>NC_072788.1:13295897-13895897 GCF_022539595.1 Amphiprion ocellaris
ACGGGAAGGGCAGAATTGTACTTTTTATTTTTTCGCCTAACAAGCTACTGTGGTTGACAATCTCAGAACAATCAGACTTGTTTAAAATACGTGAATTTAAGAAACTTTTCAGGCTTTTTGGGTCAAACTAAAGGATTCATTTTGGCAGCTGTGCAGTGCTGCCCTCCTGTATTTAGTCCATGAGGAACATTTCAATTATTAGCAGAACCACTGTCATGTTTGTTTTCCGTTTCAGGGAAACCCACTGATTAAGTAGACAACTTGTCAAAACAATGCTGTCAAAACCGAAATGGGATCTGCATTGTTATCACAACATTTAGAGTGGGGCTTCCTCTTGTTGTGAAAAGTCCGCATCCACATACCGTACACAAGCCTTTAAAATCGGACAGCTGGGGGGAAGGAAAAAACAAGAGAGGGCTGGGATGTAGGCAGGCAGATGATTTCTTATTGATTTCCTGTTTCTGTGGTGGAGAGGGCTCTCAATTACCCCTGTCAGCGAGCAGATTGGTCCCCTCAACTAAACAAAACCACAATGAGACTGCGAGGGTCCATGACATAAATAGGTTAACTTAAGCTGCCCTGAATGAATTTCCAAGTTTGATTTAACCACCAGCAGACAAAAGATGAATAAAAGTTGCACAAAGACAGCAGAAATTTGGGATTTTTCCTTCATTGGACATGACTAGCTCGTGTTCTCTCTGCTTTAACGCTTGCTTACCAGTGTGTGTGTGTGTGTGTGTGTGTGTGTGTGTGTGTGTGTGTGTGTGTGTATGTGTTTATAAGAAGAAGAGGGTTTCTGTGTGTGGATGTTGGGAGGGAAGCCACATCAATTACAACGCAAAACTGTTGTCACAGGGGCTTATCTGCAGAGATGAAAGAAAAGCATGCCTCCCTCCAGAAGTGCAACACTCCACACACCTGCCAAGCTAGAAAGACCTCTTGACAGAAAATCTTTTTTCCCCCTTTCCTTTTTTATCTCTTTTCCATGCTACTTCAGTAAACAAGCCACTGGCAAGTCATTAAGCGTAATACCAAAAAAGGCAGGAAAAGGCGCCCTGGAAAAGTTAACAACCTAGAAACAAAAGAACTGTTGTCAAGAACTGTGTCAAATGAAAACACAATCCTCATTTTTGCTCTGCACTTACATGGATGGAAGCAATCAGCCGCTATTAGCCCATGTTGACACATCTCACTCTACTTAAGAACAATGAAACACGCGTACACAAAGCTTTTAGCCGTTTTCATTTTCGTGACCTGCAATCCATAGCTCAGTATCGAGTCAAATTACTTAACAAAAGTGCATCTAGGTTTAATTAGACCTGCTAATAACTCAATCAGTTCAATGCCAAATAATTGTTTTGTAAAACCTCGCTGTGCACTACATTTGCATAAAACACTGTGATTAGTTCAGAGTTGCAACAGCGGATCACAAAGTTTCCCAAGTTAAAAAGAAAATGATTATAAGGACTCAGAAAAAAAGCCGACAATCACTTGAAAATCTAAAACATATGCTTCTGGTATGATAGATTCCTGAGAGGAACAATACGCAGCTGCAATGCTGTGCATGGGACTTAAAAGTTCACTGGCACTGAAGTCACAATTCAACAGAAAAACGCCTCGAGCAGCTGGCACAATTCATCTCTAAAAGGTAAATGTTTGGTACAGGGTGAAAACATTGTGGCTACGATTCAATCAGTGTGTAAAGACGTCCAATGCCAGAACCACAGACAGGATTTCCCCACTTCCAAAACACAGAACTGAGGGTTTGGAAGGAGAACTGAAAATGGAGAAGTGAGCCAAGTCTTGGTCATTATGGCAGAATGAAAGTGCATGCAAGTTTCCACTCACTTGCCAGGAGACCTTAATGCTATCTTGACACTGAAGCTAATATTTTAACTGGCCAAGTGACCCTGCTGCATGTGTGTGCAACTGTCATAACAACAACTATTCTCGACAGGTGGAGCATGTTAGTTAGAAAAGGATGAAATTATAGCCCCTTAAGTGTTAAATTAAACATTGACTGTGGCTAATCTCAACCATCTGCCCGTGCACGCAAAAATACAGTATGTTAATCGTTTTCATTGTCTCCAATTAAACGCCTCATTGTTGTTTGTCATTAAAAATAACACCAAGATGCCCTGCTGTCCACCCACAGCTTTCCCAGGTCATTAAAACTTACCTCTTACGGGCTCGTGATAATTAGGCTTCTCCTCCATCACGTGACTTTGTCCTTCGGCGGTTGGTTTCCTGGGAGACGACGCTCTTCCCGATGATTCACTGTCACAAGCATCTGGGGTCACAAGAATTCAAAGTTAAACGTGGTTTAAGGAGAAACACCTGCTGCAAGTTATGCAAACAAACATTCTGCAGCAAACAGACGAGGCCTTGGTTGTTTAGTTTTTCCAATTATGGGTTCAACTGTTTGAAATTAAAGTGGATTTCTCTAAAAGCAGATGCAAACTTTCACCACAGTGGACAAAATATCAGAGACGGGATGAACAAGAAGCACACAAGCCATTCTGCCTATTTTTGCCAGAAAAAACAGGCCGTTTGCAAACTGCACGACATGGTGGGGCGGTTCAGGTGAAGGCCTTGCCAGAGCTCTGGATCTCATTTTCTCTCCTTGTGCTCCCGGGCGTGCTCTACCTGCCAAGCGTCTTTTACTGCCATAAAGGCTGCATTCATCTAAATTGGAAAAAGTATGTGAGCAAAAACTCCCAGCATGATAGCTGCGCAAAGACACAAGAGACAGTTTAACTCATCTCCCTGAGCCTGGCTACTTCAAGACTCGCTTTCTCTTTTTTTGCTTGTTGCACACTGCTGCTTTGTCCAGTAAATAAACCTTCCACAATGACTTTATTCACTGGTTCGGTGCCAGATGCCTACTCATAACCCACAGCTTGAAAGTTCTTCAGTAGCATATTGCAGCCCGAAAGCAAAAAAATTGTGAAGAATGACTCAGCAAACCTACCAATCACATTTACCAAAGCTTTGTTGTGATGCTACAACACCCTGTTTGTAAGCAGTGATGGATGGGAGAGTGGAACAAATGGGTGCAGGCCAGAAGCTCGAGACAGATATGGCACATATCTGAGCTGATGTATGGTAGCTACGTTAGCTGCAGTACTGTGTGATGCATCGCAGTATTTAGTGATCACAGTTAGAAATAAATTGGCCTATTCTCAGTACATCCACAGTCCCCTGAGATGGGAAATCTAGTCTTCACTGCAAGTGCCTTTGAAGGTCCGGCATATAAAAAAAAAAAAAAAAAAAAAATCCATTCACAATCCAGCAGCCTCAGTGATTACTTACTTTGTCCTACTTTACTATTTTTTGACAGTGCCATAATGATGCTTGGTATAAATAGGATGGTTAACGGTTCATTGCTTGTTTGAAGAAAAATGAAAAGGAGGGTGTCGGAGTGGGGTGGAGGGTGGTAAGCTTATTTTACATGTGATAATCTTAGGGGCAACTAGAAAGTTAATTAAAAACTATAATTGGCTGTGGTTGCTGTTAATAGTCACTAGGGCGTTTCTTCAGACTTTATTGAGGGGAAGAAGCAAAAAAAAAAAAAGCACAAACATTATCAAGGCTGTGGAGCAAAGATACTGATGTACACCAAAAACGAACATAATTTCAAAAGAAAAAAGACAAGGATGAAGTTTGTCCTGAGCATGCTGATGAGTCCTGATATGCTCCAGTAATCTGTTAATGCCTCATTTTCTATATTTGATTTTAGGGACTGCTCTTGATGGGATATGTCAGCTGTATTTATAGCTCAGTTGCATTGCAGGAGAAAACAGAAATAAAGTTCATGCACACATGCAATCACATAGCAAGCTCAAGAATTCGACATATTTTTGGAGCTTTTCGTCGCCTGCACTTTACAAAATTTAATAGTATTTTGCTGGAGGACCTCTGGGGGCATCTCAAGGTCCCCAAATGAGCAAAATTTCACACTGAAACGTGAAATTTCTCATCAAAAGCGATTGACTGAAGGCCTCTTACCGTGTGAAGCTGGCAGCAGGGGACTCGTCTCCGGCCGGGGGCCCCTCTCTGGCCCATCCGGAGGACGGACGGTCTCCTTGGACATGAGACAGGCGTCTTACTCGGTGGAAAACAAACAGCAGAAGAAGCGCCTTTCCTGTTTCCTTTAGCCCTCAGTGCTGGGAAAACCAACGTCTCTTCATCAGCACAGGCTTGAAGACACACAAATAAATTGTTGTTTATTCGACCTGAGAAAGTTGCTTATTCACACACCGAGAATTTTGTGACGTCGAGTAAAAAAAAATGGTAGTGGAAATTTCCCGTTTTTTCTCGCGTTTTGTTTGTTTGTTTGTTTTTCACAGAAACTTGCTAAACATGTAACTACTTTGTTCCAAAAAGTTTTAAGCTAACGTCGACATGTTTATCAACTTACCTCTCAAACATGTCCTTTCAAAGCATTCCCATCCTCTCCTTCCTCCAGCGGAAGAAGAAAACAAGCAAAAAGCGAGTGTCCCAGAAAAAGTTTTCCTCCAACTTCGCGAAAGTTCGACTGTGTCCAGATGTTGTTGACGCACAAATGAAAGCGTCAATAAGAAACGTCTAGAAGCTTTCGACGCTCAGTGGCGGTAAGTTTACTGAGGATAGTTGCGTCTAAAACATTTTCATCATGTCCGCATTCCTGCTATGGAGCTCTGAGCTCTGCCTGTTGCTTCCCTTTGGGCGGCCGAGAGCAGAACAAAGCCCTCCCTGAACATGTGTCCCCGAAATTAAGCGAGAAAAAACAGAAAAAAATTAAACTAAATAAATAAACAAAAACATTCCTTTTTTCATACTCTAATCTTTTTTTTTTTAATATGTAAAAAAAAAAAAAAATTAAAAATCATAAATTTTTTAAATCAAAGTTTTATGATTAAAATATTTACCAAAATACACATAGTTTTGGGAGTAACTTTTTGAAATACAGGTGTTGCTAATTAACCAAAAAATGAATAAATTATCACTATGTCTACTGTTACATAAGCTGCTGTAACAATGTAAATTTCCCCTGGCGTGGGGAGAAATAAAGAACTTTATCTTATCTTATCTTATCTTATCTTATATATATATATATATATGTATATATATATATATATATATATATATATATATATATATATATATATGGGTTTACATATATACACACACACACACATACATACACATACACACACATATATATATATATATATATATATATATATATATATATATATATATATATATATATATATATATATATATATATATATATATATATATATATATATATATATTGGGGTTTTTATTTTTAGGGTCCGAGCACTGGGAAGACCCCACTGGAACCTGTGGGTTTATTTCTTTATTGTTAGTTCTCACTTGAACTTGTTTTATGACTCTTATACAGGTTTTCTCCTGACTAGATGCTTGCTTGTGTTGTGTCTACTCCCACATGTACATCACTTCGGATAAAAACATCTGCTAAATGAAATTGTAGTGTTGCTTCAATTGTTAAACAATAACCTAATGCTATATGTGTGTGTGTGTGTTTGTGTGACGGAGATACATGTATTTTACTGCTGTTGCCCACTTTGACCCCGAGGCCTCACAGTGCACCAGAGGCCATATCAAGTCGATTGGCGCCCCAGTAGTTCTGTGCAGGAATCAGAGCGCCTCCGTAATGGAAAAAAAATAAGACAAACCCGTGAGAGACTGACCCTCACCCCTATTTTTCCTTATCTATTGGGAGGGCTGTAGGAGACAAATGTCCCCATTACAATGAGTGTGACTTTATATTTTTGGCTCTTGTCTTTGGATGGCATGATTCATGTAACTATCCATATGGTTTATTGCAGTAAATTGCCCTGATGGACACTTGCACTTTGTAAATTTACTTTTTGTATTTTTTCTGCAATAATTTGCAATAATGGTTTGTTTTCCAAAGAGAGATGTAGTTAAAAGAAAAGTTTTTTTCTTTGTTAATATCAGACATTTTGACAGGAAAAGCACATGCAAAATTTTATTAGTGATTGACTGTCTCACCTAAATCGAATGGAGCCATCAGTTTTACCTGTGTTTTAAAGGAGGTTAGCAGAATTATAACCATAGAAAATCCAGGTCCAGGCACTCGATGGGGGTTTAAAAACTAAAAAGCTATTAAGCCGCGATTCCACAAGCACCTACTCGGCGCGGTGCGGCTCGGCTCGTCTTTGTTTGCGAGCGTTTCCATATGGATTAGTGCATGGTATCAGGCACGATTTTCCGTACCTTCTCGGCTGAGGTTCCAAGCGAGATGAAGTGAGCCGAGATGTGACGACTACATAGTGCAGGCCACTGGTTGGACAGGAGTGCAGGCCACTGATTGGACAAGGAGTGACGACACACGAGAGCGACTCCAGCACGAAAACAAAACCGGCATTTAAAAAAAACTAAATAGCGACGGTGTGCATGGAACTCTCTGTTCTTCATAATTTTAATATGACAGCCAGACCTGTACTGTGGGTGAATGAAGAGGTCGAGACTTTTCTGTCTTTGGTGGTGGACCAAAGAATACAGAGGGAGCTGGACATAGAAAGTTTATCAGGAGGTCTCAGAGCGGATGGCCGCCCACACATACAGTAGACTGTATATAAAGAGGACAGAAGCAGTGTAGGGAGAAGCTGAAAAAGCTCAAAAATGACCATTGGTCCACCAAGGACCACAATGGCCGGCGTGGGTCAACCAGGAGGTGTTGGAAGAGGTTTAATTGAAGCTATTGACTGGCACCGCACCAGTGAGCAACAGGAGGGAGACTCAGCTGCTGCATTATTGGAGACGTTCGAGGACGGTGAGTGTTTTGTGACTTCAAGAAACTGTTACATCATTTATCCCATTGGTGGCAACCTTCTTTTAAGCAAACAAGTATATTTAGTAGTGTTGTTGTTGTTTCCTGTAGCAGACAATAAGCTATCTAGTTAGCCATCAGCGCTAGCTAGTTAGCCATCAGCGCTAGCTAGTTAGCCATCAGCGCTATCTCGTTAGCCATCAGCGCTAGCTCCGTGCTCCGCTTGTATTTCGTGCTGCTGTTTCTAACGTTTAGCTCTCAGAAGCTAATACATCAGTCAGCATGACGAACTAAGCTTGTGGTCGTACAGGTTTATTTTTTTCGCAAGTTACAATGTCGTGTTTTTCGTGTACTTAGGGTGAGTGTTTATTTCTGTTCAAGAATCCTTTCCACATGCGAAGCCTGCTCCACCTCCGTCATGGAGCGCTCAGCTCCCCTGCCTCTTCTCCACCACCAGCAGCGGCTCCTGTCCAGCACCAGCTTCGACACCAGTACCAACTCGGACACCGACCCTGTCAACATCAACCTCCAGCACGTAACAGCAACTTCTTATCACCGGTAAGACACGGTAAACAGAGAGCATGGTTGATTTTCGCATTATTATTATTACTACAGGTGTAAATGCCTGCAAGCATGATCAGAACAGCGAGACCAACGACCAAGAATTCAGGCAGGTGTAAATGCAAACTGTGCAGCAGCCAGCTCAGGAACGCCTGATGAAAGCTACATGTAGCTGTAGTGACACATAAACAGAACACACGCAGCTGCATTTTTTTTTCCATTGAGTTAACAAGCAAGTCACTCTAATTTACTTTCTCGTGCAATGTAGTATTGCAACCATTCTTCTTATAGTCATTAGGTAACTGTGAAACTGAATGAAAATATACATAGAAATAAGAAAACACAGCTGTTCTTAGCAACTCCAAAATGTGCACAAGATGAAATGAAGTTCACACCATGTTGTTTTTAGTTGTGGTGGAGGAGGTACTGCTTGTGCTTCAGTTAAAGTAAAGAGTGCCAAATTTATTAAAGTAAAACTATCAAAGACATGATCATGATTGAAAATCAATGGACGGGTGGCTAAACACATCACATCATAGCTGTGGAGTCCTTCAAGCTCCTGGGGACTACAATCTCTCAGGACCTGCAGTTGGAGACGAACATCCACTCCATCCTGAAAAAGGCTCAGCAGAGGATGTATTTCCTACGACAGCTGAGGAGACATGGCCTGCCACAGGAGCTGTTGATCCAATTCTACACTGCAGTCATCCGATCTGTCCTGTGCACCTCTGGATCAGCCACACAGCAGGACAGAAACAGACTACAGCCTGTAGTACGGACTGCAGAAAACATCATCAGAGACCCCACTCACCCTGGACATTAAACTGTCTCCCTCCTCCCCTCTGGCAGGCGCTACAGATCCCTGTACACAGAAACCTCCAGACACAAAAACAGTTTCTTCCCCACTGCTGTCACTGTAATAAACAGCTGAGCCATTCCTACACACCTGTACAATAGTCAGTATTCCAATGGACATGTACAGCATTTTTTTCACCATGAACAGCATTCTCTGCTTTTGCACTACTGTGTTTATAGCAGTTATCATTTTGCTAATGTGTTTATTCCAGTCTAGCTGTAAATTTCTGTATATATTGTTTTATTTAATTTTGCTACTATTTCTTTTTCCTCCCTGTTCCTCTTTCTATAATTTCTTTATTTTTTATTATTCTCTTCCATATTCCTAGTGTGACACCAACAACCGAAACCAAATTCCTTGTATGTTGTGTAGTTACTTGGCCATTAGAGCTGATTCTGATCACTTTTCTGTCTTTGGTCTAGGCAAGAGGAAAAGGTGCAACAGAAAATTGGAGACATTTAAAAAAAACAGCCCAAGGCTTGTGTCTTTTTCAGGATGTGGAATCAGCCATTTTTTTGGTTGTAGTTCTTTTACTGTTCTTGATCATTATTTCCTTCGATGAGCACAAGTAGTGAGTGACACCAGTGGTTTTCCTGCTATCACCTCCCAAACTATCTGCTACGAAAACCTCTATCCAGAAATAAGCACGCCACAATGTTAAAACACTTTTTCTTGCACATTGAAAGTCAGTGACATGAAATAAAGCTGTTAATGAAGTTAATTTTAAATTGCAATCAGGTTTATATACCCTAATATTGTCTTAAAGACCTTTTAATGTAAAGATGGTCAGTTAGCATCCATAGGTACCTGTTGCAATACTTTTAGGCTGCGGTTTATTGAATATCAGAGCAGGCCAGACACTAATATAACAACCGCAGTCCATTTCAAATGCTGCAGTGAAGCTCCTGAGCATATTTCCTGACATTAGCAACCTGGTGAGTAAAGGATTAACTATAAAACTTTGTTGCTTGAATGAACAGGCAACGTCTTATTAGTCAGACCTGTTGCACTGTTATGTCTCCAAAACACTGGAACAGCTTCACCTCCCATATAAGGTTCACTACCAGTTTAAAATCCCATTTAGACACATATTTTTACTTGCCGGCTTTTCTGGTTTAGATTCTTTTTGGATTTCTCTCCGGATGTAAGCTACTTGTAATTTATCATACAATGATTTGAATTTATTGTACATATATAGCATTGTTTTCTTGGCTTGATGCCTCATTATTTCCTTAAACTTTATTGGAATTTGTCCCTAACACAACATTGAACTGATGACACACTCATTACACAGAATGTCTTCTCAGAGAGCCCCCCTGCTGTAAAACTCGGATAATACAAGGTGTTTTCACGTGTAATTTGTGTTGACAGTAGCACTCCTAATCCCAACTGCAGATAGAGCATTACTGGATTTTTACACCAGTTTGTTTTTTAAGCGGTTTAAGGCAGGTAAGAGGGAGGTGGGTAAACCTCTCAGCAGTTTAATGGATGCCAAGCGTAAATAAGATTACTGTGAGGGATAACATACTGTACATGGTTATGTGCACTGTTCCCTCTAAGCTGCGTGCGTGCGCAATTGCGCACTGCTGACACGATCTCCGCGCACAGAAAATCAACAATTCATTCTGTGCTATTTTTCAATGTGAGTCAGTGAGTGACCGGTGACTGGCTGCTGCAGCCAATGATGCGATTCACATACGTATTTACCATAGACTGTATATAATGGTATTTACGCAGCTAATCAACGTCAGGCGTCCTTATGTGCAGCCACCGTTGTTCTCATAGATATGAATGAGTAGATAGGTCACACCCCTTTGAGCTGCGTGCTACAGCGAGGCTAAGCTAGTGGGGGAAAAGTTTCAGTGCATTCTGTTGATGTAGACAGCGTGAAAACGGAAACAAGTATGCCGGCTCACTGTGCTGCATACAATTGCACGCTGCGTTGTACGATTGAGACAAGGAAACTTGGAATGACTTTTCATAGGTAAGAATAGTTTTTGGCTCTTTTTTCATTATGAAATCTTCTTGAGAGCTTCCAGTCTATGAGAGCTAACTAGTTAGCCACTAGCAAAACGCTAAGGCGAGCTAGCAGCTTGACAACCAAATACCAGACGATTAATAGTAGCTGTAGTATAGTTGTACAATCAGTAGTAGTAATACTAAAAGTACAAGCAGCAGTAGTAGTATAAACAACTGTTAGAGTCGTAGAAGTAGTATCAGAATTTGTAATAGTATTACAAGTTGTAGTAGCAGTGCCAGTATCAGCAGCAGTAGTGTCCTACTACTACTACTAGTAGTAGTCACATTGCTATTACTACCACCAATACTACCAATAGTAGTTATAAAGCCTAACTCATGTATATCCAGATTACATCTATGTTCTTCCTCCAAACCCATTTTATGATTGGGATTACAGGCAGTTCTTTAGGACTGCGCTCAAATAATTGAAATGTTACTAAACAAGGTTATACTTATCAAATTAAATAGCTCTGGTCTCCAGTATATTGGTGAATTCGGTTCTTTGTACTTAATTTATTAGCATGATTTCTTTTTAATATGTTGTGTACAGACTTAATTACTTCTCTGTCTACTTTTCTTACTCCATGTAGGTTTTCCAGAGACTATGGGTTGAGGAGCAATTGGAAGTTTGTCGGCTTAGACCTGGTGTCATTCCATAAGTGTTAAACTTCCCGGCTCATCTTGGAAGAGTACGTGCCAGAAAGACCACGACCAAGCAGCCTTGAGATCTTAGGCAGCGTCTCCCTGAGGTGGGTGTCAACGGATTCACAGTCAGGTCTGTGGTAATCCTGTCAAAAAACAAAACAGAAAAAAATCTAGATTATAAATCAACATGTAACCAAAGCACTCTGTGCATAACGCCATAGTATAGGATGTAGTTGTCAAAATGTCATAGTATGCTTTACTCAAGAATAACATAGTATGGCCTGTAGTTCATAGTACAGCATGTTGGCAAGAAAAAAAAACAAAACATAGATTATTATGTGGTTCAAAAAGTGCAAAACGATAGGATGTTGCCTAAAATTGTCATGTATGATATGTGGTTCAAAAAATGTCATAGTGAAGTATATTGTCAAAATAGTATGTAATTCAAGAAAACATCAGAGTATAATATGTCCTCTAAAAAATGCCATAGAATAATATTTCATTGCACAAGTAAAAGTATAGTAACTTTTAAAACTGTTCAAATTCTTATATGTTGCTAAAAAAACAAAAAAAAACAAAAAAACATCACAGTAATATGTCAATTAAAAAAGCCTATAGTATAGCGTGTCGCCCAACAAACATCATAGTATAGCATGTCGCTCTAAAAACGTCACAGTATAGCCTTTAGTCCACAGCTGTCAGTAGGTGAGGAGCAACACAAAAACAGTCCAAACGCTGGTTTCCAGAGGGTTAGATGAGAATTTATTTGAAAGAGTAAGTTTACAACAACACAACATGTGAGGGGGTTAAAAACAAATGGGTGTTAGTAAAATAAAAATAAATCAACAGAACTAAAAGTGAACTTCATGTTGACATTGATGTTCATTCCAACCAGGAACAAAGTAAAAGATAATCAATACGAAAAAAAACCTCTTCCTGTTCACCTCTTCAAGCCCAAAAACACACTGCAGTAGCACCCTAAACTAAAACCACCAATGGGTTCCCTGTTTTCCTTTGTGAACAATTCAAAGGTCCCTCTCTGTCTCCCCACACATCCACCAACCACTGGAACACATCTCCAAAGTTCTGCCGGACCAGCTCAGCTTCCCCTCAGAAGAAGTCACCTGCCAGATGAAGGAGCCTTTTGAGAGGCAGCTGGCATCGTGATTGGACTGTACTTTGGTCTGTTCCAATCCAGCTTCAGCTCCAGAGACGGCAGGCGGGACGAGTCAACGGAGGCCTGGTGGACGAAGGCATGAAGCTGAGTACAATCCAGAAAACAACAGAGGAGGAGTGCAGCGGCCCAGAGCCAGAACAAACAGAGTATGTCTCTTAGAAAACATCATAGTATAGCCTTTGGTATGAAAAAACGCCATCATATACATCGTATATTGTACAAATAACAAGTCAAAGGAAAGAGACATACATTGTAGAATTGTAGTAATTGTGGGCTGACTGATTTACTGATTATCAGTATTTTATTTTTTACTGATTTATGGTAATAAATACATTTAAAAATGGCGCTACTTTGGCTCTGAACCTTTATCTACCTGTGGTCGCTCTGTCTTCTGGAGTGATTTGATTGGTTGTACGTCACGAATAAAACTCCTTTAACTTAACATCTGTAAACAAAACAAAAACGTATCAACAAAGTTTTCTGTTAAAGTTTGTGTTCTTGTAAGTTTAACTCGAGTTTAAATATTTTCATTTACTGCAAATGATTATCTACTCCAAGTGTCTCACAAATAATCATTATCAGCCTTAAAAACCCACAAAACACCCCTTTATACTCGACCACACTTAGTACAGTCCGGTTCCGCCTTCAATAAATCTGCTTGGAATCTTCCACTTCCTGTTTGTCAAAGTGGCCTTCTACCTGGACAGGTTTTGTTGGAGCTCATGCAACAAACATTTTGGGTAACTGCACTTTAATATGGATGGATGACACTGAATTAGAGTCTGTTTTAATGAGACTGAGTTAAGATGTGTAGCTCTGTCATTAAATAGTAAATTATTTCTCAGAATTCACAGAGAAAAGTCTGAAATGTTTGCTAGGTTAGCATCCCACATGTTCTTTGGCTCAGCTAAAGCTAACTCTCACCAACTTCTGGATCTCTTGAGTTGCTTGTTGTTAAAGTATCTTGCTAGAGGTGCTGAAGCTCAGAAAGTCTGAGATGTTTGTTCAGAATAAGCTCATTCTCAAGTCTTATCTGAACTCTTTTGTTTGAACTTTCCCTAAATTTAGGAGTTAATGACAGAGCAGCACATCCAGACTCAGTCTCATTTATGTAGAGATTAAACTTCAGTGTCATCCATTGATGTTAAAGTGCAGTTTTTCAAAGGTTTGTTGCACATGCTCCCGACCAAACCAGTCCAGATGGAAGACGATGTGAAGAGAAAGCTCCAGAGGATGAATATCACACATTTACATTGGAAATTAATGTCCTTTAATTAGACATTGTCATGCAAAAGTTTGATTTCCCTTTGTTGAGTGCTTTGTTAATGTTGGTTTCTAAATGTTTTTTGACACTCGGCCCCAAAGATTAAAACCTTCTACGGCTCACAAGCTGCAATAATTCACACATTATCAACTATCTTTCTGACTAAACTTAGATAAAAAGTGAAAAACTGCCTGATTCCTGCATCATGAATGTAAATCTTTTTGGTTTTTATGACCGTAAACTGAATATATTTGGGCTTGACATTTTATAAATCAAAACAAGAAATGAATTACTGGAGAAAACAACAGATTAATGGACAAAGAAAATGTGTTTTCTAACATATATGGCTGAATTACTCCAACATTACAAGATATATTCAATTTTAATTCAATTTTATTTATATAATGCCAATTACAGGTCAAATTGTCTCAAGATGCTTTATTTTTATATTTTTTGTCATATTTAAAATACGACAAAGTAAGAAATGTAAAGCTCTTGACTAACCCAATTTATGATTTGGTTTTTAAGAGATTAATTGACAAAATAACTTTCTCCACTAAAACTAATAAACATGAGGTCAAATAGAAGGAACAGTTTTAAATACTGCAGTCCCACGACGACAAGAATAAAGTTTGTCAACAAAAAGTAAATCTGCTGGTGGATTCCATTAAAGTCCTAATAAATGATAATAAAGTGTGATACTAAAGGTTTGTGGTGCTAAAAATGTCCAAGTAAAGATATCAAGTTGAACATCTGGATGGAGGTTGATAAAAGTTGACCTCCCTTCATTTCTCTGGAGCGACTCCATGGATTTTATGGATGGTGGTTAAAGACCTGCTCTTCTAGTGGTCTTCCTTCTAGTCGCTGTAAAAAGTCAGTCCATCCTGGCCGACTTCAACACCTCTTCATGACAACTTGTTCTGCCTCCGACCTGGTGGAAACTCCAGAAACTCGGGAAAACCCGTGGAGACTCGAAGAACTCGTGGAGACTCGAAGAACTCGTCGGGCGGGGGAAGGTGTGGTGGGCGGTGGGGGGAGGTGGGGGAGTAGAGGGGGGAGGCCGCCACCCACCTCCCCGCCTACTCTCCGCCCTGACTCCACCCAGACTCCGCCTTGGCTCCGCCCATGTGGTCACTTCAGGAACTACGATGCCAAAGGGACGACGAATTTATTTCTTTTCATCTGATCTGTAGCTCAGTGAGTTAAGGATTTGCCTATGGAGCTGCAGGTCGCTGGTTCAAGACCAGACCCTTCTTAAAGTTTTTGAAAATCCTGACAAAGACAAAGAAAGAAAACTGCCGGTGGCGGGTCTTGAACCTGCGACCTTCCAGCTTGGTAGTCTGTCTTCTTACTCCCTGAGCTACTCGCTCAGATACTAATTCTTCTTTTTTTTGCGCATTTATCATCTATTTTTTGTCGTTTTCGAGTTTTTTTTTAACTCGAGTCTCGACTCGACCGTTTTTCTCAGGAGGTTGGACTTCAGCCTTTGTGCTGGAGGGTGGAACCCTCAGTTCCAAGACTTTCCAAAGCCTCCACACCTCCCGAGTCCTCAGGACCTGAGCTTTCACACAGTCTGAGGGCTGAAATTTTCTAAGTCCCACAGTAGTTCTCTGTTAGTTTGAACCTTCAGACAGTCTGAGGACTGAAATCTTCTAAGTTCCTGAGTAGTTCTCTGTTAGTTTGAACCTTCAGACAGTCTGAGGACTGAAATCTTCTAAGTTCCTGAGTAGTTCTCTGTTAGTTTGAACCTTCAGACAGTCTGAGGACTGAAATCTTCTAAGTTCCTGAGTAGTTCTCTGTTAGTTTGAACCTTCAGACAGTCCAAGGACTGAAATCTTAAAAGTTTCTCAGTACTTCTCTGTTAGTTTGAACCTTCAGACAGTCTGAGGACTGAAATTTTAAAAGTTTCTCAGTACTTCTCTGTTAGTTTGAACTTTCTGGTTAACAGAAGCCTTAAAACTTGTGACCATGAGTTTTGATTTCACATTTAGACCATCCATCTGAGTTCTTCTCAGACCTTCACCTGTGGGTTTTTTAGAAATCTTCAACAAACTTTGATTCTCTTCACTGAACAGTAAAGTTTGTGGAGATCAGAAGGTAACATTAGTTTGATCAATGCCTTCAACTACTAGTAGACTTTATCTGGAAAGCAGTTTTCTTAAATGAGTTCTTAGTAAATCTGTCCACAATCAAACCAAGAACATAGAAAGAGGAAATGTTTGAAGAAACAACTTGATGTTTTCATTTCAGACTAGAAAACACTTTAAGACCTTTATCTGTTTTTGCTCTTTTTGATCCTTTTATTGTCTCTTCTGTTTAATTTGATCTTCTAAAGTTTAACTGGTGCCTTTTCAAATGTTTTGTCTTTAGTTTGATTCTTCTTAAATGTTTAGTTTTGCTCTTTTCTCACCTTTTATTCTTTTCTAATGTCTGATTTGATTTTGAAATGTTTTGTCTTTTTAATGTTTGTTGTTTTTTCAAATGTTTTATCGGCTTGTTTGAAAAATTTCCTTTTCTTTCCCAATGTTTAATTTTTTGATTAAATCTTTAAGGTTTTTCTTTTTAAATGTTTTACCACCTTTTAATGTTTAATTTTCTTTTTAAATGCTTCATTGTATTTTCTGTTTAATTCCTATTTAAAGTTTTATTGTCTTTAAGATTTAATTTTCTAATTAAACATTTAATTTTTTTAATTAAATGTTTTGATTTTTAAAGGTTTAATAATCTAATTAAATGTTTTGTATTTTTCTAAATGTGTAATATTCTTGTTTAATTGTATTTTTTAAATGTTTAATTATCTAAAATATTTCATCTTTAATGTTTAATATTTTTGTTTAAAAATTTTTGTTTAATTTCATAATTACATGCTTTGTATCTTCCGTTTAATTATCTAATTAAATATTTTGTCTAATATAATTTAATTGTATTTAATGTTTAATTTTCTTTTTAAAAGTTTTATTGTATTAATTTTTTTCCTTTGATTTAATTGCTTTTTGTTATGTAGTTTATTACTTTAATCTTCTTTTTCTGTCAAGATTTTAACCCCAACCTTAAAAATGAAATAAACCCTTAAATCACAATGAAAATACTTCTGTTGTCACAATCATGAGTTAGTCAATTATTCAGTTTATCAATTCAACTTTATTTGTTTAGCACCTTTCACACAGATAACAAAACTAAACAAGCAAAGAGAAAAAAAACTATGCTAAAACTATGATTAAAACTCAAAAACATTTTAAAAAAAAGATTTAACATGGTAATAAAATATGTTGTGTCCAGGGGATGGAGGGAGTTTATTGAAGTCTTCTTGGGCTCACATGGGAAATCATTTAAAATATAAACTTGATATTCAGTCTAAGGAAACTGCAGAGCGACAGAAGAACCAACAATATCTCCTGTTTTCTCCTTTAATGAGTCGACTCTTCTTGTGCTTTCAGACCAAAGAACTACAGACTCTTCACAACCTGCTCAAACTCTTGGTACAGGACCTCACCACACGGGTCAAGAAGGTTTCCTTCTCCTCATTTCTACTCTGAAGCTCACCTTCTCCTGCTCAAACTGCTGACAAATGTTTCTGCTGCTCTAAAGTCTGGTCTCCAGAACTTCCTAAAAACTCTCAAAGTCTCTTGTGCTGCAGGTTGCTTTGTAGAACTGTTCCAGAAAACCTCACTAAACCACATGGAGGGGCCTCAAGATAGTCCAAATGAAACCATACAAAAACCAAACTAGCACAACCCAAACACTAAAGTCTCCTGCAGCCTACCAGAGAACCTCTGAGAACAGAGAATCAGGACAGGAACTCTTACCTTCTGGACAACCAACATTGGTTCTCAAACAAGAATACAGAATGTGTGTGACCAAAAACCTCTAAAGACTCACTACAGCCAAGATAAAGACACAATTCAGCTGCACCAAATCCACTAATCACTGCACACATTAGCACCATGTGCCAACTGTGGCTAAAGAACCACATTTACCAAGACAACTATCTGGTACAAAGCCCTAAAACACACCAAGAAACACATTAAAGATGATTTTACTGCTGGAAGCTGCAAGCCAACGCCTAAAGAACAACCTAAAGCAATGGAGCCAAACCCGGTTCCGTGGTGAAGAGAAACAGAGGAAATGTTTGTCTGCAGCTCAATAAAGCAGGAAGACACTGAGCTGCTCAGGTGTTCCTGATAACACCAAGCTGCTCAGGTGTTCCTGATAACACCAAGCAGCCACCTGGACAGCCAATAGGAACACAGCTTCCTGGAAGTCCAGAGGGCTGGCTTAGTGAAGGAAATTTAGTTTAAAGTTGAAGCAGAACAAAGAAAATTGAAAACCACCTTCTGATACCTGAAATCTCTGAGTTTTCACACAAAGAACACCTGAACATGTCAAACTGGTTCCATAGTAGAACCATCATTGTAAAAACGTCATAGTATGGTGTGTTGCTCAAAAAACATTAGGACCCGGCTGTCAGGGGACAAACATGTAAGAAACATGAGAACAGAGAGAACCCAACCAGTAGGTCACAGTTTATCATCCCCCAGTCATCTCCTGAAGTCCATATGGTGAGAGACATCAGTATCTGGCTGTTAATTTACCAGAGGATGCTTATAATCATGCTGATGTGGTCTGTACTCTACAGTATTTTAGTGACTCAATAAATGCCTAAGTTGTTTTTTTTTTTTAATGCTTTTTAGTTTTTAATAAACATTTAATAGCCTATATGTAATCAATAAATGGCCTTTGCCTATCTCAGAACTCTGATATGTTAACAGTACTAAATAAATCAATAAATACATGCATACACACAAAAATAAGTTAATACATTAACTGTGTTAAGATAAGATTTAGATTTTTAAAAAAGTTGTTTATGTTTTTGCAGAATCCAGTATTGCTCACTGGTTGGTCATTACTTTTTGTTAGTTTGATTTCACTGTTTAAAATGATGCCACCTCTTTTCAGACAGAACCTGTGATAATAAAACAATACAAAATTTTTAGTTCCGTGTTAATAAAGCACTTAAAGCTTTAAGTATGGCTAAATGCTCTTTTCAAAATTAAAAATATCACTCCTTAGGTGGTAGTGGCCCCAAGTTCAGTAAAGTTGGAAAGATATTCACAGATTCGGGCTTCCAGCATCAATAACTCATTAGATATAGGTTGTCAAAACATAAACGGTGCCTCTTTCCCATTGTTGCAAGGCAGACAATGTGCTACAAGCCCAGTTTTATCAAAAGTAGCTGTCTTTCAAGCTACAGGAATAACATTGGTGTCTATGGAGTGAACAGGGTCCGTCTGCAATTTGCAAAACCACTGCAACAGTAAAGAGAGACAAATATTCAATAACTTCACTCTTATACATTGTAGTGTCACTAAAATCACTGCAGCCTTCAACTGGCTCCTGTTAACAAAGTGTTTTAACAGAAATGTAAATGCTGTAATTTGATTCTTTTAATGAACCATGTAACTTGAATGGATGTGATGCTGGTGTGACCACAGTGAACACGTCTGATGTTGCTCACAGTGGTCCAAGGGACGCTCAGGGAGTTTGTGTGTTTGCTCAGACTCAGGAAAAATTACAGGGAACATTGGTTACAGCCTCTTCCTTTTGTATGTAGTGTTTCTGAAAATTTCATCTTGTTTATGTAATGTTCTCTGCAGTTTTTGCACTGTGTTTTAAATCTTATACTGCCCTTGTATCCCTGTTTTTTGAGCTGCTGTAACAGTGAACTTTCCCCACTGTGGGATCAATAAAGCTTATCTTACCTTAACTACTTTTTCATCATCATCATAATCACATTTTGTTTTTATAGCACCTTTCAAAACAAATCACTGACATTGAAAGTGCTTTACATTTTGACTGAAAAATATACAGAACAGAACATCAAAAGCGAAACCAGAAAAAAGGACTTGGAGATTAATGCACACGGTGCCCTAAAATAATATTAGTTCAAATAATAAAAGATTATAAAAGATTACGAAAAAAATAAAATATAAAGAAAATGACAGTTTGGGAACATGGTGTCTGAAGGCAGCATCGCCAAATGTTTTTTGTTCTGCTCTGTGGAAGGCCAGAGGATCTGAGTGGACTTCCTGGTTCACAAAATAAAAGCACTTCTGAGCTATTATCTGGTTGAAGCCCATGTAGTTCCTTATAAACTAACGAAAGAACTTTAAACTCAACATGAAAACTAACAGGCAGTCAGTGCAATGATTTTAAAGTATGTTTTTCATGTTCTTTACCTTTCCTTTCACAGTCCAAAAACATGCTGAGGTTAATTGGTCATTCTAAATTGTTCGTAGTGTTCAAGTGTTTGTCTCTATATGTGGCCCTGTGATAGACTGGTGATCTGTCCAGGGTGTCTCCGGCCGTCACCCTAAGTCATCTGGGATGGACTCCTGCCCCCCGTGACTCTAATGAGGATTAAGCGCTGTATAGATGATGGAAGGATGGATGGATGTTATTTACCTGCTTTTATTTTGAAAGCGAGACCAACGGAAGCCCTGCTTGCCGCTTTGCGCGCTCCCGCCATGTTTTGGTAACGTTCCGTTATCCCGACGAGTGCGCGCCTCCCGGACCGTAACGGCTGCCTGTCACCGGCGGCTGACATCACACCGACGGTCCGCTACGATGTCAAACATGCACCGGCAGCGCGAGCTCATGGCCTCCCCGCGCCACACGGACAAGCGTCGCCGCGCGCTGCTGCTCATCCTCTGAACGGCAACTCTTCTTCTACGGCTTTAATTCGGCTCCAGCATGATGTCCAGGTAAGAGGGTCACTCTGTTCTCTGTCGGCGCGCACCGCCAACACTGAGTTGTTTATCGTTCAGGACCGCGTCTAGTGTTTGGATATTATTTATTAAAAAACATCCTCCACTGCTGGCTGTGTTTTTTCTTCACGTGAAAAGTTCTCCAGCTCTGACTGTCGGAGGTTATTACGTAATGTTTGTGCGGACAGCTGAACAGATGTTCTGCTGTGATGACAGATCTCTCATTTAGCAGCCCTGTCTGCGTCAACACAGCAGCATTTAGCAAGTTTTATTTAATATTTATTTTTTATTCCCAACAAACAAGACTCATTTCTTCACACTGGAAAATTTGCACGCTTATTTTTAGCCTAAATTAAAATTAATCCAGACATTTAAGAGAAATAGGGCAAGATTATGGAAATATTAGGTTTATGTAATAAAGCAAAAAATCAGTACTCAGGTACCTAAAACCGTCACTGTTAACAATAAATGGTTTTAAACTGCTTTAAGGTGTATTTGCTGAACAATTATTGCTATTTGACAGATTTGTGAAATATTCAATAACTAGTAAAAGCACAGAAGAAAATGTCTTAATTTACATGTTAACCATTAACAATAAACCAATAAATGAAATTAAAACATTTAAAACAAGCCAATACTCTAAATAACCTACATCAGGAATCTGCATTTTTTTAAAAAAAAAGCAATTTATTAATAATGCTTGGCTCTTAAATTAGAATATTTTTACTCTTTTTAAATTAGCAAAAAAATATAATTTCACAAATATTTGCAGTCAATGAAAGAAGTGTTATGTAGTTAAAGGGCTGAACAAGGGTGAATACTGAATAATACTGAATAATAAATGGGTTATTTTACATATTTTACCTGTTTTGTTAAATTACAGATCATAAAATCACATAAAAAGTGTTCATTTACATATTAACTATATAAAACAACTCCCAAACTGTAATTCACATCCAGGTCAGAAATCTACCAAAAAATGTAATAGTTTTTTAAAAATACATTTCCCTAGTTTTCTTTAATTACAGGTAACAGAATCAAAGAGAAAAGTATTAATTTACATGTTGACCTTAAAATCGGTATCTTCATAAATGGTAATTCCTTCTTTTTTAACATTTGACCATAAAACTACACATCCTTATTGTATTTAAATTAGCATAAATATTAGAAAATAAAAGAGAACTGTAGGTTACGATTGAATATTGTGAATATTTTAAAGTGCAATTTCACAGGTTTTTCCTGTTTAATACAATATTAATATTTGTATGAGTTTTCAACACAACTAATTGGGAAGCATTGAATTAAACAGGTTTGTGTGTGTGTGTGTGTGTGTGTGTGTGTGTGTCTGAGCAGGTCTATGTGAGTGTGATCCAGGGCAGAGGTCATGCTGAGGAGGGAATCTGACTACCACGGCCTGTTTACCTCCGGAGAGACATCTGACAATGACTGTGAGGTGAGGCTCACTTTCATACCTGCAACCTTCAAACTTAATTTCGCATTTTAAGGTCTTTAATTGACACAATATACAATAATAATCTAATATATCCAACTGAACCATCCGGCAAAGGGCTCTTTTATTATAAGTCAGATGTTATTTACTTCTTTGACCTAATTGTAAGGATTTTTATGCTTTCATAACCAAATATCTGGCAGTCATCTTTCACAAGCTGGAAAAAGTAACAAGCCACTGACATTGATGTGCAATATTAAACCTGATGAGACAATTCGCTGCTTCATTCAAGGTGATGTTGCGACACATTATATAAGTCCATCACGGCTTTACTCCTTTGCTTTAACTTTGTTAATATGCTGCTGGCTTGCGATAAAAGCTTCAGAAAAGTCAACAGATCACAGTTGTTTATCCTCTATGTCTTTGTCTCAGATGGGGGCGACTTGTGGAGAGGTAGATGTAGTGTGTCTGTGCGAGGCTGGTCCCTGTACACTTTATTCAGAAGCACACACACCTACGCCGGTGAGTGCTCAGGGTTCCCACTTAAGTGTCTGTGGCCGTCGCTCAACCTGCTCAGAGTGTTCCTTCATCTGTAACTCGCTCTTAATACCAGCCATTAGCTTCCTGCCGACCTCTCTGTGTGTCTTTTGGCTCCTCTGTGTGTTTTTTTTACACTATATTTCACCGTTAGATTGTGCATTTGGTGTATTTTCTTCAAGGTGTGAAGCCAATCAGTCAGTCAATCTGTGCTTTCTGTTCTCAGGACACGCTGCTGTGTGAACACTGTGGAAAAAACAGAGTAATGATAACCAGGTACTCGGAGGGATATGGCACAGAGGTAACGTGAAGCATATGTGTGTGTTTCTTTATGGCGCTCCCGTTTGTGCATCGACTTGATGCGCGGAGTTGTAGCATGTTGTATCTGCAGGAGTCTGTAGATTTAACACCTTGGAAGACTTTGATATTTGTGTTGCATCGAATCTGGCAGGCAGCTGGGAGTTTTGGAAGGTTTTTAAGACCCAAGCATGTGAGGCAGACATGACTAACACCGGGGTTCACGTAGGCAAGATGATTGACGCTGATGCTGCTGGGATTTTTTTTTAGCTTAGAATGAGGCATGTTTGATAAATCAGGTCCTGTTGGGTGCATTTAGCGGTACCCAAGAACTAGAGGGGCCCAAGCTAGGGTCAATGATTCATCCTTAAATGGAATCAAGTAGAACAAGTGGATCGAGGATATAATTACTGCACCAAGGAATGCGGCGGAGTTATGTGACGATTGGCTACGTTTGTCCGTCTGTCTGTCTGTTAGCAACATTACTCAAAAACTGACTGACGGATTTGGGTGAAATTTTCAAGGAAGGTCAGAAATGACACAAGAACCAAATGATTAGATTTTGGCAGTGATGCGGTTGAGTAAAAAACAGGCCATAAAAGAAAAAAAGTAGAGAATGTTTCCTCCATGTATTGTGTTCTTGTAAATTAGGCAAAGCCTCTATTAGTAATTTCACTCCATTGAAATTGAGAGCAATGGAATAATTAATGTCCTGGCACCAATAAAAACAATAAAACAC
This sequence comes from Amphiprion ocellaris, assembly GCF_022539595.1. NCBI lineage: Eukaryota > Metazoa > Chordata > Actinopteri > Pomacentridae > Amphiprion > Amphiprion ocellaris. The sequence continues at coordinate 13,319,033 of NC_072788.1, forward strand.
AACAGATTAAACTTGTCTGAAGTACCTTTCATATGATATATGTACTGTTCACTGTTTTATTGTAAGAAGTAGTTTGACAGTTTGCAATATTCCTTCATTTTTTACAGAGTGAGATGAGTAGATCGATGATACCACTGCGATATAAATAGAAAACAACCACCAGATTAAGTGTCTCTGAGCTCATTAGTCATATTATGGGTAGAGGTGTCAGCTGATTCATGCACGGTAACAATGGTGATAATAAAAAGTGACGCATGAACACACTCACAGCGCAAATGCCATCATCAAGTGTTGTTTCTGGTTTACAAGTAGTGACGGTCAGTGATGATTCATGGAGGAACTACAAAATAAAAGCCCCATAATGTAAATGTAAAGGTTGTGTTTATAGGGCTTTTTTTCTAGAAAGAAACTATTCGTCATACTTAAATCCAACTTAACACTTTTGAGCATGTTGTGTATTTGTCATTTTGTCTTGATTACATAATGTATGCTTAATTAATTTCATTCTATTGCAGGAGGAGTGTGTCTTATCTGACCCTCAGGGGGAGAGTGATGCAGATGCTGATATAGAGGATACAGATTGCAGGTTTGGTGCACACAAACACACACATGCATCAAACAGTATTCTTTGCTTAGTAGTGCTTCTCTCATAGTGTTCTGACCTTGTGCCTTTAACCTCATTGGTTCAGACTCCAGGACCCTGGTTCGCTCCAGCGAATCAGCTCGCGGCGACGAAAGCGTCCTCGGGTAGCGCGGCAAGACACCACGGAGAGCGAAGACGACGGTGGGCGGAGTCACAGAACCCATCGCTGGAACCTCAGGCTCAGTCCTGACAGGGCACACAGCAGGACCATACTGGAGGTAGAAAAACACAGCAATGTAAAGCCTAATTAGCTGCTGTGTACATCTGCTCTACACTGTTACAGATCAGTCAGCTTCACAAAGCACTGCAGAGACAGTTACTCCGTCCTTGTTAGTCTCATAATCACTATTTGGCCAAATGAGGTTGTAGTGTGTATAAAATTGCAGAAACTTGAAATATGGATTCACCAGGGTTAGTTGAAGTGAATTATTAATTATGTTTATGCTCATATTTGGCTTAATCATATATTTTTTTTTACAACAAAAACAAACCAAAAAAGAGCTTTATTATAGATACATTACCTAACTGTCTGCTTCGGTGGCAAATTAAAAGAAATTGGAAGAGTTTTATTAATCGTTTTCTGACACTTACCGGGGACAAATAAAAAAAAAAGTTACTTACTTCCACCATAGACTGCATATAAACAGTGAATGTATCATCTGGGTTTGAAAAGTAGCAGATGTGTCTTAAACCTGTATTCTTTCTAACAGCTAGCAGGGGGATGAATGCTCTGGCTGCAAAAAGATTTTTATAAAAGTCTATGAGAAAATGACAATTTCTCCCTTAATTTATTACCTCAGTAAACACTTCAAATGAGTTTATGGTTTTAGTTGCTAGTTTCAAGTCTCCTTCAGTACGGCATGGTGTTGATTTTGTAAATTATGGTGGCATTTAGAGTATAATAGACGATGAAACAAGGTATACTTTAGGATGGGGCTACCTTCTGACTGATAGGTCACTACCACATCGGCAGGAACAGTTCTCATCATGTCACTTTCAAAAAAACAAGGTGGCAACAGTCAAATTTAAAACTGTCCCGATAGGTGACATCATTTACAGTCTATAGTCTTCACTCTTTAGAGTCTCTCTCTTAGCTTACAAGCTAACCTAATTCAGTTATTGCACTGGAATTTATTGTGTCATATGGTACGTGTCCACAGGATTTGTTTTTCTTGAATGTAAACGTACCGCATTTGAAAATTGCCTACTTGCTGGGCGGGTCACTATTGGCCACTATGTGGTCACATGACAGTACTTGAGCTACAGTGCGGCAGATGCGTTGGACCAACATGGCGGCTCGGTCACAAACTTTCTCTTTGGTTATGAAAACAGTATTTCTGAAAACATTTGAGGTGAGAAATAAGCTGTGCAGTTGCTGAAGCTGTCCTCGTTTTAGTTCAATGACGGCTACTTTAGACGTTTAACGAAAGTTTTGCGATGCATCGGACCTCCGTTCGCCACACCAAATTTGCATAAAGTAGAAGTCAAGTCTACTTTATGCAAATGAGCTGTGGGGAGAAGCACCGGATCGCAGCTCAAAACACGCCGCAACGGAACCAGCGTGCAATGCGGTGCATTTCACATAGACAATGAATGGGATGCGTGATATTGACGGATCCTGTGGACATGTACCAATACTCTTCCCTTGCCAGTTGCTCATTTGTGATTCCTCATGTCAAATCTTTGAGGTACTAAAAGAACAAATACAAGATGGCAAATTGAAGTTTTCATTAAAAATGTAGTGCGGAAATTTTGTGTCCCCCTCTGGCTGTGAGAGTAATTACACAAACACTGTTGACTGTTATGATGTTTGTCATTGGTGTTGATCAATTTCTTTTCTTCCTCTTTTCTTCCTGTCTTTTATCTGGAGCATCAGAAACTTTCTTACGTAGTACTTCTAGTTGCTGTATCTACTCTGTCTGTTGCGTTGGCTGCTCACCTCTTCAGTCATTGTTGGGTACCATATAGTGTATTCCTACCAGTGTGCCAGTGCAGAAATGTTGCCACAGATGCTATGTTTAAATGTCAAATATACTGTGAAGCACAGATATCGACTGCACTAGGCTTTTGTGCATTGTGTGAACTAATCCGGGAGGAACTTTAATGACATCTTAAGGTTTGGCATTCACAGCAGCCCTCTTGTTTCTGTCCTGTATGTGTCTTTCAGGAGAGCATATCACAGGTCCGGCCGCTGGTCATCTGCCAGCCCAAAGCCGAGAGGCAGAAGAGTCCAACCGAACTCCCCCGAGGCTCCAAACTGATGTCTCTGTGGCCGACGTCCGTCTCTCTTCCTCTGCTCCTCCTCCTCTCGCTGCCTCTCTCCCTGTCCCTCGTCATTGTTATCGTGTCTTTCCTCCTGCCGTGGGCCAGCGCTTGACCCAACATTCCAAGAGTTTCATTCCAGAACTTATAAAAAGTTTCACCAACTCATACAATGTAGTGGGTAGCACAAAGATAAAAGCATTAACGATAGTAGACTAACAAATTAGACATATTAAATTCAGTGTTATTTTTTTCCCTGCCAGAATCTACAAAGTTATATTCTGGAAGGGTTTGGCGTTAGGTTGTCCTTAAGGCTCCAGCAAAACCAAAAAGCACAGGTTCAGCTATTTAAGCGCTACATCACTGTCTGTCCATTCCCATCTAGAATCTCCTCACAGTGAAAAGAACATAATCTCACTGCTTGATTCTGTGTCATCAGCATCTCACGTTCTGTCTCACTTTCTCACCCCCTCGTTTGTAAAAATAGACCTCTCATCTCGCTCCGTATTCTAACGAGCCACAGGAGCGATACGTGGGGGAAAGGTTTCAGGGTTGCGCAGGTAACGGTCGAGATTTTTTAAAAAAGGAAAAATAACGATCTCAGTAGGAAAACATGTCAAAGCTGATGCTGCTGAACTATGCAATTTCTCCGTTCCTACTGCGGCATCTTAACTGCTGGTAAAAAAAAAAACAAAAAAAACATCTCTCGTCACCTTCTTGGCCCTTTCCCTTTTATCTCTGTGGAATACACTTTGTCAATGCAGGGACTTATGGTTCTAAAATAGAGCATGACCCAATTTTAAAAAGCAATAGCAGGAGAGATCTGATATAGCTCCCATCGTGTATGATCTACAGTACATCTGTTGGTTTAATGACTGGATTACATGTATTATTTTACTTGTTGATTTCAAAACAGGTTCTCCTTCTTCCTGACTGCACTTGTGTATGTTTTTTAGTAAAAAATAAGCTGACCTCAAAATAAAATGAGCTTTAGTGGAACTTACTGTAAATATGTTCAAGCAATTTAAACCACATTTCACATTCTTACAGTTGAGACAATACTAACATGCTTAAGAATTTTTACCTTATTTATGTCTGTGTTGATTCATTGTTATTATTTAAGAAAACTAAGCTTGACAATCAGTCATAAGGCTTATTTCAAGCTGAAATAACTGGGGGAAAAAAGCCATTTTGGCTTCTCTGTACTGTATGTTTAATGTTGTTTTTGTAAGTTTTTGAAGTTATTTTTTTCACACCACAGTAAAGATGCTTGCATCCCTGTAGAAATGTTCATTTTCAGTTAGGATCAGGTTGTACTGTATTAGCTAATTTAGTTGATTTTTAAGACCCGCTTCTCTTCCATTCTACTGTATGGCTTGTCTTAAATCTTACGTTTTATTTCTACATGTACGTTCACTTCTGTGTTTCATGGGGCCATAGAAGTTCAATAAAACTAGATTGTATTTTGACACAAAAAAGAAAACACTTGCTTTCTGCACAGAGTGCTGTTCAACTTACAAGTCGAGGTGTTCAGTGGGGATGTTCTTGGGCAGACAGCGACCTTCAGAAGTCTTTGTTGGTTTCCTGGCAATCTCACACTGCATTATTCTGCAAATCAGCAACCACAAATCCACAAATTGTTGCTACAATTCAGTTTTTCTATGGATTAAATGCAAAACAAAAAAGACCTGAAACTTAGTAAACTTCAAAGCTGATGGTATGTCTGTGAAGATTCTAGGTCATGGTGGTCATGCTTTATCTAAGTGCTAAAATAAAGGCAGCTGGACTTGCCTGAGTTTCTTGAGGACATCATCATCTGACCTCTCATCTGAGAGACTTCTTACATTGTGACAGGCTGCAAGGAAGTTCCAGACATTGAAGTTTCACGTGGGGTTGTTGGCACCTTGAGAGTTGATAAGGCCACACGTGAGTCACGGACTCACCCGGCCATCATGTGAGTCAGTAGGATTGTTGAGGTCACATGTGACTCCATAGTGTCCCCTGCAGTAAGGTGTGACTGGGTGTGAAGTTGCCTGGGGAGGGAGGCAGGACAGCATTATAAGTGGCTGATAAGTAGTGTCATAGAGCACCTCCTCTGTTAGGGATAGTTGACATCGATGGTTTCTTTCAGCCCACTTCTGACACATCGGCCTTCTCTTGCCAGCAGTGTCCGTTGGTCTTTAGAGTCTTGACCTTGCTGGTGCGATGTGGTTGTGATGTGGTTGCTTTGCTTCGCCATTGTACAGGTCTGTGCACTCCTCGCTGCACTGAAACTAATGTCCGGGTGTCTTGTCTTCAGGTTGGATAAGCTTCAGGGATGCTGAGTTGGTTGAAAGTCCTCCTAAGTTGTTTCGTTTCCCCTGCAACATAAAGAAAAGCAATGTTGTAGGTAATGGTATTCTGATTTTGATGCCAGGCTTGCTGCTACCACCTCATTTCCATCTTTATGCTAAGCTAAGCTAAGTGAGCGCAGGCTGTAGTTTCATATTTACATTACACACATGAATGGTAAAGCCAAAGAGATGCATTTCCCAACATGTTGAACTACCTTTTTTTAACGTTTTTCTACTTTTACCCTTCATTTAAAGCTTACAGCATTGGCTCTTTAATGTGTGAAGACAATGCTCATTCTTGCGCTCCTCATTCCTCTTATGCTATTAAGAAGACTACAAGCCTCGTGTCCCAGCAGTGTTGCTGCTCTTGAGGAAAGGGCCTAAGGGGAGATGGGGAAGGGAGGAGGGGGTCCCATAACGAGGTTAGCGCTCTTCACTCATCCTCTCACTGCATCCATTGCCATGGTAACAATCAGGACTGCAGAGGAAACAGACTTTTCATAAGTAGATTGTGAGCTGCTGCCCAGAGCTAAACACTCTCTGCAGGTGATGTGAATGTGAATACAGAAACATCTGCACATCTGCCGCGGTATAAACTCAGAATGTGAGCACGGTGGTGAAGAAAATCTGCTCCCTTCACATTACAGTATGATTTTCATTGAAAAGTTTGTTTCAAGATTTAACACATTTTGATGTCTAGTGGAGTTGCCGGGTGGTTTTATAGAGCAATGATGGATTTAGGCTTTTTTAGGGAATCCCTAGAGCATTCATGCTCAAAGACAACCTTATTATGGGTAAATATATGTACTGAAAGCATCTTGCAGCTACTTGAATGTGTAGGAACACACAATAACACAGATAATCAGTCTAGAGAGAAATGTCCTACTTCTCAATGCTTTCACATGTAAAATATTTTGCTTGAATTTGTAATTTATTTAAATGCATCTTGATTCTTTTTTGAGTAGTGTTGAATAACAACCTGACTCACTTGTCTGCTTGTTTAAATGCTGCTGTGTGCATGTACAGTAGGTATGTGTGCATGTGATGCCTCACATGTGAATGGCTGTGAAAAGAGCACAGTCATTGTGTCCTCAGGTAGGAGTGTTTTTTAAAGCGAGGTGTTGCCCACCAGTTTCATTTCCAGCTCACCCACTCACAGTGCTTAAACTTCAAAGCATTTCAATAGCTAGAATTTCATTAGAAACCCACTCTGTGTGTGGACAAAATTAAAGTGCTGCTCCAGTAGTCTTAGTGGATGTTAAATGTTAAAGGCCAAGGACTTGCAATCAGTGTGAACTTTTTTATGTAATATAAAGCCAAAATAATGGTTCCAAGAAATGGTTGTGTTTGGCCTTAAAGTATAAGATAGCTTAAGTTTGGTCTAATTTTTGTTGAGCGTTGTTAGTTTTGTCAAGCTCCACTCCACTAAGATGAGTGAAAACACTGTGGAGCTCTGCATGGAAAACTGAAATTGAGACTGCTAAAAGATGGCTAAAATAGAAAGTAATTAGAAATCCAGTTTGTGCAGGAAAAAATTACAGTGTTCCAATGATCTTTGAGAGGCAAGATTTCGATGTTAAAGACAAAGGACCTATAATCACAATTTGTACAATTATATGTACAATACAGATAGAAAAAATAGCAACAGTCAAACATAATATATTGGGAGGCCTCTTAAGACTGTAAATCACAAGTTAAAACTGTGGAAAGACAATTAATTTATAAATAGCCAGTGTAACTCAATCCGGCTGCTGCTTCTAACAATGTGGTAACACAAGAAGAGAGTGTCTCTGTGAGGGTCTGTTGTCAGCTGCCTTCGACCTGTGACACTATTTTTCAAGTCAAGGTAACAGTTTGACAGAGCTGCTGCTTCTCTGTCGGCACTAAAGCTGACAAGCCGACAGGTGCTGTCAACATCAGGGTGTTGTTTGGTTCGGTGCCCTATCGGCCGCCTTCTTCCCCTCACGCCTGTTGATCCTTGACCCAAATTCCACCGTGTTTGGATGTGGAGGAGCAATGTGATCCCACTGATGACCCTCTAGGCATTTAATACTGATCCCCAAGTCATATGCCCCAGAATAAAGATGCCTGCCAAGGCCCTTGAGATGTTGTGGTTCATAGACTCGGATGGGCAGACATCCAGATGCCTCCAGGTCTAGATCCTTCCATGTTTATTATTTGCTCGCCCCGCAATTTTACAGTAAAAATTTGAGAACTGTTACACATGATCGCTCCTGTAACAAACTGAAATGATCAATCATTTCTGTACATGAGGATAAACTACATGGCCTGTAAAGATCCAAAAACTCTCTCATAATAAATTACAAAATATTTTTTTAAAAATATGGTTAGAAATTGAAAAATAGCAACGTAAAAACATTTAGTGCATCAACCCCTTAACTTTGTGTTAGGTCTGACTCCTTAAAATGTCTGGAATCTCAACTACTAATGATACAGTACACTTTATATGGCAGCCTGTTTGGTTATATGAGGAATCACTCATGCCGCTCTAATATTCACATACATGAGGAGAGGGAGGCAGGAGAGGAGCAAACAGACAACACAGCTGCTATCTGCAGGCAGGATAAGACGTGGTGCTGCTTCCAACAATACATGAGCCACTACTGTATGTGCACCTTTCCTCTGAAACTTTGCACAAAGTAAGTGATCTGCAATTGTTTGGCTTCTAGAGCTGTAAATGTTTTAAGAGATTGGAGGTATTAGTGCAGATTATAGGGATAATGGACAGTATGTCAATAGCTAATCTATGCCCCCAGAAGCAGTGGAATGATTGGAAAAGAGAGATGGAGGAGAACAGGAGGAAAAGACTGTGGGAGAGGATTAGACGCTGGGTTAAAGTGGAGGCGAGTGATGAGGAAGAAGAGGATAGTGTAGATGAGGAAGGTGAGGACACAGACAGCTGCGAAGAGGATGGGAGTGAGGAAGACAATGAACCAGTGGAAAAGGGAGAAGAGGAGGAAGTAGTGGAGGTGAAAGAAGCAGAGGAATTTGAAGAAGTGGAGGTAGAAGGAGAAAGTAGTCAGAAGAAAGGGCTTAAAAAGAATAACGGAGATGAGGAGGAAGACTGGGAGATGAGTGATGTGAGTGGAAGGACAGGTGTAGAGGAAGAGGAGGTGAAGAAGGAGGTTAAGGAGAATGAGGATTCAGTTGAGGATGAGGAGAAAGAGGTCAAAGAAGAAGGGGAAAATAAGAAATGGGAGGAGGAAAGGGAAGATGAGGTGGAGAGTGGGGTTGAGGACAAAGAGGAGGTGGTAGAGGAGGAAGAATGGGAGCTGAAGGAAGCAGAGGAGTACAAAGAAGAGGAGGTTAAAAGAGAGAGCGATCTAGAGAAGGAGCTTGAAGAGAACATACAGGGAGATGAGAAGGACACAGAGATGGATGAAGCAGATGAAAGAGTAGATATGGAGGAAGAGGAGGAAAAGGAAGAAAATGAGGAGGAGAGGGAGGTTCAGAAGAACAAGCAGGTGGATGATGGTGAGGAGATAGTGGTAAAGGAAGCAGGGGAAGTTAAGAAAGTGGAGCAACAGGGAGGAGATGAGGTGGACAGATGGGTTAAGGAGAAAGAGGATGAGGAGAAAGAGTGGGAGGCGATTGAAACAAATGAATTTGAAGAGTTTGAGGGAGAAAGTTGCCAGGAGGAGGGGCTTAGCAAGAACAAAAAAGGAGACAAGCAGATGACTGAAGCAGATGAAAGCGTGGACGTGGCGGAAGAGAAGGGACAGGAAGATAATGAGATAGAGAGGGAGGTGAAGGAGAATGAGGAGGTAGATGAGGAGGAAGAGTGGGAGAGGAAGGAGGCAAAGGAAATGGATGGAGAAAGAGAAAATAAGGTTAAGAGGGAAATGCGTGAGAGTGAGAAGGATGAGGAGCTTCAGGAACAAGAGCAAAGTGGAAGATATCACCTGGAAGAACAAGTCACAGAACAAATACCAGTTGACAACATTCAGCAAAACCAGGAAAGTGCTGCACATGAAAATGACACAGTCAATGATTCAGTGGAGTTAATGAATGAAGACTCTGAGAATGAATTTCACAACTTGGAGAGACTTAAAGTTGAAGACCAATATGCTGAGAAACAGCATGAAGATTCAGATAAATTAGAAGATCCTGGTGAAAAGTCATGGAGAAGTGAAAATGAAGTCTTTGGAGTTTGGACTACCCAGGAAAGAAATAAAGAAGATGAAAGTGAGAAATTGACAGATGAAGAAGGAACTGCCACAGAATCTTGGACATCTCAAGAGGAGTTTCAATACTATCTTAAAAGTCTTCAAGAAGAAGATTCTAAAGATGAGGAGGAAGCAGCACATTCGATGGATGAGGATGGGGAAGGTAGTGATGAAGATGAGGTGAAGGATTATAGCAAAGATGATTACCCTACAGACATATTCCTTGCCTTGAATGAGTTCAGGGAATCCTCCCTTCTTACCGACCTTACTTTGAGCACAGATGATGGAAAAACCTTCCAAGTCCATTCTCCTGTCCTGGCTGCTGTCAGCTCCCTTATCTGGAAACATCTGAATAGAAGGAAAGTAGAAAACATGAGAGCTCATGAAAGACAAGATGATGATACAAATGCAGGAGCCCAGAGGTGGTCAGTCTATCTGGGTCCAGAGGTGGATCATGTTGGATTAGAGACGATCGTGGAGTTTGCCTACACTGGACTCATATCAAGTCTGAACGAGGACAATGTGGACCAGATAAGGGCTGCAGCTCAAGCGCTGGGTGTGAGCAGGGTCCTGAATCTCTGCACCCAGCAAGAGGAGGAACCCACAAAAACTGGAGGCCAGAAGAAAAAGGAACGGACCTCTGCTGCACAAGAAATGATGATCAGTCTTGAGTCCATCAAGCAACTGTGGATGGACCGAGTGGGCTGTGATGTGATTCTGGAAGCTCTTGGGGCATCGCTTCATGGTGAGTAGGCCACCAGTATCTGCATTCATAGCAGCCCACATTGGATCCCCCACAGTGCCCCTATCCTTCTTTGTCTGGTATGATACATGAAGGTGTTAAATGAAACTTAATGCTACCTCCTTCATTGCCGAGAGTGAACACATTAGATGATAATTTATTAATAACTTTGGTATCTAAGATCAGGCTACAGGACTTCTTGGTATTTGTTGCCCTGCCAAATGCATTTTCAGTCCTGTTGATCTTTCTGTGTGTTTGCAAAGTAGCTGCACAGAGGTTTTTGAATACATTTTTATACTAAAAAGGAAACATATATCCTAATGTCCTTATCTGGCACTTTATAAAGCAATTTACCATTCATTCAAACTGTGGGGCACACAACCAACAATGCCAATAGGAATCATCTTTAAGGATGCACATAAAGAAAAAAAAATGAGTACTGTAAATGCTAGTTGGGATGTTTAATCATTACCATCTTTTGTCTAGTCCACAGAGTCATCCTAGCTGTAAGTAGTGACTACTTCCGTGGCATGTTCACATTGGGAATGAAGGAGTCCCATCAGCCATCTGTGACCCTGCCCCTCCTGTTGGCCTCAGAGCTGGAAGCTCTAATTGACTGTTCCTACAGCGGCGCTCTCCCTCTCAGCTGGAGGTGCGTCTTCGAGCTCACCAGCACTGCTCTCCAGCTCCAGTACCAGCCTGCCCTCTCCTTGTGCCTCAACTTCCTGCACCAAGAAATAACCCCTGACTCGTGCTTGGATGTCATTTCCTTTGCTGAGGCCTATGGGATGACACAGCTTCTTGAAGTTGCTGACGATTTTGTCTTGCGGCAATTCCAAAAGGTGGCATGCACCTCAAAGTTCAAGGATCTGCCAGCCAGACAGCTCCTGAAGTATCTGAACAGTTGCTCATTATGTGTTCCATCTGAGCTTGTTGTATTCAAAGCAGTAGCGGCCTGGATCCAAGCAAAGCCTCGCATCAGATCTAGACTAGCCAAAGACCTCATGAAAACCATCCACTTTCCCCTGATGACATTCAAGGAATTCAAAGAGGTCCAGTCTCAGAACATGTGGTCTGATCACAACTTGTCAGAGCTGTATAAAGCAGTCTTTGAAGATTTCTGCTCCACTGAGCCTGCAATGGAGAATAAGTGCCGCATCTATTTGCCGAAAGAGAGCCTGGTCTTGATTGGAGGCGACCAGATCACTGAAGACCTGGTGAGACGCAACATCAGCAGAGAGCTCTGGTTCGGGAATTCCTTGAGGAACCATACCGGGGTGAAAAAGGCCATGGAGTGGAGAAAGTTGGGAGAGATGCCAGAGCCAGAGAGGTTTCGTCATGAGGTGGCTGTGCTCAAAGGTCAACTTTATGTGTTTGGGGGCAAGATGTATTATGGTATCAATGATACCCTGAGTTCTGTTTACAGGTAAGAAACATCATAGATCTCAACTAAGAACAACAATATTGGTCTTAAATATATCTTTTACAGTTTCTCCATTAATATTTGTATCATAATACCACATCTATAGGTATGATCCTCTTCAAAATAGCTGGGAGAGCCTGGCTGATATGCAGGAGAAGAGGTGCTCTTTCTCTGCAGTTGTACTGGATGGAAATATATACACCATCGGTGGACACTGTCACCCTGACTACATAGACAGTGTTGAACGATACTGCGCCACTACAAACACTTGGAGGTAAACTCGACAGAATATTATTGATTCACAGCAAAATGTGCTATGTGCTGCAATGATCAACCGTTTTGCTTTAATATATATACCAGACTTCTGTCATACTGAGGAGATGTAGCCATATAACATCTGATGTCTAACTGACCAGTCTCTTTGATTTATTTGCTAAAAACAAACCCAAACATAAAACTGGATTCAGTGAGAAAATGTCAAATACTGAGTACTGTGAGGAAATCCAATGTGGCAGAAGAGAAGATAATATTGGAAACATCCGTTAACCTGCAAGACATACAGACATTTTGAGATATTATGGTTAACTTTGTAAGTTACAGTTTCGTAGCTTAATACAAAATGGTCATAAACATGCTTAAATGAAAATTCACTTGAGTTGCTGAGAGGCTGAGGTTTGTTAGCAGGAGGTTTTGCCTAAAATTTGATAAAGCTGGAGGTTCTGAGCTCTAGAAGGTAGAATTTGGTGAGAATAAGTCAGAAAATGAAAAAAAAAGCTTCAGGTGTTGCTTAAGGTCTTGGTCAAACAGTTTTTTCTTGTAAATTTTCTATGCATTTTGGCCTTTCATCCAGCTGCAACTGCAGTTTTGCAGGTCGCTGAAATCAAATCTTTGGTTTACATTTTGCACAGTGGTGGAAGAGGCCAAAAAGGTGCTAACCTTGCAAATAAGATTTTTTACATGTTTACATGTAAATTATATTGAGGAAAAACTGCACTTTGTTATCAGTCAACACATATAATTGCTTTCTTGAGGCTTCATTGTTGGTAACTTACTGGAACGGGCAATAGCTTCCTCAGGCTCTTGACTGGCCAACATGACTTAAGGGTTGTGGTCATATCACCTGCTGTTGGTTTGACATGCTCTTGACAGTGACTTGTGTTTTTGAATTTTCAAGTAGATTAAGATTCTTCAGAGAATAAAGAGGGAAAACTCCTGTTTAAAAAAAAATACCTGTGTATTTGCCAGCTAGGCCTCACACTACCCTTAATAGTCAACTAACTTCAGTTGAGGAGCAGTCAGGGGGAGGCAATGCAGCTGGAGCTAATTACACTGATTGTGTGCTCAATATTTTTCTCCAGAATAGAGGACCAATCAAAATACTCAAATCCCTTAACCTGCAAGACTTTCTAGTTTAATGTTACAATACATTTTAATCCTTTGATGCGCAGCATGGGTCAGGAGATCCCCTTTTTCAATTGGATTTGGGTCACTTTTGACCAATATTGTGCATCAGTTCAGAAAACATATCTAACTAAATCCTAAAGTGTTAAGAAAACATATCTAACTAATCCTAAAGAGTTAAGAAAACATATCTAACTAAATCCCAACTAAATCTCTGGGAAATCTTGGTCAATCAATATATGATTGATTTTTTGAAAAACATACTATGCTCTTAATATTATATTTCTTTGAATCCAACTAAAGATTTTCAATTTTAAATATCTTTACTCTTTCAGCTTCACCTGGCCCTTGGATCTGCCTCTTAGCGGGCATGTAGCGAAGGTTGCACAAGGCCGGCTCTTTGTCTCAGGAGGGCAAAACAGCGACTACCTGTGTCTTGCATCCATGTTTCTGTACCACCCAGAGACAGGAAGCACCTATCTGGCAAACATGCCCAAACCTCGAGCTCATCACTGCATGGAGACCCTTGGCGAACATCTTTATGTAGCAGGTGGAGTCACCACAGCTGACAACATGACTGTCGTTGACCAGCTAGCTTGTGAAGTGTACAGTCCAGCAGAAGACTCCTGGACTGCTTTTACATCGCTGTCGGTGCCTCACGTTGGAGCGGCAAGTGCAGTTTTGGAGGGAAAGTTTTACGTGCTGGGCGGATACAGCCAGGAGGACTTCAGTGACACTAAGATGGTCCACCGGTACGATAGAGCCACATGGAGATGGGAGAACATGGGAAAGATGCCTGGGCCAAACAGTGACATAAGAGCATCTGTGCTGTATTTGCCGCAACATTTCCGAATGTAACACAACATGACAAATATCTTTATGCTATCATCGTCATTTTATATTAGCCTTTACGGTGCTGGATTTCAGGTTATTTATTGCATGTTAAACATTGAGTATTATTCCATTATATTGTCACAATAACTTGCTATCTTAATGAAATGCATCTTACACAGTATATGAACTCAGGCATGCCAACTTACATTTATCAAACATGGTGCATTTTTGGTGCTATAATGTCAATTCTTGGCTGTATTCAGAAGGTGCTGAAAAATGGTTAATGTCTTAGGATTTTTAAAACAATGCAAAGAAACAAAAAAAATCATGCTTACTTCCATTACTGCAATAACAAACTATGATCACAAGAGGGAGCTGTTTCCTCTTGTCTTCATAGTTGCCATAATTTGCTGAAGTCAGGAATTAAAGTTATTGTTTTGCATTTATTACTCTAAAGAATGATCACAGGTTTATATTTTTATTAAAATTTGCTTGAAAATTTACAGGAAAACACGTGTTCGGTTGTTTATCAGTTTTCTTTGTTATCGCTGATGTGCTTTTTTTTTTTATCCTTTTCATGCATGAATTTTAAAACAAACTTATGAGATTAGCCTTTCTCAAAATTAAACATGTCCAATTGGATTTTTTTTTCAATATCTGTTACTGTGAGTGAGATACACAGCTGTCAACTGTTGTAGACACCATGGATCAATGGTTTAAAATGGACTTTGAGGCAAGATACTACAAGTAAATGGGATAAAAATTTCAATTTATATATTGCTCAAATTTGCCAGATGATTATTTACATTTTAGCTATTTTATTTATAAATATAACAAGGTATTATCTGATTAAATACAAGCCAATGCATAAGACTGACATTTTATTTAGGTAATTGTGAAGGTAACATGAATCACGATGAGAGTATTTGCTGGATTTTCACATCAGCATGCATCAGGCTGTAAGCAAAACACATGCCCCTATGGTTGCATCTCTTCTATTGATAGAAGCAGAATGTAAATAGATTGTGTCTGATCATCTACAGAGGAAAGAGGAGAAAACCACTGAAGGTCGTGTGGCCATTCAGGTTATCGTACACTCTGCCATCATCCCACAGTTCCACGTGCACGTTATCACCGACGGCCAGCTGCAGAACAGCTGCGTTACTGCTGCTGTCAGAGCCGTCTGCCGTGGGGCTCTCATAGGTCGAAATTTGACGGACACTATTCTTCATCAACATTGCCCCCATTGTGTGCGTATTGTAGCCATAAGTGCTGAAGCTGAAGTAGTAGAGACCATTCACTGGTGCTGTGAAGATGCCTGCAACAAGATAAAGTAAAGAAGGAGATTTTACTTTTAATTCTCTATATATTCTATAGAATAAAGGATATTCTATTCTGTTTTAGTCCTTTTATTGATTGTAAATTCAAATTTCAAACTCCATCATAAGCATTTGACTCAATGAAACAATGTTTTGTGTTTGGCTTTAAAAATGCTTCAGCAGAGCAGAGCTGTGGACATGGAAAGCCAAAAGAATGATCCAAAATAGACTGAAAAATTGGAGGTTTTTGTCACTAAGAATAACAGATTTCACAATATACTGACACAGTTGATCCATCGTTAATTTAAAAATGTTGATTAATGTGAGTCCTGCTTTGCAATACAATCAGCACTGGAAAAACAATTGTGATCTGAGTCACGTAGTGCCAGTAAATTCTTCTACGTTGCTTGATCTTGTTTGAAATACCAGAAGCAGAGGCTTGAGTTCTACAGCCTCAGGACATTTAGTGTTTTCAGGTAGACACCAGTGTATTTAGAAAGACAAAAAATTGCCTCGAAATCATTGAGTGACAGTATTAGATTTCTGTGACAAACTCTTAGAAACAAACACAAATGGCCATAAAAATGTAAAAGCGCATTCTAAGCACAAACTCCCAAAGTATAAATCACATGGTATTGAAACATGCTGTATTGTATTGAACTGTACAGTACCTGAGTTTGCACTGTAGCCATTGCCGATGTTTGAGAAGACCCTTTTGAAAACCAGAGTCTTGTCTGTGGAGGGTCCGCTGTAAATCTCACCAGAGTTTGCCAAAGAGGCTGAGAATGCAATCTGAGGAGCAGCTGTGGACAGAAGAATAAAATGTAAATGTTAATGTGGAAGATGTAAATCAATGACAGAATGAGATGTGCATATGGCTGTTTTAAAAAAAGCCTATAAATTCAGAAATGAAAACACTGACAGTATCTATTGAGAATATATAGTTCTGTATAGTTTTAATGTGAAAAATAATGGTTACATATCTTTTCCACTTGAGAGATCTTTTTTAAGATTTATTTCAGCATGCACATACTCAACTTAAATTCTTTTAGCTCCAACACCTTACCTTTACCACTACTTTGTTTCAGTGCATCAATTTCTTTCTCTGTCTCATTCAGCCTGGCTTTCAGGTCTGCACAAGTTTTGAGAGAAAAAACAACAAACAAATGAATTGCTCAAAATTTTGGGTGGGAATATATACCATAAAAATCCAGATATTATCTTGTACCTTCATTCTCTGTCTTCATTTTGTCCATTTCAGCTTTCTGTCTCTCCAGTTCGTCCACAGTTGCATTGAGCCTGGCGTCTAGAGCTTCAACATCAGTCTTGCATTGCTCTACATTTTTCAGGTTGACCTCTAAATTCTTTATAAACTCCTGATTAGCCGTCATCCACTCATTGAAGTCCATGTCAGCTCTCTGTCCAAATCCTGGCTCTACAAGCATGAATCCCAGCAGGGTCAGTAGAAGCAAAGCCCTGAACTCCATTTCTTTAGTTTCAAATTTGTGATCTGTTGGGTGGATTTTCCTTAGTGGAATATAGACCTGTCCTCTTTACTGAGGAGAGTCCTTGGATGTCAGTGAGCAAGCAGTGCTCAAGCCCTCAGGAAGCCCGGTTCTAGTCATGCCTCAACAGGTCTGCTGGGTGGATTTTTACGTACGTGTGCCAGTAAAACAGTCATTTTTTGCTGTATGTTGACTATGTATAGGGTCCTATGTCCTCCAAGGGGCTGTATGGCAACAACATATTTGAAATGTCCTTGAAATTGAGACTTTTTTGAAGTATGGGCCTTACTACTGTCACAGTGTGCAACAATTGCACCTGTGCCCTGAAGACATGTTCTGTATTTACAGTGCCTGCAAAAAAGTATACACCCTCCTTGGAAGTTTGACCCATTTTTATGTCTTTTCAACAGTAAATCATGATTAATTAATTAGGCTTTTTGACAAGACTTTACAAAAGAGACTCTCAAATGTTATAAAGAAAGAGATTTCGACCAAGCAATGTTAATGACGGAAAAATATAAAATGCAAAATGAGCGATTTCATATGGCACACAAATCTACCTTGTAGGGGACTGCAACTGGGAGGACGGAAACCAAGACACCTATGACTCATCTGAAGCACTTACAAGCTTCACTGGCTGAGTTTTGAGAGACTGTCCACATAATATTTTTTTTTTTTCTGGGTTCTTCACCAAAGCTTTATGGCAGAGTGGCAAAGAGAAAGTCACTGTTGAAAAAAGCTCATAAGAAATCTTAATTAGAGTTCATCAGGAGACACATGGGAGACTCTGAAGTCAACTGGAAGAAGGTTCTTTCATCTGGGGAAGCCAAAATAGAGCTTTTCTAGCATCAGACTAGACACTATGTTTGGCAAACACCAGCCACTGTTCAGCGTCACAACAACACCATCCATAGCATGAAGCATGGTGGTGGCAGCATCATATTGTGAAGCATGGTCAAAACAATAAAAAGTATATGAACTTGCATTAAGTCAGCAGGAGGTGGTTGGGATGGTGGATGGGTTAACAATACCTTAAACTTAAGGCATCAAAAGCACTTTGGTTAAGGTTAGGAAAAGACTGTGGCTTTATTGAAATGTAAATGAACACATAATGTCAATGTGGACATTTTCTATTAACATTGTAAATTTAACCAAGTCATTTTAATCAGAAATTTAATGTGGTGGCAATTATTTTTCCTTTAAACTTCATTTGCTGTTGCAAAACTACCTCTTCTCTCTAATTTCAGTCTTTACTAATTTATTAATTTAGTTTAACAGCTGCTTTCTGTAGCTTCTTATTTCCTGTATAGGCATGAGAACAGGGGTATATAGTTTTTTGAATTATAGAGGAAAATATTTCTTCATTGTTGCTTTTACAGGCCTGGTTGTTGCTCCAGTGAAAGACGTTTAATATTTTACTTTCATGACTTTTGGCTACAACGGCCACACTTCAGGAGCCATCTTGGTGAAAAACAGCCATTACAAGTGAGTACCTGGGAAATCAAAGGACCTGATCTCAGCGACACAACGACTAGCTCAGTGATTCTTAATCTAAACGTCAAAGACTCTGTCAGCATCATCCTGTGGGAAAATGGAAAAAGTGGATTCCTCATCTTCCCAATGATGTAGATTTTTGGGGGTTAAACATGTGAACAGCTTTTTTTCTCTTTTGGAAGCACGTGCTGACAAACTATTTAACCATACGTTGAACCATACATGGTGTAGCCTTCAATTATCTTTCATGGTCTTGGGACTTGTATGGGGATGACATCAAAAACAACAATATATAATCAATCATGACATTCTAAACTTTCAAACATAATCAAAGCCATTAAAAAGCAAAATTTAACTGACATGTTTTCTTTGTAACATTTTTTGTAGTATTTTACGTACAACATGATCATTTTGGGTCTGTAATAAAACAACAAAAACTGAAACCGACTGATGTTACTAATGTATCTGTATTCTTTTTTTCATTTTTAAAACTGTGCAGTAGTCTCATGAAGCAGTTTTTGAATAATTATCTGTTTCTATATATTAATTAACGTTCATTTTGTGTCATCCAGCGATAACGTAGGGTATTTAAGATTTATAAAAATGTCATTAAAAAAACCTTCAAGACAGTCTATTTCTCACAGTTAAAATACTTTTATTATTATGGCATGGTCATGTGCAACCTATAAAAGCCTTCTTCAGAGGTCAAACAGGCTTCATGGAGCCAACTATCCTTTCGTTAGGGGTGTTCCACCAACAGAATCCACTTGGCTTGGGATTGCACACAATATTCATTGAAACTGAACAAAATTATTTGCCTATTCTTGGAAATACATTGCCATTGTTGGTACTGATTGTACTATAATTTAGAAAAATATTGTGTGGCAAAATGATAACTGACTGGACATTTTATAGGCTTACACCACTTTAATGCCACAATACACTGTCCAAATGTAAGATCCTGGTTTTCCTGGTTCCACAGATCGGCTGCATGAGATCTGTTCTCCCTTCCTGTTGAAGGCTTGATGCAAAAACACTTGAGAGTTTTAAACTAAAACATGCCAATGCTGTGATAATAAATGCAATGATTTGTGGAAAAAAGAGAAGTATTGGGAGTGTTTTTGTACTTTCGAGTCTACAACCGATCCAAGAAAAACCTCCAACAAACAGATCTGGAATCCAGGTACTACTTCTGCTCAAACATTTCTCAACTTTTATAGTGACTATTGGTTGAGTTCTATGTGCTATAGTGCTGTATTTATTCAAAAAGTACTACAATATGTTACTGTGGATTTCTATCCACATGAAATCTGTCAAAATTGACTCTAAAGCTTCTGAATTTCAAACAGTTATTTTGATATCTTAGCCATACTTCAATATTCAGCTCTTCTGATTCCAACAGCTACGGTGGATTTAATCTATTAGTGTGTATCGGTTACTGTCTGAGGTGCTGGGGTAATCGGAGCAGACAGGCCCGAATATCGGTAACAGCCCCTGACAGTTTGCCCATGTTCTCCCATCGCTGAGTGCTGGGATTAAAGCGATGGACCAGTCCAGACTCACTATAGTCATCCTGGCAGTATCCTCCCAGTACATAGAACTTCTCCTCCAGGACAACTGAGGCTGCACCAACATGAGGCACAGGCAGTGATGCAAAAGCCGTCCAAGCATCAGCCACAGGATCATACACCTCGCAGGCTTGTTGGTCGGTGTAAAACTTCCTCAGGTTACACACTCCACCAGCGACGTAAAGATGGCCTTGCAGGGCTTCCATGCAATGCTGGGCCCGGTCATTCGTCATGTCAGCCAGGTAGGTGGTTCCTCTCTCTGGATGGTACAAGAACATGGAAACCAGACACACATACTTACAGTTGAAGCCACCAGAGATGAAAATGCCTTCATTTAGGACGGCGACAGCATAGCCACTCAGCGCCTGATCCAGGGGCTGGACAAAGCTGTGAAAAATGAAACAAGAGGCATCAGACAGTAAAATCTGTCGGGTATCTGTGCATGTACAGGGGGTATCAACAGAACTGACAGAAAACCAAATGCTTTGACATTTATCAGACTTTCTCCACTAATCCATGAGATTAAATTGCAGGGGTGGTATCACTGGGAAACGATATACGGAATGCAGAAAATAGTGTCAAATAAAATACAACTGAACTGCATTAGATGAGGAGCATGGAGAGAACATAAATTCACTAGATTTTCTAATAAAAGATCACACTTGATTGGATGTGAACATAATGCCTGAAAACAGTCTGGAAACTAAATGCTAGCTGACTGAACAAGGGTTGCTATCTATAAAGTTGCAGGAAAAGATCAACAAATAAAACCAAGAACTTTAATACCAACACAGATAAAGAGGTGTTATGCTTGGACACATTAAGCTTTGCATTGTCCACTTCCTCACCCCTTATTATCTTCTATTTTGCCCAGAAATGGGGGAGGCAAAGCTTTCCAAAGCAATGAAGCACTTTGAAGTAACTGTTTCCAAGCAAATGCTGACATCTGCTGTCCAAGCATTGGTATAGCATATTACATGATCTAACTAACGAACGGTCAGAATACTACATATACAATCTCATAGCTTTCATTCTTGATATTTAGTTCAATATTATCTTCAATTATAAACATTGTACACTTTTCTTTTAAATGTCTGAGGGTCTTTTAAATATGGCAATTTGAGAGGTATGACTCCTGTTTCAAAAGAGCATAATGCAGCTTTGATATATTTAATTTTTGACTCAGCATGCCCTGATACTTCTGCTTTTAAAGATAAATACTGCGTCAGATGGTCATCTTCAGGTGATATTACCTCCAGGAGTCAGTGTCTGGGTTGTACGTCTCAACACTGTCAATGTTGGCGTTGATCTCCTTATCTCCACCAATGGCATAGAGGCGCTCCTCAAGTACCACCACTGAGAAGTTACTTCTCAACTCGTGCATGTCAGCCAGCCTCTTCCAGCTGTCCTTCACGGGGTCATACCTAATAACAAAAGCAAAGATGTGAGCAAAAACTGAGACCACAGCTGCACAGAGAGGAAATATTTCTGTACAGACTGTCTTTCTTTACCTGTAGGCAGATTTCATCATGTCATCCTTTGCATAAAAGTAACATCCCCCGACTACATAGAGCATCCCCTCCATTACTGCAACTCCATGCCTGAACTTTGGCTTGTCTGGGATCTCACCCAATCTCCTCCACTCGATCTCCTTCACTAACCCTGTGCCACTACGTAGGGAGTTTGCAAACCACAGTTCCCTGCTCGGTATGCGGCGACCCATATCTGGGTTTAGCTGGTCACCCCCGACAAGAACCACAACATCTTTGGGTCGCCTCACCCGACAGTAATCCTGGGATTTTGGAAGGCTGAAGCCAAATTCCTTGAGTGCTGAACCATAGAGTTCCACCTCTTTGTCTCCAAAACACTCCATGCGCAGGTTAATGGCTCTGACCTCCCTGAACTCTCGAAAGGTCATGAGGGGGAACCGAACTCCAGTCATCAGCAGGCCAGCCTGGGGCAATCTCTCTTCAGGATCAGCCTCAATCCATGAGATCACAGCTCGAAATACAGCCAACTCCGAGGGCACATACAGGCCATCACAGCAAATGAAGTCTAATAGCTTCTCTGCTGGTAGATCCTGAAATTTTGCTGTAGCTGACACTTCCCTGAAGTTCCTCAGTACAAAGTCATTGGCTTCTTCCAGGAGGTCTGACATTCCATAAGCTTCAGCAAAAGATGCCACGTCGAGGCAGGAGTCCGCTTGTATTTGCTGTTGCATGAAGTTGAGGCAAATCGAAAGAGCTGGCTGGAACTGAAGCTGGAGGGCCGTGCAGGTGATCTCGAAAACAGACTCCCAACCAAGTCGAACGATTCCACTGTAGGAGCAGCCAAGAAGTGCCTCAAACTCAGGAGCCAACAAGAAGGGAAGTTCAACACAGGTCTGACGAGACTCCTTCATTCCACAGGTGAACATGCCTCGGAAGTAGTCGCTGCTTGCTGCCAGGATAACTCTGTGAACTTCAGATGGACAGAAGAAGAGTTAAAACTTTGACCACTATTAAACATTCATCAGGAAAACTAAATATTTGCAATCATACTAACCATGAAAGAAAGTGCCATCCACATTCAAAGTTACGTCACACCCGACTCTGTCTGCCCACAGCTGCTCAATGGACTGTAGCGTAATCTTCATCTGTTCTGGAATAGAGATCGTTCGCTCTTCCTTCTTGGCACTATCACCTTCTTTCGTTCTTTCCTTCTTGCTGCAGAGCTCCACCAGTCTTGGAACCACCAACACTTGAGCTGCAGCCTTGATTTGAGCCATGATGTCTTTGTTTAAAGACAGTACAACGCCAGTGTAGGCAAACTCCACAACTGCCCGAAGCCCAACATGATCGACCCTAGTACCCAAGTGTACTGACCACCGGTCGACTCCTACATCTTCATTACTGTCATATTGTTCTGCATTTTGCTCTCCACTTTTTTCCTTCAGTCTCTCCAAAATGAAGCCGCTGACCGCAGCCAGAATAAGGGAGTGCACATGGAAGCTGTTCCCATTCTCAAGAGTCAGAGTGAGGTCTGTGAGAAGAGACGAATCCCTGAATTCTTTCAGGGCTGCAAACACCTCTTTAGGATAGGATTTGCTGCAGCACGTGTGGATGTTATGTCCTTCATCTCCAAACGCCTCGTCGCTCATGTGCTCCCCAGTTCTGTCCTGACTAGCACCGCTCATCCTGACCTCTGACCCCTCTTTGTTTTCCCTCCCACTCGTCAGGCCCATCCTGGAGTCATTGTAAGCCATGATCCTCCTCAGCTCACGGTTGTCCTGTTCTATCCCTTCTCCACCTTCTTCAATCACTCTTTTTCTCCTCTCCTTCTCTCTCCTCCATCGCTCTTCCCACTCCATTGGCAGGTAACGGCGAGTAAACTCCATGTCACTGATTATTTTCTCTTTGCATTTTACCTACTGTTGTCTTTCTGTGGTATTTATAATTACCGATAACATGCTGCAAAATCTCTTGTCAAGATGAATTTGTTACTTTCTTATGTTTACTTTGTCTGCCTTCACAAACCTTTCTGCCACCCGCAAATCCCCTCTCTCTCTCTTAGACTCAAATTTGCTTGCTGCATAAACATGCAGCTATTTATAGCTACTGGGTCAGAGAGATTCAGTTTCAAGAGAATCTTGGCATGTGATCCATTGTACTGTTTGTCAAGGAGGAACGGACGTCAGTGTTTCACTTAGATTTTTGCTGGAGGGTTAATAAAGACCAAGGCAAAAATATTTCCCCTCAATGTAACTTTGACCTTCAATTAAAGCTCTGTACCTTAAGAAAAAACAAAATTACACCCATTATCATAGCCTGAAACTGGAAAAAAAAACATAGAAATCATTGCATTTTTAACTTTACAATAGTCGAAGTTTAAAATCATTACACTTCATCAAAAGCACTTTATATGTCTCATTTAATAATTTGCCAAAAATAAACCATAAGGGGTAGATCCTGTAAAATACTCTGTGCTTCAAAGCCCTAATGGACTCAGCTGTGACCAACACTCCTAAGACTAAAATTTGGTGACTTTTCCAATTAAATGCAAACCATGTTTCCACAGAGCAAGGAGGACACAAAGAGAGATCGAGAGAAAAATAAACACACCTGATTAATTAAAAAATAAATACATCAAAAATTGGTATACAGTGAAGCAAACTGTCAGCAATTTGCTGGAAGACACAAATGTCAACTTTTGTATTTGTACTGAAAAAAACAACATCTGAGCTCTTTCTCCTTCTAGCCACAACTGTGCTGTTTCCATAGAGGTGCAGGACTTTAATCTCTAGTGAAAAAATGAGGCCACAGCAAGTAAAAATGTGACACAGACATCCATAAACTGATGAGTGATCCGATGGTTAAACATTATAGAGCAAATCATAAAAATTTGTCAAGGAGCCAGAGATAAACAAGCTAAGATGTTCCTTAGAAATAATATTTGTGCTGTAGTTCCTGTTAGTGATTCCATAAAACGTGACATATAAACGTGAGCAGCAATGTTGTTTCTTTTTCATAGCCATAAACTACATGAATACAGTTTAAAAACTATCTTGATATAGAAGATATTACAACTAGAAGATCGGTTTGGTATCAAAATATTGTTAAGAATTAAACCTTTCATGTCATATAATTTGTTTTGATCAACCACATATCACATACGGTGACATAACTCTTAAAAGTTTACTCAAAATGCACGTCCAGGCCCAGTGAATAATCAGAAAACAGGTTCATTCAGGGCCACAATGTTTGTTTCTATGAGGCTGTGTCATACACATTAAACTGGTGCAGTTTTTCTATTGAAACTATCATATATCCAATGACATCAGTGCTCTAAGTTTGCTTCTAAGTTTACATTCTGGAGTGAATGTAAAATTTGTTTGACTCCCATTTTTAACGGAACTCAAATGGGTTTTTCATCCCAAAAACTTCCATGTAATCACTCATCCCATTCCATTGGCAAATAAAATCTAAGCCAGTGGCAAGATCAGATTTTCTCTTTTCATGTCCACCTACAGTGTCATTCAACAAAACCTAACTTTTATGAGCATGATTAATGTACTTTAATGTTCATCAAGAAGGTTAATGAAATGACCTCCAACTCTAGACTTTAAATACAGTTTTAAATATATTAGGTTATTAACACCCCTCCCAATCTTTCCTTCAAAATACCAATGGACCTTGACTGATGATTAATTTGTAGAAGTCCTAAACAACAACTTCTTGGGAAGTCATGAGGACATGTTTATCTGATGATCATGAAATTATATGACATTTGGAAGCAGATTTGTTGTCTACACTGCTTCTAATAATTAACCCAGACTTTCATATAAATAGACAGTTCAGCAGAGATTTTCAAAACAGGAGACCTGCCAAATACCTTCTAAGCTGAACAATGGAGAGATTATCAGTGTTGGTGTGTTTGCTTGCCGTTCTGCCCCACTGCCAGGCTGGAAGTGAGGGCCACATCATGGAGATCCCACATGGAGATCTGGCAGACATCAAGGAAGAGACTGACAAGAAGACAATGGATCAAGGATCAGAAGCATCAGCCGCTTTCCAATCAACAGCCGACTCAACTAGCGAACCAAACATGGCCATGGTTCAGAAGCTGGAGGCCCTGGAAGCTACTGTGAGAGCCCTTGAAGAGACTGTGAGACCCCTTGAAGCTACTGTGAAAGATCTAGAAGCTACTGTGGGAGCCCAGGAAGAAACAATCAGAGAGCTGGAGGAGAGCAAGAATCAGCTGATGGAACCCAACAGCACACTGGCTGAACAGAGATTGTATGAAGGTAACCAAATATATTATAAGGAGAAATAGTGTGTCATGCAACTATTGTGAACTGCCACTATCTGCTATCTGCCACCACCATGCTTCACAGTGGGGATGGTGTATTTGTGATGATGTGTCATCTGGTGGCCAAAATGGTTAATTTTGGCCTAATCAGTCCAAAGAACCTTCTTCCAATTGGCTTCACTCCTCTACATGTCTTCTGGTGAACTCTAGTTCTAGGGAATACTTTTTATAGGCATTGCATGTAGACTAAAAAAGCTTGTGTTTGTCTACATGTTTTCAGACCCTATATGTTGGAATTATGATAATACATCTCAAATGGTTATATTTGAAGATTGGAATTTGTAAATGAAGGAACTGAGCTCATATGTCTGTGTTGATATCATGCAGGACTTTATCAGGTTGCATTTTCTGCTGCACTACCAGATGGCAACATTGGTCCCGCAAATTTTCTTCACTCTCTAGTGTACAATCGCGTAATGTCCAACATTGGGGGACATTACAGCCCAGCAACTGGTCAGTATTCAGCGTTATCTTTGTTTCTATAAAATCTCTTAAGGTTAGATATACCAGACATAACTGTTGCCTATTAACCCTTTGATGTGCCGTGTCAGTCAGGAGATACCCATTTTCCATCGGATGTGGGTCACTTTTGACCCATGCTGCGCATCAAAGGGTTAAAAGGGTTTTTGTGTGCCACTCTTTTTCACTCTTACAATATTTTTATACTCTTTTTAATGTATGATCATGAAATTTGACTGGCATCTCATTGTTGTTCTTCTGTGCAGGTTTTTTTACAGCACCAGTGAGAGGGGTCTATTATTTTACCTTCACTTTCTTCTGCTGGGCACAATCGCAACAAACTTGTGGTGGCAGTCTGTATCACAATGGAAACAAGATGACGTCGTGGTATGGTTTTAGTCGATCTAACCCATCCTCTGGATCTAACAACGCTATTTTGCTGTTACAAGCTGGAGACCATGTCAATGTCCGTCTTTGGGCAGACAGGGTAGTCAGTGATAATGTAAATAGGTACTCTACATTCAGTGGATTTTTGCTTTACTCAATGTGAATCCTATAGAAAGGTTGTGATTTCCAACAGATCAGGCTTTTAATAGTTGTCAAAAACGTGGCATAGCATTTGATGTCTTTATATTTTCTGCTATTTACTACACACAAGTGCTTACTCTGCATTTATTAGATTAAGATTTTTTCTAGCAAAGTCCTGATAATGTGGCACAAAACTACAACTACAACTTGTCTTTTTCAATGCTCATTTCATTTGCAATGATAACAAAAGTGTATCCTCCCTAATAAAAGTGTATCAACTGAGTTCATAATATGACACTAACTTGAGTAATGTTTTTATTCTACACCCTAAAGAACAATGTTGGGGCAAAACAAACAAAGAAAACACAACAGTTTGCATCAGTCTTTTTGAGTTAGGAGAACTTCTGATGAAATTATGTTCAATCAACAAACAAGTTTGGAGAACCAGCTGTTCCTCCACAATCAAATGTATTTTTTCCCACTAGTCCAACTGTCTGACATTGTCCAAGCATGTTACGATGGCATTCAAGGTGATAAAAAAAGAAGTTATCAAGCCAGTTTCACTACGTTATCTCAACATGAATTTAGAAGCCAG
Organism: Amphiprion ocellaris; assembly: GCF_022539595.1. Taxonomy (NCBI): domain Eukaryota; kingdom Metazoa; phylum Chordata; class Actinopteri; family Pomacentridae; genus Amphiprion; species Amphiprion ocellaris. Next base: position 13,346,173 of record NC_072788.1, read on the forward strand.
AAATTTGAGTTTAAATTACACACAATATTTCACTGCCAAAGGTATCAACATTATTATGTCAACCCAAGCCATTCAATTAATGTGTTTGCAACTTTAATAATAGACACTAAAAGTCGAAAGTCTGGACACACCTTCTCATTCAATGGTTTTATTTTAATTATTTCCTCCATTGTAGATTAATACTGAACACATCAAAACTATTAAAGAATACATATGGAATTATGTTGTAAACAAAAAAATGTTAATCTTCAATATTAATCCACAATGTAGGAAATAATACAAATAAATAAAAACCATTGAATCAGAAGGTGTGTCCAGACTTTTGACTGGTAGTGTATTCAAATCAGTATATTCAGCTTGCAGTCATGCATCTATTTAAGTGGTGGGAAAAGGTTCCCTGAATGACTTTTTAGAGGAACACCGTTACAAAAACATGCCGCTCCTCCTGCTGATCCAGTGTTTTTTGCATATACACACACACAAAAACTCCTTTCTATTTCTTTAACGTCAGAAATGCAGTGGCTTTAGTTGGAATTTTTCTGTCACTAAATCTTCATTGCTTTTTATTTGAACCTCACAACATTTTAAAGAAATCTTTGCACTTAAGAATAGGGCTAAAACTAAAACATAAGAATTTCACTAGCCAAAGTGTGAGCATTTTAAGAAATCAATTACCAGCTGGTTAATGTCGAGAAAAACATGGTCAGGTATATTCTGCGTTTGCATGCAGTGTTAACATTTGTGCACCAGTTCTATAGGTATTACTTGATGTAATCATTTCAAAGTCAGTTCATTTAATGGCTGAAAATTTGGATCTAGTTACTAATCAATAAGCTACAATGAAGGAAGTGATATTAACCCACAGAAAGCAGTCTTCAGTCAAAGGTATTGCACACAGCTGGAACAGACTCACATTACATCAACTTAACATTTAGACCATAAAGGATACTTTTATTTTTATTACAAGATTGTTTTAAATTAGAAAAAAGCAGGTCTTCCATATAAGAAAAGTCTAATGTCAAGGAGTGTTTTTGTGGAAAGTTTTATCTTTCATAAATGTCATCATGTTCCAACACGTGCTACACTGCTGAGATGACATTGTTTCACACATCCAGTTGTTTTTGTCATACTCTAAAGCAGGGTTAGGTCAAAATGATAATCACATTCATTTTGATCAAAATTGAAATCATTATCTATTACAATTCTTCATGGATTCTGGAAGTAAAATATTTCTATTTTTATATTCCACTTTAACATGTCCAACATTTGTTGTGCTGCATTCCTGCTAATGCAGTGCTGCACAATGTTTTGTAGGTGAGTGTATCTGCAGAGTACATTAAATACGGTCCAACAAATCAGCCGTGTTGTTTCGTGTAGAGCAAAATACTGCAAGACACTGCTGAATTCAGTGCATGGCCTAGAGGCAAAATATGAATAAAATTGTACTCAAAACTCCTCACTTCACTGTAACAGATTTAGAGATGTTCCCTAAATGCCTCAAATGCAAGCAGCTGTGCAGAGAGAACCTTCGAGAAAGGTGAGGGACTAACAAAAAAAAATAACAAATAACAGAAAAGAGTGAAATCAGGGTCTAGAATGTCACAAATACCCAAGATGTAATGTACTGTTTTCTATTAGGGGAGGTTTTTTTTATGGGTTTTTAAACATCAACACACTTAAGTATGGACAGTCAAAATCACATGCACAAAACACTACAAAAAAATTAAAAACTGAACTGATCAGAAAGCCTTGAATAGGAGTAAATTATGTTCTATTAGACAGACTTCTCTTGCACCTATGGAGTAGCAGAAGCATTTTCTTTTGTATTAAGCAGCATTTAAGACTACATTGCATGTAGACATCTCAGAATCGATACATCATGCAGCACCGGTTCCGCTTCAGGTTGTGTAATAGAGTAACACACTGTAAAGCTCCACCGTTATGGATATCTGAGTTGATGCTGGTCAAGGACGGGGATTAAGTGAGGTAAATGAGCTCTAACCGTAAAGTTAGTTGTCATTTCTTGACAGGATTTTTTCTAAATCCCAAATACTTGCAAACAACAGATGAGGATCTGTTTGGAGGAACCACTTCTTCATTTTGGAAAAAAGTGGAGCCAAAACATCTCAATGACTCCCTAGGAAGTGTTTTATATAGGCAGCACCATTTTCCCTGAGCAGAGCATTAACGTTGCAGTTGATCATGTTCATCAAAATGAATATTGAACAGTTGTACGGCCCGACTATAAGGGGCGTCTCTGTTGCTGAGAGATGAACACCAGTCAAGGTAAGATCAGGAAACAATTGTAGCATTAAGTCAAAGCAGAATTTTAAGGCCAATTTAAAAAGGGATCAGTGTATGTGTAGGGCATAAAAAGGATCCTTGTGACCCCTACTGTGCAGCATCAGGCTTCCTCAGCTGAAGGTGATGAGGTATTCTGGGTAGGCCTGGTCATCGTGAAAGATCACGAACATGGAGGGCTGCTGCTGGTTGTTCACCAAACTGTCGAAGCAGTCAGTGGGGTCTGATCCTCTAGGAGGGGTGGCCTTCATGGAGGAAGTACCGACTGTGTAACGGCCGGTCAGGACACGAGCCACGTACAGCCGCTTCAGGCCTGATGGGTCTGCTGGGGAATACCTACTGGCAGAATAGTTTGCGTCCACAGCGAAGTAAACTCCCTTACCGTACATGGCAGCTATGATAGAATCACATAAGAAGTTCAAATATTTTACTTAAGAACTTTTTATCATCACAGAAACCATTGGGGCTTTTATGCAAGAACATATAACAAACACCTTACCATGTGCTCCTGCAAAACTCCTGTCAAATCTGTCCCTCTCAATGCAGTTGCAAGACTCTGCTGATGTGCCATGGTAGAGAAACTTCTCACCGAGCTCTGCTTCACCGTTCTTGGTAAGTATACGCTGCCTACACACACTGTAGGAATGCCACAGGTAGAGGTTCTGCACACGCTCAATCTGAGTTCAGAAAAACAATCAGTTATATTCTGTACTGTGGGTTTCTATAGGCTTAAAATGTACTAAAATGTGCAACAAACTCACTTTGCTGATGTTGTATTTCGCCGTTTTGAAGAAACCCTGGGCTACATCTTGATACTCCGGTGAGTTAGGCTGCAGCTCAACCTTTTTAAAAACTTCTTCCTGCATAGGGTCCCAGTGTTCTGGCAGCCTCAAGGCTGAAGCAGAAGCCACAAGAATTAATATTAAGATTTTGGAAACGCATTCATAAAAGAAGATTGTCTGCAAAATGTGACGTGACATACCTGCGTCAGACTGGCTCCTTTTCACTTTGTATGTGATACCTGTCAGACAGTCGGTGGCTTCTTGCGTCCTCAGGTTTACTTTCACCTTCATGCCGTCTGGTGTCGCAATTTCAACAAACACTTGTTGATTAAAGTGAGCATCCTCCAACACATAGTTCTCATGGAGGTTCAGCTCCTGCCAGTCTCCTTTTACATCCTTCATTGACCACTGGACAGTGAGAGCCAACATCGCTTCTTCCTTCTCTTGGAGGTCTTCAAAAAGCACTTTTTGGATTACTCCATTTATCAGGTCAACTACACTCAAAACGTCTTCATTTAGGCCTTTCAGCATGTAGACATCTTGTCCTGACCGACGCCCAGCTTGAGATCTAGCTGCATTTCCAGCTCTGCTGTCATTCACTACTTCAGAACTCCTGGGTTCCAGGCTCAGTCCTAAGACTTTGACTTTTGCCTGCACTGCGTCCAGCTCCATGGCATCGAGCCTGGACAAATGCTGCACCTGTACCTCTCTCTCTACCAGCTGCTTCTGCAGGATCTCCTCCAAATCTCTTTTGATGATGTTGATGATCTCTGGGCCACAGCTGATGACATTTATCACTGCTGGCTGGGGCTTTGAAAAACTGAGGGCTTCACTGTGCAGTGCTGAAGGTGCAGAGGCTCTTGGAAACTTGTTTTGCCACTTCTTGAGCTTTCGCTTTGCTTTTTCTATAAAATGAGAAACAGCTATTTAATGTCTTGTGGTGAAATGTTGCATATTGATTTGTGGTTCCTCAAGAATAGTGCTTAATGACTTCTCCTCTCATGACAGAGGTTGGTATTCATGGCTCAGAGCGCAATAAACTATTGAAAAAAAAGCTGACAGAGTTTCTATAGTTATACAAGGTACTTAGAGGAGAAATTCCAGTTAATTTGGTGACCCTCCGATGTTTGTTTAAGAGTCATCACTAGGACAAAATTTCATTTTCTTTCAATAATTTGATTCATGACCAAATATCAGCAAAAACAATTTTCCATCGTCGAAGCCATGTCTTGTAAACCCTCCCTTTCAGACATGAGATTCGTAATATTGCTGGCTTCATTAGTTTCTTGAAGTGGCAGCATCACACAACACCTTGGGTTTTGTTTTAAATTACACATCAATCACACACCAAAGAATGCTTATTACTCAATTAACATTTCAAACACTTGTATAATTAAACTATATGCTGAAATCTCAAGCTAATCAATTCTTTTCAATATTGTGTCTCATTCTCTTCATTTTTGAATAGAAAAGGCTTATTACTGTTGAACATTTCCAAATTAAAACATGCCTATTAGGTTCTCATGGCCTGGAGCGTCTTGTCCAATGCGACTCTGCAGCTCTGACCTGCAAAAACATACCACAGGACAGGTTGTTAAAAACAAGCAATCTGACTGCATAAAACAATGAACTCTAAGCTAATACTACAATCGTTCCTTCTGTTGTTGGTTGCTGTATGAAAAAAGATGAATTTCTAACCTGAAAGCCTGGAAGACTGGCAGTTGCAGGATGACAATGCGGATAAGTGAGAGAGAGCTTGGCTTCAAGCCCTGAATAGCTGAGGACATCCCATCCAGCATGGCTCTACAGGCTTTATCAGCATCCATACCAGCCGCTCCTGATGGGATGTAAAGACAACTCTTGTGAATCCACACAGAAATATCAGCAAAGATTCCATTTACAGCTACATATTCTGCCCATTTTGACCTTTACCTGGTCATGTGTTGCTATTTTGATGGGACTTAGCTAGATCTGCTTTTTCGACATTTTATGTGATTACAGCATTAAAAATTGCAGAAGCACAAACAATCCCTCATAAACACGCACACTGACAGCAGGCACACAGTACAAACCAGTATTGACGGCTGGAAAGGCCACTGAGTGACAGCCTTTGGTCTCACACTGCTTGAGTATCTTTTTGCAGGTCTTGCGAATCCTTTGAGTATCGCACTTAAAGCTAGCATGGATGATTTCCTTGCAACCAAGCAACCCTGGTCCTGTGGTACACATGAGGTCTGCTGGGCTGCCTTCTATATAAAAAAATAATAGAAAAGTACACACTATGAAAAAAACAAAACCATATCGGATTTGTGCATAAGATGTTTGATGAATATATTAACTTCAGCATCTCAATCACAGACTTTTATATAATAGAGACACTCTCTCAAACCTCTTCTAAATATTATCAGTAATTTTCAGTGCACTCCTAAGGCTTACTTTGGGCTAACTCTGCTTGGACAGCGGGTCCTGCTGCACTCAGAATGGCTTTGGAGACACCTGCAGAGTTAATAAACAGATAGGATCAAACCTCTGGTAATACACTGTACAAACCAAATAAAAATAAAGCTTCTGCAGTCCTGTATATGTATTTAAAAATCAATCAAATCATACCAGACTGGTTATTAGAGAAATCCGTTGTGTTGACAATGACATCAGTGCCTCCTTTTATGATGTCACCACAGATCATTTGAAGCTTGACTCCACCAAGCGTGGCTGTGACCTCATCATTAGTTATGGAGACATGGCTGTAGAAGGATGCTAAAGTCATGGAAATAAAAAAAAAAAAAAAAGAAGTTAAAATGATGGTTTAATATTTTAATTTCAATCTGCGGTGAAATGTATTTTTGATGGTAACGGAATGAAATGGCTCCATGAAAAAGGATGCTGATACAATCAAAGAAACAGAAAACTAAATAAACACAAACATTTTTTCAGCCTCTTCGTCTTAGTTTTACACAAGCACTCTTATTGTATGACTAAACCTCGCCGCTGATTTCCAGCAGCAAGTGGTTGTTTTCAGCACACACTCTCTGTGCACTAAATGACCAAAGTTGTAAATATCTTAGAAAAAAATTAGAAATCTAAAAAGTTAACATCCAGCTATTTTTCAGGATTGGTCAAGACCAATGCAGAGTGAAAAGGACTGAAATTATAAGACTCCAAAATAATACCAATATTGTTCTCTGTCTGTTTGAAGCATAGCCAGCAAAAATTGTGCTGACACAAGTTGTAACCTTCACAAAGTAGTGGATGTTCAGGAGCTTCTGTGATGTTTTTCTGCCTCCTAGTGGTCTCAGGTGATTATTGCAGCCTTAAGTTCCCATATGGTGCTCCTTAACAACTTAATGAAAGTCTCACACATCCCTAGAATGTGCCTTTCGATTTTTCAGTTTAAAACACAGCAAAACCGGCCTATTTTAGCATGACCATTTAACTCCTGGCTTTAACCATTAAATGCAGCTGAGCTACTGCTGTCTCCACCCCCTTCAGCAAAAAGACTCTCTCTGTGTCAGTGATTGGCACTGTGGAACAAAAGCGGCAGCTGACACAGCTATGAATGAACGTGTGGGACCAGAACTTTCTATCCCTTCTGAGTTTCTCTGTAAATGATCATTTTCCAAGTTTCTACGACATACAAAACACAATGAAATGGATATTCGCCGTATGGAACATTTAAAGATTTAATAAAGTTATTTTAGAAAGAAGCAACTTATCAAAGTCTTGCTTAGACTGAAAATGACAAGGCAACAACAATCCAGACCAACCTTGACTTGGGTTAGCACCATTTGTAAATCCTCTGAGTTGCACCTTTTCTTGTGCACACTCGAAAGCCTGTTAGAGGAAAAGTAAATGGTTTGTGGTGTAAAACTTATTGACTAAAAAGGACATGACCAACAACTTATTTAGCCTTGACACATTTCCTTTACCTTGCTAGATTCTTTGTCTGTGGGGTGAGTAACAACACGGACCAGGAAGGGTGAGGTGATGTTTCGGTTCTGTTCAAATACACCAACCTCCTCCAGAAGAACTCTGGCTGCCACGCTGTGAGGAAAACGCAGGGCAGCACCGGTCCCAAGCACAGGAAGAGCAACTGAACTAAAACCTCTAATGGCACAGGAAGCCAGAATTTTTCTGATTCCCTGTCTCAGCGCCTGGAAGATTCAAAGATGGTTGTAAGTTTTAATAGACCGAGATAAGACAAACATGTAATTGTCTATTCCATGTAAGCACTACTTCACCTGGACTGCAGTTCCATGTGGGTTGTTATCCCAGGAGACTTGGTTGAGGAAGAACACTGCTTTAGATTTAAGGACAGGCAAACTCTCAACCAGGATTGTGTCACTGGGCAGTGTTGCTCCTCCTGCTTCCTTATGAAACTTTGCAGTCAACTGGGGTCCAACCATATCAGACAAAGTGTTGCCAACACGGGTAGACAGAGGATCATGTCCAACCATTGGAGACACCAGGGCATCCACCTTAGAAAATATAGTGTTAAAATTTTATCCCACTAAGCACTGAAATGATCCTGATCATCATGTTGAGCCAAAGAGTAAAATCTCTATCTAGTAATTCCCACGGAACATCTGGAACATCCTGATCAATGTATCAACATTTATATTACTGCAGCTGTAATCTTAAAGTTTCTCACCTGCTGGGTCTCGATGGTTCCCTGAAGGATCTCTACATGGACGCTGCCTCCAGGAGCTCCAGCTGTGGCTCCTGCTGCTGAGTCTTGACCAGCAGCGTCCATCTGGACCTCCACGTCCAGTCCAGTGCTGTTTCTGCTACTCATCCCTTGGAGAAGCCTGTCACATGCTTCCTTCATGGCCCTCACCACCTCTCTTCTCTTATCAATCAGGATTATCTTGCTCAGACTTCGCCCTCCCTGACTACCAAACTTCCTAACAGCAGTTACAATAGCCTCACAGCACACAGTGACAGGAACGCCAAACACACCTGAGCTGATGCAAGGAATAGCTATGGACTGGAACTCCATCATTTCTGATAAATTCAGAGCCTTCTGGACAGTTTGTTCCAGTAACTCCCTTTCTTTGCCACCTGCTTTCCCACCTATAGGCCCGACAGCGTGCAGAAGTTTCTTACATTTAAGGTTGCCTCCAGTGGTCACTACAACATCACCTGTCTTTATTTTTCCGGTCCGCTTTACTAGGGCTTTGCTCTCCTTCTGCACTTCAGGACCACCTGCTTTGCTCAGTGCAGCAGCGACACCTCCATGGTGGTCCAGATCCTCATTGGCAGCGTTCACCAGGACATCAGTGTATTGTTTGGTGATGTCCCCTTCACAGACCAGCACCTGGAGTCCGTCCTGAAGGCAGTATTTTCCAAATCCTGAATTCTGTCTACTAGCGTGAGGCTGTTCCTCGAGCCGCATGAGACACTTCTTAGACTGAGCGACACTTAAGATGCTGTCTCTTCCAGAGGGGCTTTCAAAATAACTGCCTGCCCCTGGAAGATCAATGGTGACTCTGCGCTGGACAAGGGAGTCCAGAAGTGGACCCAGTCTATTCCTGACATCAGTCACTTTGTTTGCCGGACCCTCCAATGCCACCCTGGGCCCAGAGGAAGATGTTAGAGGATGGAGAGTAACCCCTGAATAATCAAACTTATGCAGCTGAAGCAATTCTGGTAAGAGCTGTACCAACTCTGGAAAGGGAAGAATGACTTGCCCTTCTACGCTTACTTGGTCCAAAATAAACTGTATAACAGTATCGCTCAGCTCTTCAACTTGTGTGGTGTGGCCTAGCAAGAATACCATGCTGTCTGAGCCAAACACAACCTGAGCCTTACACTGTCCTTGGTTCATCTCATTTGTCTTGGACTTAAGCATTTCCCGCAGCTCGGGTGGCACAACAGAGCAGTTAGGAACATAAAACTTGACATCCTTGAACTTTTCTTGCAATTTTTCCTCAGTGTAATCCAGTTTAGCAGCAGAAAAGGCAAAGAAATTGAGCTCTGTGTCTCGCAACTCTACTTCTACCTCATTACCAACCTCTAAAAACTCATGGAGCTTCCCTGGACCTCCATAAACCCTCCTGAGGAAAGCCAAAAAATGTGGGCTCTTGTCGGAAACTGTTCTCTCTAACACCAAATTCTCCTCTTCAGATATCAGCTCTCCAGCTTTAAGGATTTCCTGCACAGAACCTTTCAAAACCAGCTGACCTGGCTCTCCCTGTGTGGCCTTCACTCCTGGCAAATTTTGTCCCAAACTGCGCTCAATCTCTTTCCAGAGGAGGCGGAGTTTTGCCTCACCTAGTCGACGAACAGTGGTTTGCTCCTCACTTAAACTCGATCCTCTGTGTTTACCTTTAGAGCCCTCTGCATCTGCTAACCTGGCCTTCACCTGAGAACGTTTCCCAACAACAATAGCCATCCCAACCTCGCTGTACACTTTTACCTCATCTGTGGTCTGACCAGAGCTGCAAGACTGAAGCAAAACTTTGACTTTGCGAGAGTCCGCCTCGTAGTGGTACATGTAGTCATCAAGAATTTTGTCTACTTCAGCTTTCCAGTCGCTAACTTCTTCTACATCACCAGGCTGAGCTGACCTCCTGACTAAAACCCTGCCTTCCTCTGGGTAAAGCTGAGCACAGCAGGCCACAGAGGTGAGTTTCTTCTGCAGTTCCTTCTCAACCTTTGGACATTCCTTCAGGTAACGAAGAACGTAACCATTAAGCTGTAGCTCATACTCTTCACCACTTGGTGGCACGTTTAAGGCAAGAGAGGAGTCCTGTTTCTTCTGCTGGAAAGACAGTATTTTTAGTAGACAACAACTATTTTAAATCATTTCAATATTGATCTTCAGTCTAGTGTATAAGACGTACAAATAAGATGAAAAGGGCAAAAATGATGATTCACCTGTCAGTGGTTTTAATGTTGTGGCTGATTGGTGTATTTTTACTATCAATAAGTAATGACTCATTTATGTTTTAAAATATAACTGATATTTGTCTTAATTTTAAGCTTAATCAAAGGTTTCCTGAGACTTTATTTAGCTTATCTAGAAACTGAATGCATTCACTGAAGCGTTTTTACACACTTTTCAACTGTTCCACAGTCATATCAAAAATATAGACATTGAATTTAACTGCACAACATTAATAGAGTAGACATACGTTATTATATCAGATTCTCAACACTAACCTGTGATGAAGAAGCCAGATTGGAGGTAGCGATGTGAGAGGAGCTGAGATCTCGGACCCTCAGAACCAGAGGACCGTCTGTACACTGCACCACATGTTCACATCTTTGCAGGACCCTTTGCTGAGCTGAAAGACAAAAGGGGACATTACTTATTAGGGTCCATACAACTTCTGCTACTACTAAAGTGTGTAAAGTCTCTAATTCTTTCCTGACTGCATGCATATGGAATGCATCCTTAAAAGATACCGTGTCAGTGCTAACAGACACACCTTCATCACTTCAGGTGAAGTTAACAATGCAATCATGTGATCAGCTGGAATGAAAAACAGCCTTGGAATCTTTGTACCGACACATTTTGCTATTCATGCTCCTTTTTATTTCTGCTCCATGGCAGTTCAGAGGGAAATACAGCTCTACCTCCACTGACAGCTAGTTACTGAGTGGAATTTAGATTATTGCATATGGAAAACACTGAGAGCTGTGATGACGTGCTGCATTTCTTTAATTCTCTTTAATTAATACTGACATCATTAATAATTATTTGGAGGTTCTCATTGTAGATTTAACAGACTAAGTAGTGTGAAGTTTCATGTTAGGCTTGCTATGAACACATAATTCTGAAAATTGTGTAATGGCAAATATTTGTAAAATATTTTTTGGCTGATTTAAATACAGTAAAATAGTCTAAGTGGAAGGCCGAATTTTGTATGAGTAAAAATACAGATTTTTGATGTTGACATTATATACAGTATGGGCCTGATATTTTATTTTGTTTCTAATTTTTGACCGTCAGCATTAAAGTTAACCGTTTTTCTGTGATTCTCTTATTATATATGATCTTATTTGAAATTTATCAAACCAAGGACAATTTAAAAATGAAATACAATTTCTTCATGCATCATTTTTCTTAAAATATGGCAAATAAAAAATAAAACAACAAATGCTGGCATACTGTAATGTACACAAATTGCAAAAACAGTGACAATAACAGCAAATATCTGCAAAATTATGATATTTAAACTGATTTAAATACAGTAAACCATTATTGTGGTGGTCATCCATAGTAAAAGAATGAATTATTGTTTTTTTTAAGTGGACATTATGTACAGTTTGGTACTGTTTGGATGTTTTGTTTTACAATCAAGATGCAAAAAAATTAAATAGTTTACTTTCTGTTTTCAATGATGAAAATAAAACAGCAATAAAATATTGGAATATTTCAGTTAAAACAAATCTTTACACTTTTATTTTTTATATTGTAATGCAGTATTTTTACTTCAGTATTGAATCCACCCAGCTCGCAGTACTATTGTTGCACCATGAGAGTGAAAGTGAAAATAAACATTAGTTTGTAAATTTAGACGCTGACAACTTATCCAACAGGTTCCAAAAAGTTATTTCGACATTTTAAAAAAATGCTTGGACGTAGAGTTTAGTTTCTTCTGTTAAAAACAAACTAAATACAAACAAAATGAAATTGAAAAACACATCTAGGCGTTTCCATTGCATACTTTCATTTTCACCGGCACAAGACATTTAATCTTCGACATAATTTTAAATAACGAGTAGAAATGAGTTAAACACAAATATTTTTACTTTCTTACCTTCTTGCTCTTTAAAAGAGACGCTGCAAACTTTATCATCCACCTTAATCACGGAGCTGCACTCTCCTCCGCCTGATTTGCGTCGAATTTGGAAATAGCTTTCTATCTTCTTCCTTTGGTCTGCGTTCAGATTGTCACATTCAAAGAACACAGGGTGCTGGTAAGGGTCTCCCATGCTGAAAACTTCACTGAGTTAATAATCACATATAGAGATTTAACAACAGAGAAAACTGCCAGATGCGTCTGGCTGGGCGTCTTGTGCCAAACTGCTTGTGTGCGCCGTCAGTGCGTCATAGACACTGAAGCCTCATTTCCTCCTTCCTCCTTAACAACCTGTAGACTCAGGCAAAGGAAATCTGACAAAAAATAAAAAGCATTTTTAAGAATCACTGATGGAAAATTATAGTAACGTTTCTCAAATTCTGTTCCCCAAAACTAAGTTCTGTAAATAATTTCAGAATTTCAAATGTTTTCAGAGCAGGGAATTTTGGCATTTTCACATTCAGAAAGCCATTTAAATGGCTTCAATATCTCCAAAAATACAACCCCCACAGTCATGACATGTGGTCCGGACACAGATAAATTGTATCCTCATGGTTGAATGGCTCCTGCAAAGGTCAAATTTCAAATTATTGGCTCTTAAAAATGAGAAAAAGTGCAAAATTTTCAAACAATGGTCCCAGAGAGTTCCCATAAATGAATACACTTGTTCAAAAGTTTGGGGTCACCCAGGCAATTTCATGTTTTCCATGAAAACTCAGACGTTTATTCATGTGCTAACATTAACATTAACGTTCTGCATGATGACAATATTCAGTTTTGAGAAAATTAGGACACAGATCAGAACTTTGCAGAAATTTCTCAGAGAAAAATCGATCTGGGAGGCTCCTCCATGGTTTAGCAGTTTATTCAACATTATGCATTTGAACGAAACTTCAAAAACAGAATTGTAATGTAAATATAACTTTATAAAACCATCACCGGAAAAATCAAACGGAGTACAGTCGAACATCGGTGCGGTTTCCGATTTTCTGCCTGTTACATAGCATAGAAAATACAATCTAAAGGAAGAGAAGGAGAAAATTCACACTTTCCATATATGAAAACATATCCAAATGACTGTTACTGTGCACAGGTGTTTACATGGCTCCTCCAAACTGAATTTAACAGATCTAAAGGGGACATATTGTGCAAAATCTCATGAAGAATATGTCTGAATGTCCAGCTTTCCAGTGAGTTGCTGCATCGTAATGGGGATAAGCACTGATCAGGGAGTGATTTCTGCATTTCTCAGCTACCCAAAGAACAAAAATGAAAATGAATAAGCAAATGATTATAAGATGCCTATTAGGAGGGAAGGATGATGTTTAAACCCAGCAGATAAAATTAAATTCCATAGAATCATTTTTACTGAACCACTCCTGTTGTCCTCCTCTGTCCACAGCTCCAGACATGTCGCACTCATCGATCTTTCCACCCGAGGCCCAGTTTTTGTAGTCGACCACCTCGTCAGTGACCCAGAACCAGAAATCCAGAGTGCAGGTGTAGCCCAGTCCGACCCAGACGAAGGGACTGTCGGCCCTCTTGGCTCTCTCCTGGACCATTCTCTGCTGGTCAGGGCCAGTGATGGAGACCAGGTCGTAGTGGTGCTCTCTGCAGTAATACAAGGCGTCCTCCCACGTCTTGTTTTCTTTGATCAGGACCACCTCCTCTGTTTGGGAAGGAATTGAGAAAAACACACTGTATTATAATTCATTCAGCAGGTTCTTTGGACTGTTTCTAGTGCCATCTCTGTGGGGCAAACTGGAGACATCTTTAAAAAACTCACCGTCGTAGCAGAAGAAGGGTTTTGGTGAACTGCAGTTGTCAGACTTCCATTTGCTTTCTCCGTTCAATGTGGTCATGGCACAATCCTCCCTGTTTGGATGATGGTCCCAGTTTCTAAAAGAGGACTGACTCCCATCTGACCACCTCCAGGTGTCTCTGAACAGGCCAAATAGCCAACAACAGCTTTCTGTGGCGTTTTCCAGCAAACTGATTACCTTTGGGTCATTTAACTGTTTTAGTCCACTGACTAGGTCTGTGTGGTTCTGTCTGCAATATTCCTGAGCTTCTGTCCAGTACATGTCCTCTTTAACAAGAATAAATTTTTCCTGAGCATTTGGACGATCTGTGAAGTAAACAGACAAATCTGCATCACAAGGACATACATACAGGATCTTTCCAAATCAAATAGTTCCTTAAATCCTACTTTTCATACTTTAAAAAGTGTATTTTATTATTTAGAATTCATAGAGATTCTAGAAGAGAGACTATAATGTGAGTCACAAAGAAAATTTTTATTCCTATGTCTTAAATTATTTTAAAATTTAGATTGTTTAAAGCAGGCGGCTGTGAGATTCTATACAGTAATGTTAGTTTTTATTACATGGACAGCTGAGTTATATAACATTAAGAACCAATTTCTGACAGGTTGAAATGCTGAATGTCCATAATGAGAATTTTATTCTCACCATCGTAGCACATGAAAGGATGTTTTTTTGTACGAGAAATATCAATCCATGATCGATCCTTTGAGATCACCCCATAGTTCTCATTAGATCCTTCATCGTTTGGTTCTTCTGGCCCCCAGTTTGTCTCATTTTCTTTGAACTCAACCCCAGGCAGAGACCAGTGCCATGTTTTGTTGCCATCTATTGCATTGCGCAGCCCAATCCAGGCTTCAGTTTGGTTCTTTGCAGCGTTTTGGAGTCTCCTCACATCTTCCATGTCGTACACTGTGGCCAGCTCTGTATATTTCTCTCTGCAGTACTTCTGGGCATCGTGCCATGTCTTTTTGTCTTCAATAAAGTGGTACTGATGACATGCAAGGAAGGAACACTGACCTGAAAACAAAGAAATACTTAAGTGACACAGGCGATACCAAACCAAAGCCATAAATACCCGAATCACACCTTTTCATTTTATCTTGCGGCTTAATTTAACTGTGGGTCTGTCCCTAGTCTACAAACACTGTAAAAACAAACAAACAAACGAAAAGGTTTTAACTGTAAATTTGTAAAAACTATTTATTGATATTTTCCAGATTGTCCTTGTTTGGTCAGTAAAGTCTGAGTAAATAAGGAGGATTGATTTACACAATAACCATAAAAACCAAGACAGAATTGTAAATAATGTCTACAACAAAGATGTGTATTTTTAGAAATAGTAATGTTTGTTTGTTTTTTTTAAACAACATTTGACTGTTCAATTGCAATTTCTTTACCTGTAAAAATATCAATGTTAAACAAGTAATTGCCATTCATTAAAATGTTTTTAATCTATCTTGGGGAGTGAAAAATAATAAAGTATTTAGAACTTATTTTATACATTTCCCTAATTTTCTGTCAATGATTATCCAGTAAAATCATAGAGGAAAACAAAGATTAATTTGCTCTTTAAAAAAGACCCTCCAAAAAAGTCCACTTAAATTTTTTATTTTACCTTTTTACAAATTATAAAATATGTATAGGAAGTAAATAGTTTCTTAAACTGTTATTTTACAGATAATATCTAGTAAAAATCACACAGAAAGTAATAATTTGCATGTTAAATTGTAAAACTGTTGTCCATATTTAAAATCTTTACTTTTACAAATGTGGTCTTTCACAATGTATGGGCATGAAATTACATTTTTACTGTATTCAAAATCAATTAAAACATAATTATATTACAAGGATATATATTTTCATAGTTATACTTCTGTTTGATTGTCCCAGTATTTTTTTTAATATCTTTTCACTATTTTTTTAAAACTGATTTCCTTTCTTTTCTATCTTTTTAAACAGTGTAGCTGTAAACCGATTCCAGATTAATCTTTAATGATCCACAGTTATTCGATTTCAGAATAACAACATAAAGTCGCAACACAGTTCAACATCTGCATGATTTCTAAATACTAACAGTCTATTTCTAGGTGTACATTACTGTTCTTCTGCAAGTGACTAAAAAAAAGCTGATATATTCCTGTCAACATTCAGATAGTTTTAACAATTACAGAAAAGATTAAAGAGTATATTTGAGAGTTTGACTCTAAACATGAACTTAAATGAAAATGCTCTGAATTGGTTGATTTGAAGACAGATGAAGATGATTCACTCACCCATTACCATGAGCAGAAACAGACTCCGCTGCATGTTTATGCTGTTCTGAAACAATGAGTTTTACAGAAATACATATTAACTGTACATCCAGGTAAAATATGTGGAAAGCATTCAGAATTCAGTGAAATAAATGTAAGAATTAAGCGCACCAGGACTATGTAGGATATACAGTATTTGAAACACCCAACATTGTATTGAATGAAATGGTTTAATAGAAAACAGAGATATGCAACTGTAGTGTAAATCTGTGAACACAGTAATAGGATATCTCAAACAACACAACAGAGTTTTAACTTACTTTTGGTGATTCCTTTTTTTCCTCAGCTTCACTCCGATGTTTCTCCTCGATGTACTGATGTTAGTTGCTCTTAATAAACACTGTATGTTGCACAAGTGCAGCTGGGTGAACTCTTTTAGCCACCTGAATATTCAAATATTGTGGTTTCTGTCCTCGCTACAAACAGCCAATGATGTCCAGAATACATGAATCCATTTTCTATTCCATATCCGAGTTAGGCATTTGGAAATTCAGAGTGACTGTAGTTCATATCATGAATTTAAGTAATTAAAACGCACATCTGCAAAGCTTCAGTTGTGTCAGTGCTGGATACAAAAAGATCAATTAAAATGCAAAACACACTCCTTTTTTAGCAAAGCTCATCATTTTATATTAAAATAATTGTGTCATTGTTAGGACTACATGGGAAAATGTCTTCAATATTAGCCTATAATGTAGATATGAAAGACATTTTTTAGGGAGTAGGTGTATCCAAACTGTTCTCCCGGTGCAGTAAATGTACAACTAATCTATTTATTAGCAAAAATTGAAAAAGAGTGTTTTTAAGTATCAATATTCTTACATGCGCAGTAAAAAAAATTACATTTTATAAACTAGTTTTAGCTGTAAGATTTTTAACAATTTAATGTTTTTATATTTTAAAGAGTTCCTGTTTCCTTTTCTATTTTAAATATCTAGTAAATTAAAAATGATTAATACACGTTAACCATTACTAAAACTGCAAATAACATCCATATCAAAATTATGTTGTTTTGTTTTTGCAAAAGTTTATTCATTCTTTTACAATTAACCCTAAAATTATATAATTTATTGCTCTTTTCAAATCAGCAAAAATCTAATTATTTTACAGATATTTCCCTTTATTCTGAAAGACAAATTTTCAATATCAATGATTATATATGATAATTTATTTAACTGTTATTTTACAGACTTTCCATGTTTTCTTACTTTTTACCTTTTTTGTGAACAATGTGTGGCTGTAAAATGACCCTATTATTATATTACAGATATTTGCTGTTGTCTTACACAGGTTTCTCTTTTTTCATATATTACTATAGTTTACAGTTTATGAATGTTACAACAGTAGATTTCCACTTTTTTGTTTGTTTGTTTTACAGTGTAGGTTAAAGCTTTAAGTTTAAATAGTTTTTTCTGCAAATGCTTAAAACAACATGGTTATAGTATATTACTGACATCCTGTTATGTTCTTGCACAATTTTTGAACACAGGTGCAGAATCATTTGGAAGTAAACAAGGAACTTTTAGTCAAATTATCCATGTTGTGGTTTGGAAACACGAACCCTGATGAGGGCTGCGAACAAAGAGACTCGTGTTCTCAACTGCCTGAAAACAGTTTTTACCTCGGAGCCACACTGACAAGGAAATGGCAGCTCTGTTTTTTTGTATACAATTTGCATCCCAGTGCTAATTTGACTGTGTAATTTTTCCACATTTTATATCTGTAAACCTCCTAGCGAGAAAATCCTGTCCCTATCATTGATTAAACCACCAAAAGTCATCTCTGTTCAACAAAAAGACACATTTTGAAGGTTTATCCCTGAAAATATGACTTCAACTGACTTAGATAAAAGTTTACCAAACGACACTCTAAAACAATTCTTCCTGCTTTGCACTTAAGAAGAAATTAAACCTGAAATAAGGTGGTGAGTTTTTAAAAATAGATTATTAAAGATGTAGCCCATCACTTGTGACTTATTGTGTTTTTAACTCATACAAAGAAATTACTTAGTAATCTGCTCTACAGCAGATTAGCAAATTCACTGATTAATGCTGCAACTACACTTTCCTATAATTACTGAATTTTGCCACTTCAATCAATATTGCCTGGAAATTACAGTATTTTCTCTTAATAAAATCACAATTACCATAAATAGCAATGTGTCTTCAATATTTATGACTACAAACTAAATAATAATAATAATTTAACTTAAAAATTAAAAAAAAAAAACTTAGAAAGAAATGTTAAAAACAACCTGTCTCAGGGCATCAGAGCAAAATAAGCAAACAAAATTGTTAGCTGCCTAAATCAAATCTGAACAGTTGTTCAGTAAAGGGTTGTGTGAACATTTTGTGTCGTTCACACCATCAGTGTTTACAGTAGCTCGGTTTTAGTGATCATCCGTACATTAAAACGTACAAACTTTAACCATATTTTGGAAAAACGGTACATTACTGCAGGAATTTGGTGCAAGTTGCCTTTTTGATCAGATGTCAGGTAATGTTCAATGTTAGAAATTCATCATGTTCACACCATGCAGATGTTAATTTCATACACTGATGCATTCTTTATATTTTCAGAACTACAACCAATATGTTAAACACCAAACCAATTCACAAAACATGCAACAACTTCAAATAAAGAATATTTTACATTACATTCCATCTGCCACAATAGTTAGTATGTACTCTCCAGGTGAAAAAATATATGTGAATGCAGTATTATATTGTTGTGTTTTCCTTCTGTGCCCAAAAATATGAAAAAGGAAAACATGCTGTTGCAAAATTTAATCAGTGAAACCCAAAGTCTTTTTTTTTTTTTTTTTTTTTAGGTTTAACACAATACTGAAGGAATTACTATTGAATAAATATACTGAATGTACTGTTCTGACAATCTCTGCCTACAAATCTAAAGTAAGACAACAAAATCTTAACTTACCTCTGTAGTTTCCTTTGCTCCTCTGAGGTCTTGTCCTTCTGTTCTGCTCACGCCAACATATTAATCCTGTACTGTATACAATCTAAATGACACACTGAGGTTTAAAATCTGTCACGATTAATAACTCATCTTACTTTAGAAGATTTGTTATATAATTTAATATGATAAAAACAAACATATCACAGTATTAAGCAACAAAACATGCATGTATAAGCAGAGCATGTCAATGAAGTTAGGAGGAGAAAGTTACAATATGTGGCTGCTATAGTATTTTATATTTACTATACAGAATTCTGTGTCCAGGACTTATTCAGCAATAATCTGATTTAACTGCTATTACCATCACATCTGCATTTTGTGTTTGACAAGGATGGGGGGAAATGTGACTAAGATGGTATGTCATACTTTTTCTGTCTTATTTTTGTCTAACTGCTTGGCATAATACACAGTCCAAAACTCAAATTATTTAAATGAAATGGACATTGAGCCATTACTTACCTATACTAAACTTAAGTGCACTTGATTTGGAAACTACTGTCTTAGTGCTACCAGAGAGATGGTCAATAAACCAGTTCATCAACTATACATCCAGTCTAACAAAAATTATTAATATATTATATATACACACAATATAATGTACAAAAGAGTGATTTTCGACACATGTATAAATTTTGTTAAATCATTTTGGATTTTCATTCAATTTTCTTACTTTTTTTTTCAACATTGTGTTTCCCCACCTTACCTGAAAGGTGAAATATAAATATTTCCAGTGTTTATACATAGATTTGTGACAAATTTAAAAAAAATAAATTAAGCATAATAAAGTCAGATGTTTCCATAAGGGTGTATTAAATAATACAGTGAATAAAACAGCATATGACTTGTGTTTGGACCTTTAAAGTCACCAGATCTTAACTAAACAAATACAAATGAGAATTCTGTTTACCAGAGCTCTGAACATTTGTCACATTTGTCCATTATTCAAATATCATCTTTGCTTATCACTTATTTGGTTTGCCTGGGTTTTTCCCTATTAATTCTAGCGCATTGCATTTTTTTAGCCTCATAAAATCTCAGTTCCTATAAGGTCTCCATCCTCCCATCCCTGTCAGATTTGTTTTACTGGCAGTAAAAGGTGAGGACGTTCTGCTGGTTTCCTCGGATCAGTACTGCAGGACAGTGGAGGCCACAGGTCAGAGCGTCCAGCCAGGCCATGTACAGAGCACTGGGGCAGTCGCTGTGTGGTACAGGAAGGCTCCTGGGAAAGAAAAAAACATTGGATTTACATGAACAGAGCAAAACAGCACAACAAGGTCAAACACTGCTGGTTTACAAGTCAAATGTGTGCATGCTGTGGTTTGCAACAACACTGTGGACATTAAACAATGTACAGTTCCCGTTATTAGGAGAAGGGTCTGTTTCACCTGTAATTTACCTACATATATTCAAAAATGCTAAACTAAAATTTGGAGAGAACAACATCAAAACCTGATTTTAGTCCAACAACATGCAAAACAATATTCTAGTCTATGTACAAAAAGAGCAACAATTATAGTAACTTGTGATCATTTCATTAAATAAACAAAATTTCTTGGTTCAGCACACAATGACTTTTTAGACAGCAGTGTGTATACAACAGCTCCTTTGCATTTTTATTGCAGTAAACTATGCATGTAGCTCTTAAAAATTGATCTCAATACCTCAAAATTGAAATAATTTGTCTAATTTAGTGTCTTAAATGACCACAAAACCTGTAACGTCTTCATGTAGACAAAACAATCCACCCTGATGACGCGAAGCATGAAGAAGCACAAGTGGATGCTGATATAACAAATAATCACAAAGTAAAACACTGCAAATTTATTAGAACCAACAAACACTGCACTAATGACATGTCCTTATTACTCTTATCATAAATTTGTTGCTAATGTAGCACTTATTAATGCTCAAATAGGAAATCAAAGTGTTTCTGAAATAAAAATATTAACCATAAATGTCACCTTTACAAAAGCTAAAAATAAGCAGGTTAAAGTAAAAGGGACTCAATTTTGAGACAGAAGGTGGGAATATGAGGATAAAATTAGAATAAAAAGGAGAAGGGGTTTGTTTGTTTTTTTTTTTTTAAAGGATTTTGCCCAAAAACAAAGGGATGAATCTTCAAAACGGCTTAAAAAAGATTCAAAAATATCTGATGGACTGGCCTGTTCCAGATATTTTCCCTCACTTTGAAATGAATATGATACTTTGAATAAACTATCAAAACTGAAATAATAATACTCACACAAGCACCAGAGCAGTATGTTGTGAATTCCTCCGAATGATTTCATTCAGCCTCACTTTTCTCTCAGACTGTAAAGGAAGGAAACAAACGCAGGCTTCAGACACAGAAACACCAGAATGAACAGCAAGTTGCAGCACTTGTTGGACATGAATGACGTTATAAAACACACACACCTTAAGCTTAAAGGCCTCAAACTCCTTATCAGATATTTTCCACGGTGCACTTTGCCTCACTCCCTGAACTGAGACACCTTCCTGTTGCTCATCATAGAGTCTGAAGGGGGCGACACTGTCCACAAACCTACTCAGGCTGCAAAGCAACAAGAACAGCAGGAACCAAGTCAGTTTGATGTGAAGGACAAAGAAAATTATCTACTGAAAAGATTAAAAAAATACAATAAAAAATGTTAGTTACAAATTTATGTAAAAAAAAAAAACTTCATGAAATTTGTCAGGTATTAAGATCTAACATTAACCCTAGAAAATAAAGTCTGTCCATTATAATTGACAATCTACAGCCGGATGAATGAAAGGTGGATGAATAAAGTATCCATCCATCCATCCATCCATCCATCCATCCATCCATCCATCCATCCATCCATCCATCCATCCATCCATCCATCCATCCATCCATCCTTGCAGCAGGGAAAGGTTTTCCTGACATACTTCTTGGCTTGAGGACGCTTCTCACTGTCTGTCATGACTATAACGTCATTAAAATCCAGACGGAACCTCTTCAGCAGAGCCATCATCCTGAGAAGAAATGACAATCAGTTTTCATAGGTGATCATGCAGGACGTCACATATAGCAATAGAAAAGTGACTGAAGGTGTCCACACCTTTACAGTCAATTTACATTAACAAATGCAAGTAATATTTTAAAAAAATAGAAGCAACTGAATCAATGCTGTGATCAGAGAGTTCCAAGACTGCATTTTTAAAAAAGGAAAACCTGATTTAAATGTAGCTGTCATAGCCTTTAATGTAATGTTATTGTGCAGTGATACACTGCTTCCAGTGCTCCAGTAACACTTGGAACGCTCCCAGAAAGCTCCATTCTGTAAGAATATCAAGCACAATGCAGAATACATCTCCTCCACTGTGTAAAAAGGAGGACCTTAAAAACTTGAATTTCATTTTTGGCAAGTAGAAGAAGTTGCAGGTTGTCAAATGTAGTGGTTGAGAACTGATGATTGTGATATTTGTGGGCAAAAATCTTGAGCATTTAACACACTGAGCGGCACTTTGTCATGATGGAGTACTTAGTCGCCATTATGCCACAGTTTAGGTTTTGTACTAAATGTTCTCCCACAGGACTTTACAGTGGAACTTGATGTTAACAGTCCCCGGAGAAAAAAAATTATAGTGCATACTCCTGTGACAAAATAAGGAACATGGTTTTGTTTCACCCCTGATCTGACACACATTTTTCAGTCATGGAGACTGTCAGCTTTTCCACTGTCAAGACTTCTGTTTGTCATCTGGGTCTGAGGTGTGGGCCCAACTCTCAGCAACAGTGGGGACTGAGTCGTCCCATACCTGTTGATAGAGATACCTGCATACTTCAACATGGTGCCACTTCTGGAGGTCCATTGTTGAAATCACAAATGCACATGTGGTCACAAAAACATTGTTGTAATGTCACCCGGATTCCTAACTAACGGGTTACTGCTCTCACTTTCTGCATGTGCATGACTCTCCATTAATGCACAACAGTAACAGACTGGGAACTTTTTATTGCACCTTATAAATGTAAATTGTCCACTGTAAAATTGTAGGCACTGAACACCAAACATGTGGAGTTTGTACCTTTAGATTCTCCAACATCAGACAATTCGTGAAAACATGGATTTTTCTAAGTTTGTAAAACAAGGGTGTTGGCAGTAAAAACACAAACTTTTATCACACGGGTAAAACAGAGAAACCTACTCATCACGGCCTTCCTCCATGTTCTGTTCATCTCCCACGATGAAAACTCGGACTTTACAGCTGTGCCAGCGTTTCCTCCTGGTGAGCAGGTAAGGAACCAGCAAAGTCAAACCTTCCGAGAGAAGAACAAGAGAAAGACGGCAAATAAAAAAGAGAGGCCAACTCTTTCCTGTAAGTAGACCGTTCTTAAAGTCTTAAAGAGTGTGGATGTTCCTCATCCTCATTCCTTTAAATACATTTGATGTTGATCCCTTTTCGTAAGGTTTACATTAGTGTGTTGCTGTTGTTTCGTCAGATCGAATCTCCTCTTTGGACTCACCTCCATCATCTGCTATCCAGTAGACGTCGATGGTCTTCTTCCCCTGGTCATTCTGAAAAACCGTATTGATCTGATCATTGTCGCCTTTATCAGAGACGCCATCAGCTACAAACACAAGAGGAGGTGGCTTTATATTAGAAAGCAATAATACACTCTAATGTATGCTAATATAACAAAACTATAGGCCTGGTGGTTGCAAGCAACACAGTGATGTAACGTTGGGTCTAATCCATCACTAACTCTTTCACACACTGACAACATGGCCACTCTTAAAACAAAAAACTGTGTTTATATTGTCTTTCTTTTCTAATAAAGTCTGCAGTTTTCAGATCATCCCACAGTGTGGAAACATTATAAAACACAAAAGTCACAAAAAGTAGCTGCAGAATAATGAACATAGTGCAACAATTCCACTCTTTAATATTCTCCCAAGTACTTTAATATTTTAAAGAAAGATTATTTTACTCATACTGTACAGAATATCAGTGCCAGTTTGCTGCATAGTTTATGTTTACTGTACACAGAGAAGCGTTCAAACCTCAGAATGTTTTCAACTGTTGAATACAATATTATTATACTTAAATAGGATTATGTGCTGACTATATGCAGCTGAATTGTGTAGATAATTGTGTGTTTAGGGTCAGATTTGGAAGATGCGACTAGACACGTATCCTTCATCCTTCAGGAATTTTGTTTTAAATGCTGCTAAAAATATTTTTCATTGTATTTAACCTGAAGTTGGAATCAAGTCAGTGTAACAGGATTTAGAGGTTTTTATGATCCATTGCAGAGATTAAATTTTAACCACATTACATTTTAGCCCTTCTTAAAACATATTTTTATTGGAGAGCCTTTCCTAATTTTGTTTGACTTTTAATTTTCCTTTAACTGTCTTTTATTCAACAGATTCAGTAATATTTTTTTTTACTTTTTAACTTTTAAAACCATGTTGTGTTTTTGTCCCTTTCTTATGGGGACTTTCTTCTAAATTCTGATGATTTTGTGTTTGTTTTATTTTGCTGCCTTAGGAAGCACTTTGTAATTTTCTCTTGTGAAAAGATTCTTATTATCATTATTAAAGTGAGTCAGTGCAGTGATCTAATGCATGTGAGTTTGGACAGTTAAGTTCTCACCTGATTCCCTCTCAGGAGATTGTTGGCTGCCATTTTCAACAGGTTCATCAGGTTCAAAGCCCTGGTTTACTATAGGACAAACAGTACGTTCTCAGCTGCAGATTTCTTTGATGTTATACCTATATGCCATGTTATGGGATAGTGCACAGAGGAAGTTCTAATTAATGTAGGTATCAAACCTTCAAAATCAAACTGATCAGAGATGTCCAGTCCGTCCATCATCCTTAAGATACACAAACAGTAGTTGGAGTCAAAGGTGTCGCTGGAGAGCAATAACAGAAGAGGATTAGGTTGAGATGTGAGTTTAATCGGGAATGCTTTACAAAAATGCTACTCAGTTCTCCTATAATACTTATTATTTACTGTAGTTAATTTTCTGATTATTACAGCTGTAACTATAATGAATGGACCTGTATAGGTGAGTGATGTTACTCTGTCAGCAGAATTACACAAAAACTACCATGAAACTTGGTGGTGAGGTAGAGAATGTGCAGAAAGTGCCCTTCCAGTTTTGGCAACATTGCATTTGCCACAAATTCTTTCTCTAAGTCAGCATTACAGTCATTCTGAGACAGTACTTATTGTAGATCATCAGAACGTTAACTTACATTCAAAATCTATCTTTAGTTTCTTACTGTTTTTACTTATATTACAGCCATTTCAACCAGAAAACAGGCATCATGTGTTTTTCTCTCTAAAATTCATTATTAATAACACCCAGCTTACTATATGGTGTTGATATAGTCTTCAGTGCTTTCAGGAGAACTTTCCTTCCAGTTGGCCTTGAAGCCCAGGACCAGAGTGTTGGGCTTCAGTTTGCCAAGACCGGAAGCCTTAAAAAAAGATGACAAATAAAAGAACAAACTATTTATCATCAGCCACAGATATGAGGATGAGATAATATAACTTGTCAGTCTGGAACCAGATAAATTGTTAGTGCAACTTTGTGTTAAAAAAAAATGTGTCATTAGTTGTTGGTTAAACACACAACTTGTCATACACCAGATGTACCTGCAGCAAGTTTCGAGCTCCAACTCTGAGACTGTCGGCTGTGAAAGGAGTATAAAACGAGCGCACCTTCCTTTTGTTCATCCACTTTATCAACCAGCCTGTAGCATCCTGTGGCCGAGTCTGCCTGTCCTGCTCCTAGAAGAGTTGGGACTTTAATAATGTCTTTACATCACAAGGAGATTCAGTGACAGAAATAAAAGCAAGCTGAAGGCATTTTACACGACCAGTCAAACATGTCTGACGAAAAGCTACTGTAAGAGTGTTCAGGCTGAAGAGTTCAACAGAAAATTGTAGACTGAATGACTTACAGTTATAATGTCTCCACAGATCATGAGGCTTATATGCTTTGTGAAGGAGCCAACAAAGTCCACCAGCGCAGGTCTCTGGTTTGGGGGTCCAGTCAGGACGAGACACTGTGGTCTGAAAGTAGACAAGCAAGAACAAAAGTCAACAGTTGCTGTCTACATCAGTGCTGTCACTACAAAAAGATGTACTGCAAATACAGCAGTATTTAACTAAATATCATGTATAATCCAGTAAAATTAAGAGAAATTAAAGACAAAAATTAATCAGACAAACTATCAGATAGAGTTATAGATACTTATACACTCTCAGGTGGCATTGGTACTCAAAAATCCACCAACATGTGATTTCAGGGTTACTGATGCACGATAAGATATTGGGGCACTTGCCTAAAATTCTTGACGTGATCCTCCACACCAGACAGAGACACAGAGTAAGACAAAGCCATGTTGTATGTACCTGCCTGGACTGACGAACCCCAGTTTACCTCTGCAGATTTAAAAAAGCGAGGTGATTTACGGCGTGACAGTCTAATCGGCTGATTCCAGCTTCTGTTTGCTGGCTTTCGACTCACTTGGCTTGTTGTAGTTGACGTATCCAAACAGAAAGAAGATGATACAGAAGGTGGTGAGAGCAGCCCACCAGGTGAACAGGAACATTAGAACGACAGAGATCACTGCTCCAAACAGAGCTGTCCATTTACTGTAGTAGTGAAATGATGGCCTCCAACCTTGAAGAAAGAGACAATGATAAGAAGAAACAAACACAGATGGTGTAACGCAGAACTTTTTATTTCATGTGATCACAACTTCCTTCAGTGTGGAAGCTAAAGGGCTTTTCACTGGTCTTATGTTCACAAGACTGAAATACAGGTATTGGTGTTGCTCAGTGAGCTTTAAGAAGCATTGCTAAATTACTTTATGAGATGTGATATGAGCCAAAAACGTGTTTTGTGAAGTCTCACTGACCTCCACCAAATTCCAATCAGTCCAAGTAGACATTTGTGTCAGATGTAATCAAATTCACACTAGATGTTGCTGATATATCATACTCACAACAATGGGACAGATGTGAGCTCACAGTGACTTCTGACCCAAAAAAATCTGATCGGTGTAAGTTAACACCGATCAACAATGCAACAATGGATATCCTGGAAAAAATGCTCTACAGGACTTTCAGTGCTGAGTATTAGGAGCAATGTTACTCTGTGCATACTAGTGCAGATTTATTGTAGTATGAACAAAAGTGCGTGCACGGTCCACGTTCCGTCCACAGCAAGAGCTGGCCTTTAAGGAGGAGGCTAAACAGCCTGTAGCTCTACTGTCTGTTCCCACAGCCGGTGTTTGTTTCGTTCAACTATGACAACAATGTTTCTGTAAACCGTAAAACCGTGCAAACAGACAAGTGACAGTAGCAGACGCTTTGAAGACACGTGTCTAGTCTGGTGTGTAGTGTAGAGTGTCAGTAACTCACCAGGGGAGTTGGTGATTGAAGCATGAAAGCAGCTGAAGTTTATTAGACTGTAGGAACACAGGAAGAAGTTGGAGATCAAGGCTGCAATCGTGTTCAGCTCAGCTGGAACGACACAAGAGAAAGAAATTCAAATTCAGACCCTGATGAGGAAATGACAAATTTATGAAAACCTTCTCAAATGTTTTCTTTCTTTACTTACATATTTGCAAGAATAAAAATACAATTTTGTAGAGAGCATAGCAGGTAAAAACAAATATTTGATTAAATAACTCAAGAATCCAGATCACACCCACCGATAAGAATGAAGGCCACAGCAATGATGTAACATAGCAAATAGGCTCGCAATGGCTCATCATTTTTCCCATAACCCTTTGCAAAGAATCCGATGTATGGGTATATTTTGTCTCTGCACAGACACTGACAGAAAAGAGAAAACACAAGTTGCTCAAACAAAAAAATGCACATCGCGTTACACTTTACTACATTTAAACAAACTTTTGTCCATTTAATGCCTGGTATGCATGACAGATTTGAGCAATCACTGGAACTTCAACAAAGACGTCAGAAAAGTGGGAGATGATATTTGTTTGGCCCGCATGTGGAACATCAGTGCTTCATGGATATTTCTCAGTCTGCCAGTACCCTGCTGAAGGTGTTAGAGGCCACACTGACCCATATGCAGTAAGCTATAATACACTGTGTTCAGACTTTCACCACAGAGAGCATCAAGCTTTTCATTTTTCAACTTGTGCTACAAAAGCATTTCGATGGCGTGCAGCTGCCAGTTCACTGGTCATCCTTAAAACACCCCACAGGAATTTGAACTTCTGGCTGTTCACTTGCTGCTTAAAATGTGGGTGCCATTGTAACAAGGTAATCAGTGTCATTCACTTCACTTGTTAGTTTGAATGCTGTTATTGATGGGTGTCTATTAGTAGATGTGATATTTTTCTGTCATTGAGGCAGTTTTCAAAAAGAATGATCAACTGTTCAAATGGTCCAGAAAAAGCTTTCAAATGCAGTGCATTCCTACTTTAAAAGGAGATTAGTACTCCCATATTTTAGTAAATCCTTAAAAAATGTAATTTCTAAGGTCACTATAAGTGGCTAAAGCTTAACAGTATTCATTTTGTCTTAAAAGCATTAAATTTTCAATACTGCTGATATTTTTATGCTTCAAAATATGGAGTATAGTGTGACTGTGAATCATATTGCCATAAACTAGCTTTCTATATTGGACAGGTAAAATCCATCAATCCAGTTTTTATAGTTAATGAAAACACAGTTTAGAAGATGGATTAGTCAGCTAAGCAGCAGAGAGTGTCTGGGGCTTCTCACCTGAAAGACTTTGGGGGCAGAGACCAGAAATCCAAGAGCAGACGACAAGCTGGCTGCAAACACACCAGCAGTGATGAGGTAGTAGAAACCAGAAACTTGGCCCAGTACCTGGTAGGAATATTCACAGTGAAGAATGGGAAAAGTGGCCTGAAGCTTCGGAGGCTGTGGTCCACATCACATACTTTTTTTGTACTCTATGTACTACAGTTGCCCGCAAAAAGCATGTACTGTTTACGTCAAAAGGGTTAGTAAAACCTGATGGCTGGCATCATGCAAAATGACTGGATGTATCAGGACATCCTGGTGTTTCGGCATCCTGCAGACTGCATACTAAATCTTTTTCTGGTCTGGAAGTATGGATGCTAGAACGCCCGCTAAATTAGCATATTTAATACAAGAATCATGAACAGTGACTTAGGAACAAATATTATTAATAACATTTAAAGGTCCCACATGGTGAAAACCCATTTTGATTGTGTTTTGTGATCGTTAGAAACTAAGCGGTCCTCCACAAACACCTAAAATTCCAGCATTACAAGCCAGTAAGACCTCGATCCAGGTGCCACCTAACACCTAACTAACCAACAGTCGTCCAGCTCAAAATGTGTGTGGCTGTCAATCACAGACAGAAAGAGAGTTTTCTTCCTGAAGTGGGTGGAAACAGCAGCAACACTTTGGCCTTTAGAGCAAACAGTACTGAAAATTGGCAGTTATACAGCCATGGTGAACCATCTTTGCAGTATTTTGAGCTGAAAAGCACACTGTGAGGACATGTGAGACTTTGATAAATTTGCTGAAAAGAAGCATTATATGGGACTTTTAAAGAAACTAATCTATTTTGCAAAAAATAAATAACACCGCTGAACTGATTGGTACCTTTAAATTGTTGGCCAGACCATATCCACAGGACTGTGACTGGATACACTCAGTGAAGTTCCAGCCCAGGTTACATGCCAGTCCAACACAGCCGTCAGTGCTGTTCCCAGTCAGAACGTCACTTATATTTCCAGAAGCATCTCTCACTACACATGAAGCTGGAAAAATGCAAGATTATTAACATATCAGGGTACAGCAAAGGACACACCAACACCTTATGTGTTTTAGTTTTTCAGTTTGTACTACCCCTGCTTGCAAATAGGCTTGAAAGTTGCGTAAGACTAAAAACCTCTGACCAACCTTCACACTCATGCACTACACTGGCTCCACTGCCAATGATATTTCCCCCTAATAGTTCTGTTCAGATGATTAACTAGTCATATCTGGGACAAATCAATACGAAACAAAAGCATGTAAATGAGTGACTTACCAACAGTTGCAGATATCACTAAATAGCTGACTGCAGTACAAAAAATGGCCGTGAGGGTGCCTTTAGGGATTGCAGAAGCAGGGTCCTGCAACAGGAAATAACACACAAGTCAGGCTTCATGTAGTTCTTCTTAGTAGCCGTTTTGTTTGAAGTACTTCACTTCCTTTATTCTCATCATACTTTGAGGTCTCCAGAGATGTTGGCTCCAGACAGGATGCCGATGGCAGAGGGGAAGAAAATAGCAAACATCTGGAAAAAGTTGCTTTCAGCTCCTCTCCAGTCTGGTTTAAGGTTTGCTAAGAAGATCTCACCTGTACAAGATACAAGCTGTGAGCTGACGTAATATTCACTCAAAAATATAAAAATAAAAAAAAATCCCTCAGTCTGGTTAATGGTTAGTTTTATTTTCTTTCTGTGCCACATGTCACTGCTAGTACTTTACTGTGGCAGTTTAACAAAAACTGTTTCAGTTATATCAGTGAAAAAAATGAACCTTATTTAAGCTGTCATGCAACTACACACTGCTGTACTCCCATTTAACCCTTTGATACCGCTGCTATTTTCAGTTTCATTTTACTACCTTGACTTTCAAGGTCTTATTTTGGTCAGTATTAGAGTTAACCATACATGCTATAACCCAAAACACCCATCAATTGATACAATGCCTCCAGTTTTTAATATTAGTCTTTATATAAAACAAATACTTCATTATATCAGACTGTTTATGTTTTACATGATTTGCACTAGAAAATGCTACACTAACATCTATGCAGTCATTAACATGATTAGATATTAAAACATCTACATGTGTAATGACTAGTTCATAGATACAGGGCTGTTTTCAGGTTGTAACTATGTTTAAATTCGATGTAAATTCAAGATTATTATTTTTTTTATCTCTGACAGTTTGTCACCATTGGAAAGACCAAGTCATGAGGTTTAATTTATTATTTTCTACACATGTTTGCAACAAATACTTTACGAGTAATTCCACCGAGAAGACGGGATGCAAAGTGTGTTTGTCGAGCTCTAAGACTTAATTCAATGTGCATCAAATTACAGAGTTCAGTTCAACCACAGAATGGAGACCAAAAAGCATTGGAGCAGTTCAAAAACAGTGACAGGACATTTCAGGTGAAAATGACATTTTTTATAATCTACTTCTGTCCTTATTTTTTCATTGGTAATTGATGTTCAAATGGAATATTACAGATAAATGTGTGTTTAAAAAATGAAAAGAATTAAAAAGAAAAATAAATCAATATAGTAATTCTTAGATTGTCTTGAAAGGCCTAAACTTACTGCGGTATCCAAAGATGCCCTGGGCTTTTTTCTCTGGAGTGGGAGGGAGGAATGTGCCCACCAAGTAGTTGGAAAAAGAGACTATGATAACTATAAAGAATAAAATCTGGGTCTGAGAGACAGACAGACAGACACATAGAGAGAAAGAATAGGGGAAAAAGGACAGATATGATGGAAAAGTCCACATTAGTAAAAGGCCAGGAGATGTGTGACTCAACTCTAGCAGATCAGATGAAATGTGTCAGGATATGCTCACCTTGGACTCCCACTCCATCCCAGCCAGAGAGATGAGCAGCAGAACGGTCACAGTGATCACACCCACAATACGGACGTCGTTGATTGAATCAACCATGATGACGCCAAATTCCTACATTTTCAACCAAATTATTCATGCATATGTACAATTACTACCACTATGCAATTTACTTTGCGCAACATGATGAGGCATCTTCAGAAGAAAGATTCCATTCATTTAAAATAATTAATGTAAGGTACAACCACGGAGCATGTTTTTGGGTAAAGATGAAAGTACCTGTAGCAGATCACGAACCACCTCTGCAAAGCCAACAGTATTGAGTGCACAAGCCAGAGCATTGGCGAAGGAAAACACCACCCCAATCGGACCTCCGATTTCAGGACCCAGAGAGCGAGAGATCATGAAATATGCTCCTCCTGAAAGTTAGTTTACACACAGAAACAAACTTTAAGGAAAAAAAAAACAAAAACAAAAAAACTACACAGCTAAAACTTTTGTTGTGTTTGACCTGAGTAGAAATTTTAACTTTAAAAGAGTCTTCATATATCTAGTATAGTGATATTTAAGGTTTCTTATGTGAAATGTTTTTGGGGAATACTTGGAATTCTGACTAACCTGAGATGACCCTCCCGTTGGTGGCAATAGCAGAGACGGAGAGAGCAGTTACTGAGGTCACCGTCACAGACATGAGGATAATAACCCAGGTCAGCACTGACAGAAGAGAAATAAAGGTATTAATCATCATTATGATCATTTTCACTCAGGAGGAAGTTTGTTTCTGCTGCTTTTCTTTGCCTTCACTGTGCGTACATGCTTTGGATACTGTATTGTATCATCCAGCAGTGAAACTCTCTCATTTGGATCTGCTGGTTCTCATTAACATCCTGCATTTTAAATCCATTGAAGTCTTTATCAACTAGTCTGTACATATGTTCATCCAAAATGTGCCATTTATTCCCAGAATTCATAGTCAGGTTGCCCTCATGAATGCAAATTCCCCCGCTGTGGGATCAATAAAGGTTTAATCCATCCATCCATCCATCCATCCATCCATCCATCCATCCATCCATCCATCCATCCATCCATCATGCAGCTCAAGTTACTTCTCGGAAGCAAACACGCAAACAATTCTTCAAAACAAAAAATCTGAAGATCAAGATCTGATACTAGCAACTGTGGATATTTACGAGTAAAAAAAGAAGTGTAAAAAAAATTCGAGTGAACAAATCTATTTAAAATGTACTTATTTTTCTGTCAATTGTAACCAATTGTATTTAATTGTATAAAAATAATAATTAGTAAACAGTTTATCTCTTAAATTAAAAAAGGTGAATAGAGAAATATTTCTGAAATTATATTACATTTGTGAAATATTTAAAGTCTTTTTAGATAAGAAATTTAATTTTCTTTTAAGAAATAGAATAAATAAATAATAAAAGCATCAAGCATTTATTATAATAAATAAAAAAAGACAAATTTCATGAACTTACTTGATTTTTTCAGGTGCTGTATTTTCAGGTGATCACTTATAGCAGTAGTGATGTATGTACAAGGAAAATATTTGATTCAACACTGATTGGCATAATAAAGTGGGAGTTCAGCTGTTAATATTTAAAAATGTCCCAAATTCTTTCTTAGATTTTCTTGTGAAATCTTCCAGAACTATGCCTTTTCTCGGGAAGGAATCTTTTTCCTTTGCAACATTTCTGGTTTTACTCTGTATCTAAGATAGATCTCTACCAGCAAAGCCCACACACTATTATCAAGCTGCAACAAAGTAAATCAATATAGACTGTAGATAAGAGGACAGAAGTAGAGCTATGGAGTGTTACCGCTACATAAGAGAATGAATGAATGAAAGAATGAATGAATGAATGACTCACGAATGCCTGCCTGAGATGTGATCCATGACAGGCGGAGGAACAGGATGACCCCCCAAATATTCAGCATGCACCGGACCTGTGAACAGGTAAAGCAGCTCTGTGATGCTGAAATAACTCATGTTTGATGCTTCACTACATGTTCTCTAAAATGTACGTGCAGCAAACTGAAGCTTTGCTCACCATGACTCCAGTTACCCAACCAAACCGAACAGGACCTTTCCCCGGAGGATCCGGAGACTCTTCGTTCTCACTGTTGCTCACTCCTGAGTCTGAGGTGGGATTTGTTGAATCCACTCCTGCCTCCACTTCCTGAGAAACATATAGGAAAAAGATGGAACTTGATGGTAAAATCAATAGGCTGTAAACTGTGTTGGTCAATTTATACTTAATTTATACAGACTTACAGGGCATAACAATTGATTGTAATCACAATTTCCCAGAACTTTAGTGAACAAATAGCATCTTTTTGCTTGGATAAAGTAAGAGAGCCGCCTTGGCTCACGTATTTTTGAGATATTTACCGAGAAAAACTATTTTCACAGAATGATAATTGGTGAATGCAATTCATCCTTAAACCAATTTTTAAAAAGCCTAAAAGCTGATAAAATCTCATTAATGAAAATAACACTGGCATATATATCTAGCAACTGATATAATCAAGTAACATGAATCTATCAGTCCATATATGATTTGATCACAAACACAGTTTTATTAATAAATGACAATTATGCCTGGATATTTTGTATTATTACACAAAATGTTTAAAAACAGTAAGAATTTTTTTCATTTATTTGAGCTCTTGCTTTTATGTTGCTAACATAAAAGATGCAGGATGCTGTGAGATGTTATTTCCAGACTTTTTCCAGAAAATATACCTCGAACGCCCTGCGGAGAGCCTCCAGAGAAGGTCTGCTCCTGGCCTGTTGCCGTGGCAACGTACTGACATAATGCTCCAGCTGTGGCACCAAATCTATCGTGCTGTAGAACGAAGGTCTGCGCAACTCCATCCTCGAGCCCCGGCATTCTGAGACACCGCTAGAAAAGCAAAAATTACATTTCAAACAGCAGCAAATACTGCAGTCAATGCAGAAGCTAACTTTTAACTGTGGTAAGCTGTAGTTCCTTTAATGGATACTAGATGCTGCTAATAGCTACTGATGTGACAGGAAAACCTTTCACAAATTTATTTATTTTCAATTCTGAATAACTTGCTGGTTTCATTTGAGTCACTTAGTAGCATCAGATGAAGACATTGGGCCCTAAACTACAGAGTGAGGAAAAAAAAGACTTTTAAAGTGGATATTAACAGGAACCTTGAATCCTCGTCTGAGATGACAATGGTCGGAGGGATCTGCAGGTTACCATCTTGTTGTAAACTGCCGGAGTCAAAGTGGTGTGAAGAGTACATGGGAGGTCCTTCCCCATTGGTTGAGAAGTGGACATGTGGGAAAACGCCTGGTGCCAATTCGTTACGTTTGGACATGAACTGACCCATCGGTACAACTTATTGAGTCCTGTGAAGAAAACAGTGAAAAGAGCTGATTGATACTTGTTAAAGCTTGACAGTACTGGATAAATCTTAGTCTTCTTTTCTTCCTTAGACACTTTGGGAGAAAGCTTAGTATTACAGAGAATTCAGAAAGTTGTGATGGCAAATATGTTAACATACATTTGCAGCTGTATACAAGCAAGAGAGTATATTCGTCCAATATTCACTGTATTTTTAGCTTTGGTTTCAACTCGAGAACAATTTTTGTAATGCAAACTGACACCTTCTGGAGCTGTGAGCACGTTTGATGAGAGCAGTAATAAAACAGAGTATAAAAATCAAAACCCTGAGCTGAAAGAGGCTAAAAAGCTCAAGTGAACTTAAGAATAGAGTAATATTTTTCTGTGGGTTCATGAATAGAAGCAACATCTTTTATCTTATCGTCAGTTTTAAAATATAAAAGAATTAAGCAGTGTTAAGGCCTCTGTGAGCTGCAACGATACTGATTCATGCTGTTAAGGGGAAATCTCATTGGGCTAATTACTGACGTAGACTAGTTACTGATTCAGTCCTGAATGCAGGAGAAATGTGTGGGAGTCTCCTTTTCTAAAAGATACTCAGTTCATCTGTACCTGCATCAGAAATAATGAATGTACATCACATTTTCTCCATGAGTACATTAACAAAAACTAAACATCCATCCATCCATCCATTATCTATACACCGCTTAATCCTCACTAGGGTCGCGGGGGGTGCTGGAGCCTATCCCAGCTGACTCGGGCGAAGGCAGGGGACACCCTGGACAGGTCGCCAGTCTGTCGCAGGGCTACATATATAGACAAACAAACACTCACACATTCACACCTACGGGCAATTTAGAGTAATCAATTAACCTCAGCATATTTTTGGACTGTGGGAGGAAGCCGGAGTACCCGGAGAAAACCCACGCATGCACAGGGAGAACATGCAAACTCCATGCAGAAAGATCCCGGGAAAGCCGGGACGTGAACCAGGGACCTTCTTGCTGCAAGGCGAAAGTGCTAACCACTACGCCACTGTGCAGCCCAAAAACTAAACATTCTATAATAAAAATGTCACAGATCTGTTTGGCATAACATAGAAGTTGTCATGCTGTAGTGAATCCTTATACTTATTCTTAACTGGTATCTGTAGAACTAAAACTCTGAGCCTGCATTAATCAGATCAGATGATGTGGTAAACGGAAAGTGATGCTGGTTGTTTTATTTAAAAAACGATAAAACACAGTATTAATCTAAATTTGATCTAATCAGTAGAAATATTAAATGAGATTAACCCTTGTAATAATGTTGCTATCTAAGAACATTTATTTGCTCTAATATACATTAGAAATATTAAAGTAAAAATATAAATGCGTGTACTTACAGTTTCTTTCTTTTCCTGCTGAATGAACTGTGCGATGATTTATGTTCCTTCTTTCATTACACAGTGAAACTCTTGAAATTTATACCTTCAGTGAGGTAGCTGACATCTCCTCCCATTTACCTCATCTTCCTCCCTCCTTCTCTCACACATACATTATCATTTTCCTGCCTGCTCACAAAAAAAGGATCATTTCATAAAGGATCATTTTATTCCTACAATTAAAAAAAGAAAGAAATTTATTATATTTAAAAGAAAATGAAATGTAGCTTTTCTATGACAGTAGAGCACATTTTCTTAATCTCTAATATTTTCTGTTTTGCTTTTCTAATTTCTAGCATTGGTTCTCGTGGAAATTAGATCTTTGTGACACAACTCAGGACAGGAAGTGTGTCCCATGTGTCTGGCAGCAGTTCAGTTTGGAATAAACTTTAAAGAACAGATGGGCAGGTAGAGGAGGCCATCATAGCTGAGCTGATTCAAGACAGAAAAAGTTATTTACTATTTGCTGTAAACTCAAAGTACAACACAGAATTTCTAGGAAACACATATTATTACATCAGTGGTTTTGCTAGGAAATGTTTCAAGAAAAGACAACAATCCAAAAGTAAATCTCTTGACACATAACTCTTGTATTTTACTATAATAATACTCCTAAACACCTGAACTATGACTCAAACTGCACTTGTATGTGAGCTACTAGTGTTTACTACATCAATAATACTCAGGAAGAAACTCCTATTTTCACAATGAACTATAAATAGAATTAGTGCTGCTCATTCTATGTTTGTCATTCTGTACTATGTCATGTTCCAACTTCTCAGTGTGGATTTCATGTACCTGACTTTAGCCAAATGTCTTTTCAAAGACAATATCAATCAATATCTATTCAAAAACTAGCTAATAATTGTCGTATTTTAAACATATTGTGTTGCAACAGACAGAGAGGGAAAGTAAGAAGAATTGAGCTCCCATCTCCACATTGTCACATAAAGTGACCACTGTACACTGTAATGTTTTATACTACCTGACAGAAAATACATTTTATGACAAAAAAACATTTAAAAGCAAGAGTATTAGCATTTACAACATACTTAAAAAACAAAACAAAAAACTAAAACTACAGTTCCATCAACCAGCAATTTGTCTGACTGTTCCTGAGCTCTGGTGTTAAATAATGAACAGAAAAGTAGTTTTTCTGAACATTACGATGTCATGAATTTGACCTTTATCCTGTTTGGATATAAAATGTCATCACTGGTTCAAACATCACATTAAACCAGCCCTGGCTTCTCTCCACTGGGTCGCTGTTTATTTTAGAATTGAACTTAAGATTTTATTTATTACATTTAAAGCGTACCAGAGCCTGTCTTTGAGCCACATAACAGAAATGTTTACCACATGAGCCACTTGGCAGCCTCAGATCCTCAGGCGAGGTCCTTCTGACCGTTCCAAACTCAAGGTTTAAATCTAAAGGTGAGCGAGATTTTGCCAAAGCAACCTGAGGAGAATCAGTTCCTTTTAAAAAAATCACTTCTTAAAACTCATTTTATAGACTTACTTTTATGTGGTGTTGTATCTGTTATTCCTTTTTAAAATGATTTTATCATTTTGTCCTTATTTTTCTGGTTTTACTTATCTTAAGTTTATTTTGCTCTGCCAGCCACATCCATATGTTTTCTTTATTTTAATGTCCTTCAGTGGTATTTTTGTGCTTTTATTTCCGTGATTTTATTTGGATCAGTTGGAGCTTGTAGTATAGGTTCTTTCTAAATATCAAAATTCTGCATTTTGTATCTTTTACCATGTATAATTATTTCTTCCACTTTTGCTTTTCTTATTTTCTCTTTTTGTTTGGCCTCAGCAGCTTTCAGTTCTGTCTTCCTGTTTCCTCTTTTGTGGCTTCCCTGTCAAAGCTGTTGTACTATATAAATAAAAGTTTATGTTATTATCACATCATTATTTCATCGTTTTGGATGTGTGTGAAAATTGGTCAAAATACGTGAATTCTTCAGTGATGGCCAAAACCATGTTTAGGTCACAGTGAGCTTTGACCACCAAAATGTATTTAGTTTGTCCTTGAGTAACTGAGGCAAAATTTGAAGAAGTTTCTAATTTACTGCATTGGCAAGAATGGGATAGACCCTGATCACTTGCATGAAGGTGCAGAAAAATGTTAAAATACAGGCAAGTGCTCACTTTTTCTTAAACCAGTCACGTTTTCCATTGAGAAAAATAGGCTATTTAGGACTCCATACTGAGTGATGTTCTCAAGGCGGAAACTTCTAGCCGAGTATTCTTCATAGTGCCAGAACCATGCTATAATTAAACCTGCTCCACTGCCTCGTGCACCCTACATGCTCACAATGCCATTGTGCCCTGGTCAAAGTCACTTGTTACACCCACACTGGTAGAGGAAACAGCAAGGTAGGTGTCTATGCACAGCCTCGATCCAAAACGAGGTTTAAACCGTCTGACTCCTTTTAGTGCAAAATTACAATATAGAATATGTGCTGCTCTATTACAAAAGGATGAATTAACTCCAGTTCTTTATATATTGAGCTCTGTGGAGTACGGCAACAGAGAGAAGTGTTTATGTCTTGACACAATCAGCTGTTGCAGCATTGCTAAAGAGTGGCTGACATGCTCGTATCCTCCCATGATCTTAGAGGCGTTTGTCATGATGACAGTTGTGTGTGTTTACAAAGCATAGAAGACACCTCAGAGGTCATGAGGGCAATCGATGCATGTCTGATGTCAAAGTAAATAACTGCAATGACTATGTGAGTGACTTCCAGGAATATGTTCCTCCTGTTCCTTCCTTATCTTGACTCTTCCCTTCCCTCCTCTCTCGGTACAGTGACAGTAACTGTCTGCATCGTGACACGCAGGTGAATCAGGTGACAGTAGACGCAACATCAAATCATGGAAAG
Organism: Amphiprion ocellaris; assembly: GCF_022539595.1. Classification (NCBI taxonomy): domain Eukaryota; kingdom Metazoa; phylum Chordata; class Actinopteri; family Pomacentridae; genus Amphiprion; species Amphiprion ocellaris. The sequence goes on from NC_072788.1 coordinate 13,385,494, forward strand.
ACGTGGAGTAAGAGACAGAAAAAGTAAAACAGACATTGCTGATGCCAGTCAAAAACGAACAACAAAAACTTTACCCCGAAACCAAAAACGTGGTGTAGATACAGAATCAAAGCCCGGCTCTAAAGCCCCCTTTCACTACAAGGACTCAGGTTTCTTCTCCTATGTCCTCCCCTCACACTCAAACACCATCTTCGCTCACCTGCATCGCTTTCGGATGGAAGAACTACTCGTGGACTGCACCTTTCCCCTCCAAGGAAACGCTTTCCGAGCTCACAGACTCGTGCTGGCAGCTTCCAGCCAAACCCCTGCTGCAGTTTTAGGCACTGGAGTGGAAGAAATGGCAAATTGTTTGACCCCAGTCGGGTTGAGGGCCGTTCTCGAGTTTGCATATTGTGGAGATGTGACCATGGACTTAAGTGAAGACTCTGTAATGGAGGAGGTGCTGGATGCTTGTCAGTGTCTGCACATGGAGAGACTGAGGGAAAGGTGCATGTCAAAGATCACCACCTCTCCAACAACACAGAGGGACAAGAGCTTAGCGGTCATCAAGGACATGTGGGACAGAGGAGTGGGGTGTGACATCGCAATAAAAGCAGAGACTGGAGAGACACACTCAGGTAAGATTCAACTGTCCTCTTGACTGCAGCTGAGTTGCATGTGGACCCTGTACTTATATCTTCAAGACAATTTAAGGTCTGTGTTTGCAGAAAGCCTGGCACAAATATGTATAAGTAAACAAGATGCAATCTCTTCTATTTACCAGACATTGTTTGTTTAAGGTTAAGTTTTTTTTTCTTTTATCAAAACTCTTAGAGGAACCAGACCTGAAAACAGTCAAATGTAAAGTCTTGTAGTTACAAGATGCATTTTGAAAGGCAATAGCAAAATATTACTAATATCACTGATAATAAATAGCCTCAGATCAGAATGTACTGACATAGGACGAATTTTGTTTTCTTTTGTTGGTGCAAAAGTAGTTTTCATATTAGTCATGGGGGGAAAAAATCCTCCAAATGCTCTGAATGGCTAAATATCAGCAATATGAAGATGTTTGATTCTAAATTACAGCTCTGCACTCAAAACCTGAAGTAAAAATACGTAACTTCTATCAGCAAAATGTACTGAAAGCATCAAAAGCAATTCAAGGCTTAATGATTTAGATTTTTAAGTTGAAAACTTTATTTTAAAACGTTGTGTGGACGTAACATTAGTAATTGTGTCAATGTAATATTGTGTTTAATTTAAACTCAAATTTCTGCCTTGGCTGACTTAAAAATAACCCTATCCTATGTGAATATACCTGAACAGTTAGAAATGTACACTGTATGGAGCAGAATGGATGTTATCTGAGTTAATATATAACAGGAATATGCATTGATTTTACACATCAAAATCCAGAGCAGAGTAGCATCGCCTTATACAAAAAAAATGTGTGAAGTCTGCTGCTGCTCAATCCGGAGGTGTGGACTATGTGACAAAGACAGAAGACTGCAAATTTGAAGAAAAAAAAATCTGGTGGTGTGCTAGTAAAAAGTGAGCTTAGAAGACCTCTGCAGCCTCCTCTTCATCTTTGCTAGACATTAGTGACTCAAAGCTACATCAGCTGTAACCAACAAATAATGCTAGAAACTCTCGCTGTAGGGCTTTTTTTATTCTGAACTGAATGTTTGGGGAAAACAAGACAATTTATAATATTTTGCCAGACAAACACAAGGACTTCAAATTGTTCTTCTGAAGTAAAATATAACTAAACCAAAACTGAATTTAAAAAAGCTAATTTAAATTGCTCCCCCAGGGGACAAAAAGTTCTTTGAGTTGAACTGAATAAGTGGGACCCCAGGACACGCAACAGGCTTTGAACACCGAAACATTTGTTTGAATTTTGTGATGGTAGATAAATAACTAGATCGTCTTCTAAGAGACATGAATAAATCTACTATAATAACTGAATATACAGAATGCATTCTGTTTAAAAATATGATGTACTGAGTTGTGTAAAATGTCAAAATTCACACTACATGACCAAAAACATGTTTTGACTCATCATTACTTTGTGCATAAGCTGTATCTGTAAAGTCAAGATATTTTAAACTAAATTATTATTCCACAACACCTAAAAGAAGAGAATTGTGAGATGACGAGAAAACAAGCATCGGTGAGCCGGTCTCTAACCGGCTTGGAATCAGCAAAGAGCGTCCATTACAACCTTTAGAAGAGAACACAGTGAGGCTCCACCAAGAACCACAAAGGAAAAGGCAGATTGGAGGCTGCGGACTGTTGCACAAATGCCCTCTTGTGACAGAAGTGTGCAGCAGAGTGACTGAGCGAGGAAGGAAGTTATAAATAGACGCAGGAGAAATGTTGTCTGGACTTTCTGGCATCTAAATGGTGAAAGTTACGCATGTCTCTGACAAACTACCACACATCCTTAAACTCTGACCTCCGAGCCTTGCAGCAATGTGACATGAGTCAATAAAATAGAGGAAACTGAGTGACAGCATCCTGTATGTTCCGACACTATGATGTGAACCTCACGATAAGCCACATACACATTTATTTATTCATTCTGTCTGTAGATTATGTATAATGCTCTTTGAATCACAGATGGTTAATTTTTGACAAATTTGATCAGATTTTACTGTGAAATCGGAATTTGTAAATTAAGCACAATTTGTAGTAGTCGGTTTGCATTGTATTTTTGTAAGCTGTATCATGAAATGTGCAATATTACTCTTTGAAATACAAAACAGGAGTTAAAGTAGAATAAATCAGAAATATCAAAGTGAGTCAAAACTGGACAGTATAGTGAAGTATACTGTGTCTATTCCAGACCATTTTAGCCCTGATAAACTAACACCCAAGCTTGTACATGCACTACTTAATGTACTTCCTGCTCAGTTACAGATTTCCTACATTTCCCAATATGTTTTTACCAGAATAGGTCGTACACTTGTTGCTATTAGCTGGCGGTGATGCTGGTAGGAGGAGAAAGTCGCGTCAGACTCAGATGATGAGTCACTCCTTTACTCAATTAGCTGGAAGGAACATTTTCCCTGAAAGTGAAAGGTCTTATTTCTGTGACACATGCTGACTAAACAAGTGCTGGTGCAAGTGCAAAAAACTTCCAACTGCATGACATTATGACAAAAACTGATATTTAAATGATTATAAAAAGGAGACGGTGACAAATTGGAATTTATCCACGTATTTGCAGTATCAATACATTGGACATGCATTTTTCAGAAGACCTTTGCTTGTCTGTGGTTAGAGTCTCAGTAGAGTTGTTTATCCATGCATCTTATTTTGCCTCAGTGACTTCATGTTTCAATCTCCCCTCATTTCTCTCAGCGCACCGTGTGGTGCTGGCAGCAGGTGGGGACTATTTCCGGGCGCTGCTGTGTGGAGGGTTACGGGAGTCCAGCGAGGACGTCGTGTGCCTGCGAGGTGTCCCATCCTGGGTGATTGAATCCATCCTCTGCTTCATCTACACGGGTCAGCTCAGACTGGGCTGGACCAGGATTTGGGAGCTTACGGATGCACTGGTTCAGTTCCAGCTGGAGGGGGCGCTCTCGCTGTGCATGGACTTCCTGCGGGACAGAATGGATGAAGGCTCCTGTCTGGACGTGCTGGTTCTGGCTGAGACCTATGGGCTGGTCCAGCTGGGGCAGGCTGCAGAGGAGTACATCCTGGCCCACTTCCAGAGCATCTCTGCTGGGGAGAAGTTCAAGGATGTCCCCTGTCCTCTGTTGGAAAGGCTGCTAGAGAAAGACTCACTGTGTGTGGAGAGTGAGGTAATATTTTAAGTTCTGTTGGTGAGTCTCGCCATTTGGTCGTCCTCTATAACTAATGTGAAGCAATATATTGAAAAAACATAATATTTGTAAAAAAAAAACAAAAAACAAAAAAAAACTACCACAGCAGTTTGCATCAATGTTTTTGAGTTATGACAACTTCTAATAAAATTATGTTAAACAAACTACACTGAGTTCAAGGAATTAGCTTTTCCTCTAAAATCCAAGTATTTTTTATTTACTATTCATAACGGTTTGAAATTGTCCACTTATGTTAAGACAGATGAGGGGACTGTAATCCTGAATTCATGGTAAGGAAAATTAAGATATGAAACCAATTTACTGAGTTATCCCAACCAGACATTAGTTTTAAATCAACTAAGGCAAAAATTTGAGTTTAAATTATACACAATATTAAGTTTCTGCAATTACCAACATTATTATGTCAACTCAACCCAACAAAATAATGCTTGCAACTCAAATAGTTAATCTAAATCCATTTTTTAGATTTTCTTTTACAAATCTTGCAATAATGTATTTAATTAACCAGTGGGAATAGAGTATAGTAACCTAAAAGCAAAAATGGATGTAGTTGTATAATGTAATAATGTAGTTGTATTTAAAGTCATTTTTTAGTGTTGACACATAATTTTGAAGCTTATAGAGCTTTTAAGAACTGTTCAATATTGTGTGATAACTATGTCTATTGTAAAATTATGCATAAAAGATTCTGTACACTGGACTTTTTTCATTGTTTTTCTGGCAATGAATTACAGTCTTCAGAGTTGCTACAGAATATGTAGGATTGAAAATATTGCCCTTTAGTGGCATCTGGTGGTCAAATCAAGAACGACAGTGTGACAGATGAGAACAAGTCAAACAGAATTTGCGTGTTTGACCATCTTTCTTCCATTTTGCATTCTTCTTTTATATTCTGACAGAAACCACTATGAAGACAACACAGACTATGCATTTTCACAAATTCAGGATTGAAAGATAAAATCTTTCCTTTGAGAATAACATATCCTTCAAGGCTTATAAGGGGTCATAATATGTCAATTTTGACACCTCAATTTTATCAAAATAATAATGTGCAAGTCTAAAAACTTTTGTCCCTTTTCATACCCAGATCGTGGTGTTCAGGACAGTAGTGAGCTGGGTGGAGGACAACCGTAAAGAGAGACTTCCATGTCTTCCAAACCTGCTCCTCCGAGTTCGGATCCCCCTCCTCAGCTACTCTGAGCTCCAGGAGGCCCTCAGCTGCAGCCTCTTACACAGGAGTCCTAGGGCCAAAGGAACACTGGAGGCCTTGCAGAGCCTCATGGAGGGCAATTACAGAGGACCTGAATGCCAGCCTCGCACCCCAAACCAGGCACATAGAATCATCTAAATCATAACTCTTCACGTCCTTCACATTAGTCACCAAGATTCACTTTTTTCTCCTCCTCAGGTCCTGGTTCTGGTCGGTGGGGACACTGTAGACGATGACTTCAGGAAGAGGGTTCCCAGTCAGACCTTGTGGTTTGCCCAACAGTTCCACCGAGGGTCTGGTTTAATTAGAAGCATAGAGTGGAAGGCTTTTACAAAGATCCCTGAGCTGCCTCGTCTCAGACACTGTGTCTGTCTACTCAACAACAAACTCTATGTTCTGGGAGGACGGAGGTACTATGGAGCTCTGGACATCCTGAAGTCTGCTGTGAGGTATGGAGGTGTTGACACACATGGTATTCACACAAGCAGAAATGGAGCCACTGAACAATATACTCTTCATATTTGACTAGTAGGGTCATTCCATGTCAACTCAGCAAGATTACAGGAAGTCAGTTGCTTGGCTTGAGACTTTGTCAGAACGATCTGGCATCTGAAACTGACATCCGCCCATTTGTTTTAGCTGAAATTCCAACATTTTCATTATTTTTCACACAATGGAAATTTTCAATAAATGATTTGCGAGTTGGAAATTGAACGAGATGCCACTTTCAGATGTCCACATCTTTTGAAGTAAATATCCTAGAGTCTTCACGTTTTCAGGAGATGCTCATACTGGAACACAATGAATATACACGAGTTAGTAAATATCTTTGTGTGATTTTCAAATCTGTTTTGATAAAGAAGGCCTCAAGTTGCTTTGTCTTAAATAGATGAAATATTTTAGCATGAAGACTGCAGAAACTTTGCACACATGAAGGAGATACTTCCATTTCTTACTATCCAAAATTTCATCAACCTACCCATGATTAAAGATGTCCATCTGGCCATTTTTAAATTATTTTTTTTTTCCCCATTTACCATAACTCCCATTTCTACTAACACAGGGAAGCTTTCTAAATATTGGTAATGTCATTTAGGCAGAATTCCCACAATAACATTGACCACATATATCCTACATATTACAATATATTTTTTTCAAATTTTAAGGCAATCCATTTTATTTGCAATTTTTGAACAAATCCAGACTCTGAGCAGTCTTAAGCACAAAACTGAGGCTTGTTTGTAATATTAGCTGCATTCTCTCCATTCACCAGAAACTGCTGAACATCTCCTTCAATTTCCCACTCACAAGAGATTCATTGAAAATTTACATTGGGTGAAAAATGATGAAAGTGAAAAAAAATGTGAAGATGTCAGTTTCTGATGCCAAAGATCAAAGTTTCAACAGATTCTAAGATGGTCAAGCAACTGCCTTCGCCGAGTTGACACAGAATGACCCAGTAGTAATTCAAAAAATTAGTTTTTTGTGTTTTATGGGAAACAATTTGCTTGTATAGAGTCCAAAAATGACTAATAGTGGAGGAAAGAAGCTTTGTATTGTTTTTTTTTAACTTTTTCTATATTCTTTAATTTCTGCTGAAATATTAGATCAACTGAACATTTACTGAAATTGAACCATGTGTGAAGTGTAGAGGGAAAAACCACCATTTGTTTAAGCTGTTTGCCACATACAGACATTTAAATTGTGACCCAGACTACATGTTGTGGTTTAAACCACCATCTTTATCAATGTGTTGCATTTTAAAAACTTGCTAAATTTTCCATTGTGCAAAATCTCCATCTTGAACACAACTGCATGCCGCTGTCAAATAAATGAAGTAGAAAAAACTTAAATTGTAGTGAAAAACTGCACTTCAGTAAATATACTTTGTTACTTTCCAAAATAGTCACAAACACAATTTGTTATTGCCAGATATTATTTCTTTTCCATTAAGAAAGCAAACATACAATGCAAGACTAAAACCGTATGATGACGTGTGTGCTGACATCACCACTGTACAGTAACTTCTTCCTGTTTTACAGGTGCTGTGGAAAAATACTGCATATATGAAAAAAAAGAGTTGTATGACAGTCCAGATATTAATACACGACTTAAAAGACAATATATCAGGTTCTATTGCATCATTTTTCACCATTTTTTGTGCGACATGAGTGGGGCTCAATGCCATATTTGTGGAGAATTCAATTTTATCACCCAAAGCTAACAAAATGTGTATTTTCTCACTCAACCACAAACCCATCTGCGCCTATAGACATGCACCATTAAAAGCACTACCTCAAATTATACGTACACACAGCACTTGAGTTCATGCACTTAGTTATCTTCCATCACTGATAAGAACACTGTAGGGGAATCTGACTCACCCATGACTGTAGAGCTGGAGTGCAACTAACTAACTTGATGCAGTGTCTCTTCCTGTGAAGCTGCTGGTGACTGGAGGCTCTTCTGGCTTTTCTCAGCCACACTTTCCCTTAAAATAGGCAATTTACTTAATAATTAAGAATTAGAACGTCAAAATAACTAAAATACCCCTATATAAAACAATAACAACAACAAAAACGAATAAAAATCACCGTTCTGGCTCCTCTAGTGTTACAACTAAACACCTTCACAGGTGTTCGGCATCAGTCGCTAATTAGGCCTCGGACACGCCCACGCCACGTACGTGACGTCACTGCCGATGTTCCGGTCTGCTCTACCAGATTAAAAGACTTTCTATTGCTATACATTTACTTCTTCACTCATTAAAACTGATCAAAAGTCAATGAAAGATTACATCACGGATACATTGCACAGCATGACACTATAAATTCTTGAATTTTTGCTCATAATTAGTAATTGTTTAATTTATTGTTTTGTTTGCTGTCAGTTGTGATATTGAGGACTGAAAAAAGTAGATGTGGTCAGGTACAATAACAATTAACCCTGTAAACCTCAATTAGCTTCTGCCCATTTTATTTATTTATTTTTGGTAACCTTACAATGGGCTCATTTTTCATGGCAATAAAGTAAAAAATAAAGTCCTGCACCTCTATGGATACAGTACAACCATGGCTATTGGCAGAAAAACTCTCCAGTGCACATTATGAATTTAAATGCCATAAATCTTTTTTTCTTAAAAAAAAAGGGAACAATAAAAATTGAATTTCTTTGATCATTTTACAAAAATTTTAAAAAAATGGCATCAACATGTACAGTGCATCCTATCCACATGTGTTCCTAATACTGGAAAAATGGTGGCTATCCATGCAATAAATATTTTTGATTTTACATTTCTACAGCCTCTACAAACTCAATGTTTTCCACACTACTCTGCACACCACTATACTGAATGTGTCTTTGAAAAAATTGCTGACAACTTGCTCCCCTGTACGCCATTTTTGAGCTGTGATTCTTTTATTTTATTGATTAACTGTTATTAATGTTATTATTTTCCTCTTAATTTCTCTAATTGTAAGCACTGCCTGCAGCTCAGCCAAATATTAACAGAATTTTTGTCACATGACCATTGGTTGCAGCTTCATGACTTCTCGGCTGCAATGCAAAACACTGATTTTTTTTTGTTTTTTACCAATTTCAGTTAAAGCAAACATTCTTTTTTTTTTAAATGAGGCATGTAAAGTAAAGCCATTTTGATGCAATATCATGATTTTAAGCTTAGATATGGTTAGTTTTTGTGAAGGAATTGCATGTTACAAATGATTGGTTCCGGGGCTGTATTTGGTTCTGTTACATGGTGTCATTTTTGAGATATTTTTAAAAAGATTCAAAGCTACCCTTTGGGGTTGGGGTTTCAGAGGGTTCCTTACCTTTTAGTGTGCAAGACACCTTTTAATGGGCTCAAATGTTTTTGCTATTTTAGTTGGAAATATACCTATAATTTGGCAAAAACTATCAACCAAAGAGACTTTTTAGCTGAAACATGTACCATCCAGATTAAAGCCTCATTCTCTTTTCATGAAATCAAAGTGATATGAGGTGTATGTCCCTTACATTTAGAATTGTTCAACTGCTGTTTATTTTCTCGTGGCTGAATTCATCTGACAGAGAATTTCTGAAAGGACACTAAATGAAACTACCTGACCCTCCGTAGGTTTGACCTGACGCTGTGCAGGTGGGAACAGCTGCCTGACATGTTGTGTCAAAGAGACTATTTCTCTGCTGTGTCTCTGGACGGGAAGGTCTTTGCGCTTGGTGGTAACCATGACGACAGACAGTACCTGGATGCTGTGGAGTACTACAGTCCTGAGGAGAACACCTGGAGGTGCAGAAAACACTCACCTGGCATGCAGAAACAAGAATGTCTAAGCAATATACTGTAAAATTGTGTACATTTTTGGTAAATCTGGACATGATTTGGATGCAGCAGGATCTACAGGAAACAACAGGCTAATTTTTTTAGCTTCTATTTAGTCTTCAATGGCATGAAATCTATGAAAAATATCCTTGTTGTATTGGGCCTACACTGTGTATATGGAATATTAAGGCTACAAAACCAGTCTTTAGTGCATTTCTTGAGTAAAAATCACAGCTTGAATTACAAACTGGTGAAAACTGAAATTTCAGATTTTAGTTCTACCAGAGGATTTTTGTGATGCAATTTGTTTGGACTTAAAAACATGAGGTTTCAAAACATATTACAAAATGACATCGCCCTAAATTATTGTCAAACATGTAATTGTGTTAAATTATGTGTAATTTTCCAAATAAAATCTTGAGACATCAATACCTTTCAAACAACTACAGACTACAGAAATTTTAGAGGTTAATTAAATGGATATATTTTAATTTGGGTGTTCTCCTCCTGCAGGTCAGCTCATCCTCTGGACACGGCTGTCTGTGGTCATGCTGCAGCTGTACTGGACGGACAGATCTACATCTCAGGAGGCTGTGACTCCCATCGCCGCTGCCTCCCCTCTATGTGGAACTACCATCCTACCCGTGGCTGTTTTCCCAGATCAGCCATGACTGCAGGAGCCGGACGTGCAGGACATGTCATGTTAGCTTTGGGGACGGGGCTGGTGGTGGCCGGAGGGCTGCAGCCGCTCTGGATGGGTTTTGGAGACCAGCTCCTCTGTGAGCTGTACGACCCAACACATGACTCCTGGTCCCCTTTTCCCGCCCTTCCACGGCCTCATGTGTCTCCAGGAGCGACCGTGCTGGACGGACGGTTGTATGTGGTTGGAGGGTTTTCAGCAAACACGGCCATGGATTCCAAGTGGGTGCACTGCTATGATCCCAAGGAGGAGCGTTGGGAAAAACTAGGTGCAATGCCGCACCCATACACTGATCTGGCAGCTTGTTCCCTGCCGCTCCCTGACCTGCATGATTTGCATTAAAATCGTTTCATCATTTTTTTGTGTGTGTGTGTGTGGCTTAAAGAATCCCATGGAGGAATTAGTTTGAAGAAAAGCCACACTGTCTAAAAAAAAAAATAAAAAAAAATAAAATAATAATAATAATAATAATAATAATAATAATAATAATAATAATAATAATAATAATAATAAATTAAATCTGTAAAAAAAAAAAAAAAAAAAGCAGAAAATCTGGCAACTAGGAAGGAAGAAAAGTAATAAATTTATGGAATATTGTTGTGTGCAAAAATTGTAAAAATGGTTTAAACATAAAAGCAAATATCCGTAAAAATACTGACATATATAGTTGATTTAAACACATAAACAGAGTAATTTTATTGGCACAAAACACAGATTTTTGAGGTAAACATTTTGTGCATTTTCAGGCACAAATGTAAATTAACATGACACAACGTTTCTGATATTGGTGACAAAACTAATTAGCCAACATGTTCAATTAGTTCACCAAGATTTTGTTTGTAAAACAGGGAAAATCTGTAAAATCACAGCTGAGAAATTATTTACCATTTTTCAATCACTGACATACATAATTTATAATTATAATTATGGTTTTATTTATTTTTTGGCAAATTTAAATACAGTAAAAATAATACATTTTATTGTCTATCACTGTATTGCCATTAGTAAAACTACTGATTTTTGGGGGGATTGATAGCATGGATGGATTTTTCCTTGTATAGCAGAATAATAATGAAGTGCAGTCAGACCATTCTGTGCTACAGAATGATGAGTCCCAGGTTGTTCATTTTGGCCTTACAGTGATGCAACTGTTACTTTCAGGTGGAGGTTTAAAATACATAGCCTGGGGGTAAAAAGATAAATGATTTTGGAACTCCCCTCATCCCCAACCTATAATTTTAGAGTTTCTTTACCATTAGCTCACTCCCATCCATAGCCAGGCGGTTCTTAAACGGGAACTCCGCTGAATGTACACATTAAGGTCACTGAATATGTCATGAGGTGAACTCAGACTGTGAAAGCAGCTGTGTTATGCCTTCTGTGGGTCTGATTAGAGTTTGTAGGTCTGGAAAAAACAACATCACCTGCTGATCTCATTGTGTTGACATCACCTGAAGATGAGAAAACTAAGATTTATGAGAGAATGTCTGCGTTACAAACCTGATGACATGAAGTTAAAGAGATACTTGGGAAGGAAACTGGCTTCGTTTTGGTAAATGTAGGATCCAGTGGAACTAAAAGCAATGGTATTTCAGCCTCTCCGGCTTTAGTTTTGGCCAATATTTTTAAAAAATCCAATTACTTGAGTACCATATACTATGAGTACTGTACTAAATTGCTGCACTACTCTAGTTTTAGTTAAAGAATTGGACAGTGTCAACAGCATGTCAGCAAAGATATCAGATTTTGAGGTGATATCAGTTCATTCTAATGGAATAATCCACTCGAGGAGGTTAAACTTATCTCTGTTCTGTGTTCTGTTCAGCTTTGCATAATAATTTAGTGAGCTCAAAAAGGTTTATTTTCCTTATTCTGTTGCTTTTTGTTGCACAAAACGGTGCATGATGATGAACAAAATACCAGTGGGAATCAGAACAGTAAGAGAAATCACTGAGAAGCCTTAAGAGCTACAGTATGTTAAGTATACCTTTTATTTTACCGTTAAAGCATATAAACTGTCTAAATATACTTTCTAACAGTATAAACTGTATGACTTCACCTCTGACCTTCTTGTAAAATGATAAATAAACAAAACAAAGATGGAAACATCTGCCGATGCAGCGTCAGATGAAATCGATTTATGTAATCGCTCAAGAAATTCTAAGTACATGAACTCATTTTTAGAATTCAGTCACCTCAGGTCAAGAAATGAAGCCAAACTAGGTCACAGAACCCACAGTGCAGAATTTTGTGATTTGCACAACAGCTTGTCCTATTTATCTGTTATTTAGTGTGCCGCACTCGCAAACAGCTTCCTGACTGACGTCAACAAGAAAATAGAACTTTGTGTTCTGCATATGCGATAAATAATGTATTTTTTGTGATCTCATTAAAGGCTGGTTGCTCAATACCTCTTCATCTTCTTCCATCTTTTCCTATTAGAAAAAGGAACAAATCAGTCTGCAGTATGTCATTGACAAATCAGCTTTTTGGCCTTTTTTAACTGACATTACATCAGTGAAAATCTACAAAAGTCAGACTACAAAGGAGTTTTGTTTTCTTCTTTTTCCACTGATCAGCCTCAAAATTACAACCATTAACAGGTGAAACTGAATAACATTGATCAATTAGCGCAGCCTGGTATCATGAAAAGGTGTGTTTTTACTGGTACGATTTGCATATTTGCTCTTAGCACTCTGTTGCTTTTGTGCTTTTTATTTATTTGTGCTCAGAGATGTTTGTATCACATGTTGAACGTTCCTTAAGTCTTCTCTCTCTTTGTTTCTTCCTTGTCTTTGACATTTTTTTAGTGGTTTCAAACTTGCTTCTGGTTTCGTGTTCAGCTTCTTCTACTTTGTTTATCAACATATAACATATAGCGCCACCTTAAGACAACAACGGGCCACCTGGTGTATTCGCTCCAAAGAAGTTAATGTAAAAAAGCGTGATTGTCATTTTCTTTTTAATTTTAATTTTTTGCAACATTCTGTGAGTTCGCTTCAAATTTGCTTGACAGTTATATGAAAGCATGACTAGTGTGTGTATGATCACTTAATTATTACTTCCAGATAGACTTGACATATCGGGAACATATTTTAAACTCCATCATTTGAAATCTAAAATGACATCTTTTGCATCTTTACCATATGTCAGGGAGATAAATCAAAATGTGTGCTCCGTTTCATTGCATGCATTCATTGCATTGCATTACACCTTTTTCTCAGAAAATTAAGAAACAGGAAGTATTATCTAATAAAGAAAGAAAGAAAGAAAAAATATATGGGGACATTGATCAAATATTTCTGTGAGCTCTTTAGACATAAAACAAGTGTGATGATCATCTGTGGCTCTTGCAGCATCAACATCATTAACTACAGCTGTGCCTCCTGGATGTCGCTTCATCATTACTATAGGTTACTATAAGTGGAAATTTATGTGACTCATATTTTGTTTAAAATTATTTCCTTTTTGTTTTCTTCTGGTTAGTTTATCGTCACAGGATGTTTGGTGGTACATTGGAGTTCAACCACAGAATATCCTGCAATGTAACCATTTCAGTCACATGTTGTGTAATAAAGGGCAGAGCGGTGCATGAACAAATGAAAGGAAGGACATTTTGGTGAAATGTTTCTTATGCAATCCTCACTTCATGCTACTGAACATTGCATAAGAAGCCATGTAGTTTCATATATCAGGGAAAGGACAATCCATTTTGACAGCCAATCTTTTAGGTAATTATGTGGGAATTTTTTGACAAAAACACAACAAAGGAATATAAAAGCTTTATTTGCAAAATATTACAAATTTCATTCTAGCTGCATTTTGATGTGAATAAAGTCACTGCTTCACAACGTCAAGCCTTAGGCAGTATTGTAGGCTTATAATAAAAAATCAAAACAATAAATCTTAGCAAACAAATTTTAAATAAATTGTCCAAATCTGGACCAACAGTGCACCAAGTAGATATAAATAAGATTTTTTTGGAGTGTGCTTTTATCTGATAAAGATCCTCCTTTCTGTTAAAAAAAAAAAAAAAACTGGTGTTGTTTCGATTTAATATACACACTTAAAGCCTTTCTTTTTATGAAATCAAACCCTGCTTTTGAGGCTCTTTAGATTCTACAAAACAAGTTTAATATATCTACATTTTGTAATTGTATCTTTAAATATTTTGTTGGCGGTAGAGTCCACCATTGCTGCCATTCCAAATGTTCCCACCATTCTTGCAATTCCTGCCATTTCTGTCATTCCGATCATTCCCGCCATTTCTGCTATTCTCGCCATTTTTACCATTTCTGCCACTCCCATCATTCCCAACACTGTCGCCATTTCCACATTATTTGATTTCATTGATATCATCTTAAATAAATGATGCTCTATGACTGGATATACGTCTTAGTCTTAACATAATGTATTAAAGCTAAATGGAAGTCAAGGCCCAAACATGATCTGTGTCTCACCAATTTGGAAATGCAGTCCATGCAAAATATCTGAGGTGCTACTCTAACTGCTCAACACTGGCCAGAGTCTTGAGTTCAGGCTCATTGATCTCTTTGTCTGCCACACTGCTGCTCCTTCCCTTGTTCTTGCCTTTGAAAGGTTTCCCCAGTTTGATGGACAGCGTTTGCAGGACAGAACTTTCATCTGGTGAAGAGCTGCTGCGGCCACTGCGGGTGAAGGTAGACGTGCTTCTGCTCTCTGAGTTGGTGGCCTCGAACATCTTGCCCATGAAGCTGAGCCCAGCCTGGCGGATGTGGGAGCTGCCAGCGAACACGTAGAGGATCGGATTTATAGCGCTGCTGAAGTAAGCAAAGGCTGTGACATTGGGACGGGCAGTGGAAGCAGCTTTGAGCACTGAATCGCTGTTCTGCAATAGACCAATCACCTGAGAGAGGGAAAGGAGAATGGGTTTGCAATTCTCAAATAAAAGCCAGTATATAAACATTAGCCAGCGATACAACCATCAGGAGTAAATAAGGTTTACTATTGAAAGCCTGACGAGGCTGGTGAAATGACCTGCTCTATGATAGCTGACGATATAAAATCAATGAAATGTACATTTCCACAGCTGTAATTCCTCCAGTAGTAGAGTCATCTCATCCTCAGCATTTTTTCACAAGTGGGCTTATCTTTTGATGAAAGCACTGTTTTCACTCACTGAACTAAGGGAAGAAATGTTAGTAGAACTGCAACGCAAAGAAAGTAAGTCTCCCCAGGTCTGATCAAAACACTGCAAACTTACCTCTATGATGTTGACAATGTGATAGGGCAGCCAGAATATCGCAAAGGCACAGATGATCATCAGGATCAGGCGTCTGCCTTGTGCTCTGCGCTGAAACTTGGCACTTTGTAGGCGGCAGAAGATGGAGGAGTAACAGGTGCTGATGAGGGAGAAGGGCACCAGGCAGCCCATGGTGGTCTCAAACAGGTACTGGAAGACCGGGTGGCCCACACTCTTCCAGTGGTAAGGGATGCAAAAGCTCAAAGTGATGTTGTTTGGGAATACTTTCTTCAGATTACTGTCAGAGAAGCCGAGAAAAAAAAAACACAAATAGAAAGTGAATGTGCCAGTAGATATAGTTTCCTGGGATGAAGACTTGGGTTGGTATGGAAGTTGAGTTGTGACAAAACAATGAAGCAACCACTGAACCAATGAAAATCTAGTGAATGACAGTAAGTATACACAAATAAGACAGAACCTAAGGTGGGTTAGGACTGATCTGATTGATTTAATCCATTTCATAGTTTAGTCCACAACTTATGACTTTAATAGTAGAAAATTCAAGCCTATAGAAGGCATATGCGGTCATGCTCTAATGCAGGTAGAGTCTAACTGCATGTATTATCTGGATTTTGACTTACAGACTCACAGTTTCGTGTTTACTCAAAAGATTCTGCACAATTATCACTAATTTAATGACATCTGGTGCCTTAAACCTTCTGATATTTTGGTGGTTAATAAACCTCCAAACTTGACATGCTGCCTTCCTACTAAACTGCGTCAAAGTTGAAAATAGTGACATAATTATAAAATCAAGATAAGTGTGGTACCAAGTTTATCTGCAAAGGACATTTTAAAAACAGCTGCTGTATGCTTCAACACTGAATGCACATTGATCTTATATGAGAAACCAAACTTTCCACACACAGAAAACACTTCAGTTCACTTAACTTCACTTTCATTGTTTCTCAGATGGAAACTCGCTTTGCAGCTTTCATTAAAATCTGAACTTTTCACATATAAAAATGCAATAAGTGCAAAGATGCAAAGTCGTTTTTGGTCTCACCTGCGGTAGAAAGGCATCGGCAATGCCAGGAGAAACGCCAACACCCAGACCAGCAGCAGGAAAACCAGCAAGGAGCGTTTGGTTCTCATCCTCTGGGACAGAAAAGGCCTCGTGACAGCCAGCCAGCGGTCCATGCTCATCAGACAGATCAGGTAGATGGACACGTACATGTTCACATTACACAAGTAATGCACCAGCTTGCATGCTGCCGAGCCAAACTCCCAACCCCGGCCTCCAGCCAGGTACCGAAGGAAGAAAGGGGCGCTGAGCAGCACCAAGGCATCGGCCACAGCCAGATTCAGCACCAACAAGCATGTCACTGAGCGCTTCTTCACCTTGCAGAACACCGACCAAACCACAAACAGGTTCCCGGGAAAGCCTAGAATAAACGCCAAGGTCAGGATGGCGATGCCGATCTTGGCTGAGAGGGAGACGGGCAGCGAGAAGGAGGCAGAAGACGGCGGCTGGAAGGAGGTGGTGGTGTTCATAGTGGATTCCATCGAGACAGCCTGTGAAGAATCTGGCCTCAACAAAAACAACCTTTCAAGGGAAAGAAAGGCAGGAAACAGGATATTTGGGAATATGGTTATTGAGATGTGAATGTGTGTCAGTGCTGCAAAATATTGCACAATATTTCTTTAATGTGTCTCGAAGCAATAGAGTTCAGGAACAGGGTGGAGAGCAGAGCTATCTGTAATCTTTCAATTAATGGAAGAGAGTTCAAACGCTTCCTGAGGAAATGCAGGGACTGATATGGTGTTATTTGCATTATGAGGTTTGTCTGCAGTTAACAAATTATTTCTTCATCTTGCATTGCACTGTCAAACTGCACAACATGCAGAAAAAACTATATTTATTTCAGTGTCATTTTGACTTGTTTGCACGGTGATAGAAATTAGTCCAAGAAGAGAAAAGCTTCAAATTCTGATGTAGGTATGTGTCAAAATATTGAAATAAATGCTGTGTATTGTATATTGAATATGTCAAGAGTAACATGAAAGTATCAAGGGACAAGTGGTGAGGAGAAACGAGAGTTCTCACCCACTTTGTCACGTGGCACATAAACAAAGTAGATCACAGTAAACTTAAACGCTTCCCTATCAAAATGTTAATCTTCTAGCATTTTAACACACATATTCACTCACTGCTCCTTCTCCGTTTTCTCGGTTGTCTATGTAAACATGCTGCTGTCATAAATTAATTTCCTATTAAGGATCAATAAAGTATGCATTCTATTCTATTCTATTCTATTCTATATTCCACCGAAAGATGCTGCCTTTTTTCTACAAAGCAAAGTTAAATAAGAAAAAAAATGAAATGAAATATTATATATATATTATTAAAATTATAGTTTTTCAAAATAAAAGGGAGCTCCCTGCTGTACTTTTATAATAGACATTAAAAAGAATCATATGACCAAAAATGTAAATGTTACGTTAAACTCAATGATCTTAAGTTAGCAAATGTTTAATCAGGTGAATGACATCAAAGTGACATACTGACCTTCCACTGGTGATCACAAAGACAAATCCACTGCAATAAATCCCATCTATTTTACACCTTGTCTGAACTCTTGGCTGCCTACTTTACTATGTGGACTGTGTGTGTGGAGAACAAGAAATACATGTGTATATTGAGTAAGAAGTGTCATGTGAGGGGAACTCCACTGGCTACAGGAAGCCATGTTGTGCTAACTGGGTTGCGTGGTACCAGTTGTTCCTCCTACTCATTTCATTCTACTTTTGTATTCTACCATCGCAGGCTTTGGTATTAAATACCAGGTAACGCTGGAACGCAGACCAGCTTTGTGGAAAATGTTGATTTAACATTGCCGCCCTTTGTGGAGCCGTGTTTGCTTTGCATTCATCCAGAAGGAAGACTCTAATGAAGCTGTTACATTTTGTGAAATATTTTGACAAATAAAAAAAAAATCACAGACCTGTTGCACCTTATTGTGACATTATCTAGTTGCAGATATTATAGAGAATCATATAAAATGTTGAGAAACTGATGCCATCCTTTCCGTGGAAAAACAGGATCGAACGAGCTCCGGCTATCGTCATGAGGGTGAATAAGTGAGGGAGGGAATGTTCCGGGAAACTGTCAGGATCTTGTCGATACATGAACATTAAATCATAGCTCGTACATTGTCTGCTCTCTTGCACCAGACTGTTTCTTTGGCTGTCATATACGGGATATTCCTCTTTCCACATAACCCATCTGTCTCAAGTTATGTGTGAGGGACAGGATGTATCTAATTGCATAAAAACTTGCAATACGTCATGATTTTTTGTCATACTTTGCTTCATTTTGTATTGTTTATATTGAAAATTTTTCCAGTTTAGGTTTAAAACTGCGCAAATCAACTTTTTTATAGTAAGAATGGATCAAATGGGTAATGTGTAGCTGGTGCCAGACAGCATTTGACCTCTAGGGGCATCATCCAGAACCAACTGTGGCCTCATCCTGTCATTGCTTTTTAAAAATCTAATTAAATAAGTGTGGTGTTGTTGAAATAGAAAACAACAAATGCAGAGTTATTCAATTTACAAATAGGAAGTATGATTGGTTTTCTGGCTGTGTCTGTACCATGATATCAGGTTTTGGATGGTGGCAAGTTCAGCTAAGTTTTAGGGATTCATCATCCCTTAAAATGAGCAACGTTGTGGATCAGTGAAAAAAACTAAAACAAGGAAGCAAAGCAGAGATATTATGCTTTGGAAAACCGTACCAACTATCTCGACTTTGAAGAAGAACCTGGTGAGAACAATGCTAACAGTGATGACAAAGAGGAGAACAATTAATAATCCAGCCATCACCTCTACTGTAGTCTCATGGTCAGACCATTCTCAATGCAGCTCTGTGTAGAATAGTCTGACTGCACCTCACAATCAGTCTGCTAAAGGAGGGGGAAAAATCATGTTTACAGGCGTCTTGAATGGTGCTAAACTCAGGATGCAGCAATGGTGTTTCCTTAAATTAGTGATGGGGGAAATGTTCTGCATGCATGGTGGCAAGCATTGTGATTAAAATGGCTAATTTGTTGAAAATAAGGAACACGGCTGCCTTACTGCACAATCCAAACCTTCAGCAGAATTTTCAGTGTCTTAGGTTGCTGCCTGGAGTTTTTTTTTTTTCAATTTTTTGGGGAAAATTGTGATATATAAATAGTGGTATGAAAGGAGAAAGTCAAGTGAAATGTGCGACCAATGACACGTTTATACCCACAGTCTACATCCGGTGAGTCAGACTAGTATTTGTTCGAAGCTTTAACTAAACAAGCTTCCCAGAGGAGCTGAGCATCATCATAGCACTACTACATCCATCCATCATCTATACACCACTTAATCCTCATTAGGGTCACTGACTTAGGGTGAAGGCAGGAGACACCCTGGACAGGTCGCCAGTCTGTCACAGGGCGACATAGAGACAAACAATCACTCTCACATTCACACCGATGGACAATTTAGAATCACCAATTAACCTCAGCATATTTTTGGACTGTGGGAGGAAGCCAGAGAACCCAGTGAAAAGCCACATATGCACTGGGAGAACCTGCAAACTCCATGCAGAAAGATCCCGGGAAAGCCGGGACGCAAACCAGGGATCTTCTAGCCGTGAGGCAACAGTGCTAACCACCAGTACTCCCACAGTTTGGGTAAATTCATCAAACAAAAACTATTTTTCAGACATCGGCAAGGCAAACCGTGGCACTGACAATTCACCATGTAGTGGACCAGCTGGTACATGATATGATTTTGCATGCTCTTAATCACACAACCGCAAGAAGTTTCCTAAGTAATCTGTGTTACTTTGTGTTTATCAGTGATCAGAATACATGGGGAGTCACTTCTGGCCTCCAAGTAGGTGCAGTTTGCCCAATCTGAACCATAACTATGGGAGTGATGACAGGAGTGATGGGTGCCTTTTTAAATTACTTCAGATTAGAGTATATTTGTTCGATATGATCTGTATTTTAGGCTAGATGATGAGTTCAGATATCTTCATATATGTCATGTGGCCTCATTTGAATATTGGTACTTTACCATACAACTGATACTGTCCTGAATGCAGTACACATCAATATAAACACCTTTGACATGTTCTATGTATACATATATCTGGACTCCATATTGCATCATATACATTTAGATAAGGAATATTCCTGACATGCGGCAGATTTGGTGAAATTCTAGGTAAAATACCAAGTGCTGATTGCATTGTACATTCCATCAGGTCTAGTGAGACAAACACAGGATGTAACTGGATGTTGTATTTCACTGTACCACAAATACTGACTTAGTATTGCCATAGACACAGTACATAGAAATTCAAAATGAAGTCAAAATATAACTTCCTGTTGTAACTGTACATCATTTTCATCATATGTGCCTTGATGACAAATAGCATATTCTAGCCACATAATGAGTCCACATATTTCAATGTTTGGGATAAAGCGATACTGACATGTTTTTCAGTATTTAGCTGACATTGATCGAGATACTTCTCAAAAGTGTTGGTTGAGACTTGAATAGAACTACACTGCCTGTCCCAAAAAACTAAGTTGGCACTTGGATTTAACAATGCAAATATGTAAGAGCCTTCCATTGGATAATTACTGCAGTGATGAATATGTTTCAGCTGCAACAACTTATTTAACCCTCGCTGATGCAATGAGGAGCTTCTCATTTCTTAAAGAATCATGAAGATTTTGTGCAGCGGTCCTGATCTTGGTAGAAAATGAATGCAACTCTGGACAGAAATAAATGCTGTGACATTGCAGAAGCATACTGAAATAATGCCACAGTGAATGTATTCAGAGCTAAAGGCGGTCCAATGAAAAATTAGTGTACAACTTTTTTTTGGATGGGCAGTGTATATGGAGATTGAATGTTGAGCTTATGAATGCATGTGTAAATAAACCACTGTTTGCTAACATTTTCACCATATTAACATGTAAATATGTTTACATACAATTTGTCTACTTCCCTGAAGTGGCCAAAGCAATCAGTACATCCAGCAATGAAACATATCTGCAGTATCAAAGCAAAAATCCTGAATTACATCAGTGTGCATTTTAAATGCAAGTATTGTTAGTAATAGCATCTCAACCTTATTCAAGTCATGTCAGCTCAGCTCATCTCTCTAACAGTAACTGTACATTGATTTTTCTAAACTTTGACCAGGTTTTTTTTGGTTGTTTTTCTTTTTTTTTACCAATAAAACATTGCATTAACAAAATGACAATCAACAAATGCTGCAAAAAATAAAAAAATAAAAAAATTCAGTAGACATGTACAGTCAAGACAGTGCACCGCCTCCTTTGAGGGATTAATGTTTCATTACAAGGAGTTTTGGAGGAGGTGACGAATTACATCCTGGATAAAATTCCACAGTTTGCCTTTAAAGCACAGTTCAGAGCCGAGCAAGGCCCATATCGTATATTTACAGTTGTGGTGATGCAGCATTGTGAGTATTGAGCATCACCTCAAACACATTGTGTCCTTTTTAACATTTGGAACAGTCTCATTTTGAAGATTCATGCAGCAGCTGAATATTTTTTGGAAGAGAAGGGACCAGCTGTACATGAAGTCTTGTCAAAACTTTTGTGACTGGATGAATGAGAGATTTAAAGGCCTGAGTGGTTTAATGTTCCGGAGACACAACACCACCTTCAAGCCTCATGAGTCCCCTACTTACCGTTCTTCACTGGTTTAGCGTTAGAGCTCGAGTTGGTGACAGAGTCCGGTTCTTTGTCCTTTAGCATGACGCTGCCTGCATCTTTGTCTTTGTCACGGCTGTTCTGGCTGTTCTGTCGGCTCTTCCTGGTACCCGAGTCGATTCCCGCTCCCTCGAACAAGCGAGCCATGAATGCCAGCCCTTCTCGTCGGATGTAGGACTTTCCTGCGAAGAAGTAGAGCACCGGGTTGGCACAGCTGCTGATGAAGGCTATGGAGGAGGTGACGGCACGACTCTTGTACCATATATCACCTAATCTGGTGGATGGAGAGGTGAGAAGAGCATTTAGATAAAGGACAAACGATGGGGAAAAAACTGTTAAATTGTTCATGAGAGTGTACATAAAACAGCTAGCTACACTTTATTTTAAAGTATACACCTACCAATCTCCAGTCATTGATTTAACACATCTTTGTGAATTAAAATGACATATTTTGAACGATTTGTCCTGCCTTCAAATGGCTTAGATGTAACTCTACACCTTTGCTGTCTTTACGCAATGATAAATTGTAACATTGGAGTAATTCAGTCACACAAGTTAACTGAATATCAATTCTAAAAATGAAAAAAACTGCAGAAAGTCTCGCCCTGCAAATACAGGATTGTTCCTAAAACTTGTTACATGTGAAATCCCAGAAGTCGGAGTCAGTGTTTTTGAGACTGTCATCCATACACTGCAGTTTCAGGTTGGAGATATTAAGTTATGTGCCTATTTCACCCTTTATGCGTCTTCTAGCCTATGAAAAAACATCAAATGGACATTTTGATGTGGTAAAAAAAAAAAATGTTGAATGAGTAATATTTATACACTATAAAACCTTTATTATTTTTTTAAACTCCACATCTATAAGAATTCTCTCATGCTAAAACCTCCATTAACTATCATTAGATGTAAGTGTCTGTGACGTCAGATGAATGATTTCTGTAGAAACGATGAGGAGGATGAGCATTTTCCAAATAAGTGATGCATTCAGTGACTAATTGTGGCTCCACTACCACTTCACTCAAGTCATTTCTCCCAGCTGTGCACCATGAATTACAGTAACCCAGATCACTGCTTTCTATTTTCATTATAACTTCTGCTATTTGAATGAGACTCATGCAAGTGTGTCACTTACTTATCTTTTACTGGACCATGTGGATACAAAGCCCAGGTAACCTGAGAACAACGCAAAATTACTTCGTTAACAGTTTCATTTCATTTCAATAATTCTATAAAAGACAAATTCAATATACTCAATAGGCATCATGCATGGAAGAAAGTTAAGTGTAACAACGGGATGAGCGACATACTTGCACCATGTTGATGACGTGGTAGGGCAGCCAGAAGAGGCAGAAGGTCAGCACGATGGCCAGGATGAGCTTCTCGCTGCGAATGCGACGGTTGAACTTGGTCCGTCGGATCCGCCGCAAGATGCAAATGTAGCTGACGACGATGACCCCGTAGGGAATTAAAAACCCCAACACCAGCTCCAGCGTGTACTGAAGGACCACCTGTGCAGGGAGACAAGACGGGAATAAAAATGTTGCTTAGTTCACACTGTAAACTGTAATGCTCCCAACAAAAACCAGCAGGCAGACCCTGAACCTAAGGTATGATAAAAATAAAAATAAAAGAAGTCAAAATGACATGCCCGTATTTTTTGGTCTATTTATTACTCCACCAAGGAATGCAGCAGAGTTATGTGACAATCACCGTACGTTTGTCCATCTGTTTGTCTGTCTGTTAGCAACATTACTGAAAAACGGACTAATGGATTTGGATGATCTTTTCAGGGAAGGTCAGAAATGACACAAGGACCAATTGATTAGATTTTGACAGTGATGCGGCTTGTAGTCAGGATCCACAGATTTGTTAAAGATTTCTGCATTGTGAGAGCTGCACGGTGTCACTGAAAGTATGACAAGTGAACGCTACATCAGCTGCCTGCCGATGATCACATGATTGTGATCTCACTACAAATTGACCTCTGCAGACTTATCGGGACTAATCCGTCAGATATGACACAAGGAGCAACTGATTAAATTGTGGGGCTGTTTCCGAGTCCCATTAATTATTTAGGTAGCACGATTTGGTGTCATTACATAAAATACACATGCATAACATATGACTGTGCTCACCGCAAAGTAATTTTTTATTAAAGACTTCATCCAATCAAAATGATACGACTGAGCAGCCTTGGCGGAGTACTGCGCTCTGAGTGCTTTTCTTGTTTTCATTGTCCTGCATCCATGTCAAGCGATTACCACATTATGTGACTTACGAGTTTCTATCATTTCACACACAGACCAACGTCTGCATAAAAAGGCTGCAGGGATATAACAATAGATTTTCAATACTGTTGTCACTCATTGTTGACTTTTGTTTTCCGCCACTGTTCACAGTCACTTTTATAGTTTGTTTATGTTACAAAACTTCCTCATTTACTTGAGGCACCAACACTACTTGGTGATGTTCAGTAGAATATAATAGCCTGGGTTAGAACACACCCATTCAAACGTTTCTCAGTCACTGTTTACATTTGTGTTCAGTCACTGTTTTCCATCATTTTCAGTCACCTTTTGCTTTTAAGTTCGTTGTGGGGCCATTGTTTTGTGGCATTTTCACTCACTGTTGATTTTCGTTTGTGGTCACTGTTTTCAGTTGCTTTTTGATTTTGTTCATGCTGCAAAATAGTTTAATTTAAGGCACCAGTAACACTTGGTTATGTCGAGGAAAATATAATAGTTTTGGGTTAAAACACACCTGTTTCTTTTCTTCTGTTTACGCTACAAAATTACTTGGACAATTTAAACCACAAAACAACTTGGTTGATTGTAGAATAAGATCATGGTTTGGCTTAAAATACACCCATGCAAATGTTAACACAAAGCTACAGTTGTTCTACATAACTTGTGATGACTCAGGCCCCAAGAGTCATTCCAATGAAAACGTCAGCATTTCAAAGTTTTTCAGCCTGTATTGTGAAATGATGCATTTTGCACCATGGACCAGCTATTGAGGTAACTTAATTAAACTGGCTTCAAAACATTTTTCCTCACCTTGACTTCAGGTTTTCAAGTCTATCTTAACATGTCGGGACAATTTCAGGTGGGTTAGACTAGTAATTAAAAATACTTTGATTGTAGAAGAAAAGCTAATGATCTCTAACTCAGTGTAGTTTGCTGGTTGAACATAATTTCATTAGAAGTTGTCATAACTCAAAAAGATTCATGTAAATTGTTGCAATAATATCATTTTGTTGATTGAAAAAGTTAAAAGGCATCAAGTTAACGTCGGTATCAACTCACGTCACTGTCTTTATCGTGGAATGAATCGCAGACCGAGATGGGGCCCTTACACCTCGCTTCTCTGAAGATAAGTGCAGGAATGGAGGCGACCATCACCAGCACCCAAACCACCGCCAGCACCCGCATGACAGTCCTCCGGCCGGTGATGACGCTGATCCGCTGAGGCCACAGCACGGCCACCAGCCTGTAGACGCTCATCAGCATGATGAGCTGGATGGAGGCGTACATGTTGGCCAGACACAGGTAGAAAAGGATCTTGCACATCACCTTCCCAAACACCCACTTCTTCATGACCAGGTAGACGATGAAGAACGGGGTGAGAGCCATCAGGGAGCCGTCTGCGATGGCCAGGTTGAGGATGAGGAGGGTGGTGACGGAGTGCTTTCGGGCTCGTGCAAGGATGCTCCAGATGATGAAGAGGTTTCCGGGGAAGCCCAAGAGAAAGACGAGGCTGAGGATGAGGGCGCCCATAGTGGTGGTGGTTTTATTATCCACAATGGTCTCATTTCCTGCATTGGGGAACGTGGAGTTTACGGAAGATAAACAGTTTCTCTGGGCCATTTTAGTGACCTGCCAAAGAGAGAATAATGATGAATGACTCACAGTTTTCAATAGGTGCATTAATGTCTTCCTTATTAGGACCAACAAACTGAAAATATAACATGTAGGCACCAGTCTGCTCCCAAAGCTGAGATTTTCTGCCTAATAAAGAGCCTCACTTTGACGTTTTAACGATTACTAGCATCAGTTTGACAAGTATGAACTTCATGCAGGAAAATGTGGGAGTGTGGCGCAAGTGTAACAGGTTTTAACGGGGATCCTTAATTCCTGAAGAACGAGACCAGACATGAGTGAAGAGCAATAATCCCCGTGTTGGTGTCAGTATTTGAGCAATGATTCAGACTGAGATTCATCATCTCTGCCTTTCTCTTTAAGTCTTGATGAACCAAGGTCATTTGTAGCACCATCACAACACAAAAAAAATATCATTGAAGTGTTGATTTCTGAAATTTGCTTGCATCAGGAAGTTGGGTCTACTTCTGTGCAGTATTCAGTGAATGCACTTTAAAGAGCCCATGCTATGCACTTTCACAGCTTTTAAAGTTTAATTTTGGGGCTTACTAGAATACTGTTTTAATGCTTTATTGTTCCAAAAACACATTATTTTTCTCATACTGATCATTGCTGCAGCACCTCTTCTACACTTCTGTCTGAAACACTTCATTTTAGCTCCTGTCTATCTAAGGCACAACTAACATAAAGTCCAGTCTTCTCTGATTGGTCAGCTGGAGTAACAAATGCATGTTGGTTGTGTATTGTAACTCTAGATCTATGAATATGAGCATAGAGGCATAGCCCAAGTGCAAACAGCCTTATTGAGGAAGTAAATCTAGAAAAAGCAGCCCCTCACCAGGCAAATGCATTACATTATGATGCAAATAAGTAACTGAAGAAAAGCCCCAACTTCAAATGAGGCATTTCAGGCCAGTAAGGAGCAGTGTTTTCTGTGGGAGAGAATGGGTCGCTTTAATGTGGGCTTTGTGTGTTTGCAAACCTTTGACATGCACACAAAAAGCTTTATAGCACATTAAAGGACAAATCCCAAAAGAATAATATGGCTATTAAGTTCTGGCTGCTTCATTACAGTCATTAGGACCTAATGTGCTGTTTTTCAGTCATAATACTCATATATCAAAAGCCATTTATAAACCGGTAGCAGCACTTTATGTAAGTCAGTGTAAGTCTTTAAAATGTTTTTTTCTCATCCAGCAAATCCCGTAAAAACACCAAAACCACCATTGTGTTGTCATTGTGCATCCAAAGTTGTGATTTCAAAACTTTTTTCTGGATCAGTTCCACAAACTACCAAACACAGAATACAATGTATCCATCCATGGCTGAAAATAGTCCCCAACGAAAGGCCAGTATATTCATTTTTGAGTCATATTTGCTAAAAATTTTAGTGTCCAGCTTTGCATTGATGAAGTTAGCCAGTTAGTTAACACATTTGTTGACTTTAAAAAAAAAAAAAAAAAAGTCTTATAGCCTCAAATAATTGCAACAGAGTGCTACAGAGAAGGTAGGAAATTAGAAAAGCACTAAAATATGGAATAATATTGCTGGTTTAGGTAGCTATACGGGATATGATTTTTTCATATATAACCAGCCTTGTAGCTGAAGAGATCTATAAACTAGATAAGACCCTTGACACGCTCTATAACTTACTGGGAGCCAAAATAAATCTTTAAGAAGAGGAGTCGGTTCAGGAATCTGAATTAGGAGTCAGCAAGCAACATGCTGCTGTATTTATCCCATAGGCTCCTGCCAGGAGACGTATATTTATGTACTAAAGCTACTTCATGTTGCTGAAAAAAAATACTTTTACAAAGTGGCATGCCGTCACTTGTCCTACACATCTGGAACATTGATATACGAGCACGCCCTTTACGCTGCTATCACTCCAACTAAGCAGCATCAGTGCATACAGTTGGATACTCACACCCATATGTGCAAAACAAACTTGCTTGATATCTCCCAGTAATCTGTGCTGCAATTATGGATTATTACAGGATAAATCAGTGTGTAATTTGTTGTTAGTGGCGAGCGAGTGCACATCAGGTGATAGGACAGGTACAAACACAGCAGGTTAGAGTGATTATAAGCCTGTAGGTTGAGTTTTGAAGACATTTACTACTAGGAGTGCTTCCACGGCATATGCACGCTACTGTTCAAAAGTTTAGGGTCACCCAGACAATTTCATGTTTTCCATGAAAACTCACACTTTTATTCATGTGCTAACATAACTGCACAAGGGTTTTCTAATCATCAATGAGCCTTTCAACACCATTAGCTAACACAATGTAGCATTAGAACACAGGAGTGATGGTTGCTGGAAATGTTCCTCTGTATCCCTATGGAGATATTCCATTAAAAATCAGCTGTTTCCAGCTAGAATAGTCATTTACCACATTAACAATGTCTAGACTGGATTTCTGATTCATTTAATGTTTTCTTCATTGAAAAAACTGCTGTTCTTTCAAAAATCAGGACATTTCTAAGTGACCCCAAACATTCGAACGGTGGAGTATATATGCATGAATACAGTAGATTGCATGCTGCTATATGCTAAATTGGAAGCATTTAATGTGCATTGCATGTAAAGTTGGTGGAGCCTTAGCAACTATTAGTTCTTTGAGAGTAGGAAGATATGAAATTTTAGAAAAAGTCTTACTAAAAGTTGTTTGACAGGTAAATACTCTGTTGCATTTGTAGCTTTTGTTGTTTTTTATTGCACAGTCCACTTTTGAGATTTTCTTCACCATAAATAATAGCTTTAGTTCAAGTACGAGTACATTTGAAGTAATAAATGTTGATATAAGCACTTAAAAAGAAATAAAAGTAAATGTAAATATGGAATTGTGCAGTCAGAACTATGGAAAAAATGCTCTTTTATCATTTCTGAATGGAGAAAAGGACATTTTAAATTGTATTCTAATGATATTAAAGGGAAAAAAGCAACTTTCTTTTCATTCTTTATATTTGCGGACTGAAGAAAGAAAGAAACAAACGTAGCCACATGGCAAGTGTTTACAAAAAGCCGGTCAAGCCACAGTGACAGTGACTTCAAAAACTCCATCATATTGAGCAACAATGAGACTAAACCAACTGTAACCAGGTAGCTGATGTTATTGTATTGTTTTTCCTGTTCTTCTAGTTGCTTTCTTTGTTTGCTTGCTTTCAGACTAAACGTGCTTTCTTTGCTCATATTTCTTTGCATTTTACTATTATTTGCACAAACAGAGCTTCCTGTTAAAAGCTAAGACCATAAAACTAGACTGACTTAAAAGGTGTGTTTGTGTGCTGTGTGACTCACACACAGTGCTTACAAAATCACACCTTACAAAAGCCATGCATAGAAACTATACAGCACAAAGTGAAAGAGTTCAGGTTCAGCTGCACCTGATGTGCTCATACTTAAACAGATCAAAATAGGTCAAAAAAGCTGGACAATATTGCAACAACACTTTTAAAAACGAGGAAAAACATACAGATTGCAGGAAAAAAAAGTCCTAAAACTCCACAAAATGAAACCTCCTTCTTTCTGCTTCAACAATAGCAGCATAACTACAGTTATACAGGAACCAACACACATGCACAACTGAAAGACAAGAAAAATGCGACTCACCAAGTCATCAAGCGGAAACCGCCACCAGGGAAGACGACACCAGGACCAGGAGCTGGAAAAGAAATCTGACTCTGGTGTAGATGGTGTATTTTCCTCCTCTTGGTTTTACGGTTTCTTCTGCCCACGTTTTCCCACCTCATCCACTCCCTCCTCCCTCTCTCTCTGCTTCTCTCCATTGATTTGTCATGCTTGCTGTAACATGCAGAGGAGTGAGCGCTGAAGGTGTGTCCCTATGACATGGCCTGTCTCAGCCCTGGCAGTCTGTCAACATCCTCACATGTCGAGGAAGGAATTCCATCTGTATGATGAAGGGTTAGTTCACCCAAAGCACTAAAGACAAACCCTACCCCTAACCTTTAACCCTAACCCTAGGTACTTTTCAGCTGCACCATATCTCTGAGGGAATTATTGTACCTACTATTTATGCTGTACTGCCTTTATCTGACTGCTTCGTTAGATAGATTTTTACAGAACAGTTCATGCAGCTGAACCAATAAGCTGCTCAATCACTAAAAACACTGTTCTGATCGTCACTTGGATCACTTGTGACCCCATTTCTTACTATTTTCATTTCAAAATGAGCTCCGCCTCAAACAGCTACAACAGGGAGATCCTGTTTTTCCACTAATGTATGACTAATAATAATCTAATGATATAATAAAATAGTATCAACTACAGGGGACAATAATCTGCACTCACTACTTTCAGTTTTAATACTTTTTCAATGTGGGATTGCAACAAGTAAAAGATTATTTTTACCGTACTTGTACTTAAGTAAAGGATGGGAATACTTCCTCAGCTACTGTCTATAGCCACTCATATCACTCCATGTTACATCCACAAACACTTCTATTCAAGCAGCACTTGATAGTTTAGAGGCAGATATCTTAAAACAAGTGATAAAAACTGTTCTGTCATAGTAATGGGCAAGAGGCTGCTGGTCTTCCACACTTCAGGCCCTGATCAAAATTCTGATTTTGGAACCTGGCTGCAGGGATGTTTTAACTATTCAGCATCACTGAGGTCGACCAATGATGCTGGGCAAGTACAGTTCAGTCAGCATTCCCTACAGTGTTGGATGGGGTTGAGGTTCTGTGTAGGACAAACTGTGAAAACTCTTTCCTAATACACTGCAAAGAGCCTCCTACAGCTGCTACCACAAACTGTTGTCTAAAGTATACAGTAGCACCAAATTCTCTTCTCTGAAACAAAATACTTTAACTCAAAGCACCAAAAAAAGTCTCAAAATTAGACGTTTTTGGTCATAAAGTGTTTCTGTCCTATTAAAGCATTTTTAAAGCACTTTAACCCTCGTGTTGTCCTGCGGGTCAAAATTGACCCGTTTTAAAGTTTAAAAATGTGGGGGAAAAAACTATTTCCACATTTAAACTTCTGATATCCACATTTTCAACATTTTTGGGAAATCTTTGTACATGTGTTTTACAAGTCCTGACAGATAAATATCAACTTTCATTAGATTCTTTGTTACATTGTCCTGATTTGATGCCATCTCTTAGCAAAAGTGCATGAAAACGCACTCATCCATGCTGGATGAAAGGTTGCATGGAACCTGGGCAGGTTGCCAGTGTTTTGAATGGTTTAACACATGGAGAGACTACTGCAATAAACCAAACCTGCATGTGTTTGGAAGGAGGAAACCAACTGTTGATGCTCGATGGCAGTGGTAACCATGACAACACAGCAGATTGGATATTCAATATAAGCAATGCAATTACATTTATTTTTTTTGAAGTGCAAACCATATTTAAGCTATTGCAGTGAAATTTAAGAAGACATTTGCAGTGAAAACATGTCATGGGAATATTTAAATCTCCAGTGAATAAAACAAGCTGTCAAACATGCTAAGTAGCTCAGCCCTGTCAGTCATAATTTATACGCAGTTAACACTCACAAAAAAAGCAATAAACAGTGACAGTTGGCAGCAAATTGTGATGCTGTATAAGCAGGTTTGTCCATTTTCCAAGCAAAGTTTCCACATTGAAAACAAAACCGCAATAGGGATTTCACGCTTGCAATAACTTGCAGGTTTTTTTTTCTCACTGGCAATGAAAACCCTCCTGATCGTAATCAACCACCAACAAGAACAAACAAAGCATTTGTCTTGGAAAACAGATACAGGATTGCACGGATTTACTTCAGCGGAGAGTGAAGTGGGATCTGCAGAAACAAACTGATACCATCTTTCTAATATCAGGCTGCTCAGGGGAGTTATGACAGAAATTACTTTATAGGAAGTAAAAGATCTGCTTTTGCACAAAATTGTGGATTTCACTTTATATTTAGAAATTGTTGTCTGCAAAAGCTTTTCTTACACCTTCCCATCTATAATATGTCCCTTGTTATCTACTGCTATGCACTAAAAAGCATCTTTATTTCTTCATCTTAGATTCTCAGGGACTTCCAGGATGGTTCATAACATTTTTATCAGTAGATATAGTTACAACATAGGGGAAAAAATCCCTCAAACACACTCACACTTACTCAGACTACCATAGCTTGACCAGCTGTGCAAATACTCCAACATCATACCATTCATAGTTCAGCCCAATCCCCGGGTGGAGAGGCTGGGTGAACGTGGTCAGGACTTTGTGGATGAGGACCATCGGGTCATTGACGTGATAAAAACTCAGAGCTCCTGCTTTATAATCCAGGTAAACTCCGATCCTGCAGGACGGAGGCCCTGACACTTTCTCTTCTACATTATTGTGACGGAACAAGTAGCTGCCCGCTGTGCACTCTAAACTCCACGACTTGTCATTTCTACCAAACTGGGACTCGTCTGAGGTTCGGTCGGTGTCTTTGTAGGCCACCGCTGCAGACAGAGTGCGAGCGTGCCACTCCAGCTCCCAGTAGCATCGCTCAGACAAACCCTCTCTGCACAGAACCTGTGGAAACTTAGTGAACCTGTCTGGATGAGCAGAGTAGGAGCTGGGGGAAGGCCTCAGTCGGAGGTTGTCGTGAATCAGGTGGAGATATGGGTAGTTGGAGGTCACGTCCAGAGTGAGGGGACGATGATCTGCCAGGAAAACAGAGCGAGTATTAATAATAAACCCAATCCCAAATGTAAATCGTTCAATTTGTTTAAATCAATTTCTCACAGCGTAGAAACTCTTCTCTGGAGTTGGGTGCTGGTGGTAGTGAGAAGTCGACATAAGAGACTGTGAGAGAGAAAGAAAGCTTATTTTTAAACACCACTGGTCACGAATGAATTCTTTATATCAGCCATACTTCGTGGCAGAAATCACGGCAACATAGAATGTGGGCATTTAATATAATTGTACCCACAAATGAAATGACCTTGCGCTAAGCACAGGTGTGTGTGATGCATGTGTACGTTATGTACGGATACCGAATCGTGTGACCTGAAAATGTGGCGAGCGACAGGAAATGATGGGACTCGGAAACACCCCCACAATTTAATCAATTGTTCCTCGTATCATTTCCCACGCATAAGTTCTGATAAGTCTGCAACGGTCTATTTGTAGTAGGATCGCACCAATGTGAACGTCAGGAGGCGGCTGATGTAGTCTTCACTTGTTGTCATAGTTACAGTGACACTGTGTCGCTGTCTCACAATGATACAGAAATCTGTAACAAATCTGTGGATCCAGACTATAAGCCGCATCACTGTCACAATCTAATCAATTGGTCCTTGTGTGATTTCTGACCTTCCCTGAAAATTTCATCCAAATCCGTTACTCCGTTTCTGAGTAACGTTGCTAACAGACAGACGGACAAACAGACAAACTAACGCCGATCGTCACATAACTTTAATGAGGCTCTGCCTCCTTGGCGAAGTAATATAAGCCTCGATAAATCTCACTGCAGTTATAGTGACACAAGAAAATACTTTTCTTTGTACATCCCACGTCAGAAACAACACACTTCCTTAATGTCAAATACCTGCCAAGATGAAGAAAATGGCCCAAAGCCATGTGACAAAAAGGTTACCTGGTTACCAAGCAACCAATCAGACTGTAACCGTATTGCCTCTATTTATACAAAAACAAATCAGCTACAGTGATT
This sequence comes from Amphiprion ocellaris, assembly GCF_022539595.1. Lineage (NCBI taxonomy): Eukaryota > Metazoa > Chordata > Actinopteri > Pomacentridae > Amphiprion > Amphiprion ocellaris. The sequence continues at coordinate 13,419,105 of NC_072788.1, forward strand.
CTTCTTCTTTTATCAGGTATGGTATAAAACATCATATAACACTGCTAAAAAGGCAGGAAACTATAAAAATGTGACCAACAACAGTAGAAAAATAAAACTAAACAGGAATTATACACCTGAAATGGGAACATTTTACAGATTTTTCCATATGTTTGAATTTAGATGTTCACAGATTCCTGTGCATGTGGAAAATAACACTATTGCAAACGTCTATATGTTAGAAAACAACAATATTGCACAAAATCCTGTATGTTCGTAATGCACAGGTTTGAATGTGTGGCACCAGAGTGAGATTTGTCCGGTTTTCTATGTGATGTCTTCTGGGAATATTTCCATTTGTTACCTGTGGTTGAGATTCGTGGCCACGTTTCCTTCAGTACAGCCTCCAGATTGTCTCTCAGCTCAGACACACAGTCGGTCACATCTCGGAAGGAACGTAGAGGAGCAGCAGCAGGTGTAAACTCAGGAAAATCACAGGATGTGGAGAGAAACTGGAAAATCCAAGGAGAGATGAGAAAATATTGGCAAAATGTAGGAAAATGGACACTGGCCAATAAACACTGTGCATCTTATTTCGAGGGAATTGTTTGTTGTTAAGGTTTTAGCTTCAAATATTACCTGACTTGAAGTGGGGCATCCAAAAACTAATTTAATTTCTAATGTAATGTTCATATAGACCATTAGAAGAAGCTGTTTTTAGTCTTCCCAACTCATTCCATGGTGTTTCTGAGGCTTCTGTACTGAAGGTAAACACTGGCTGCATTTCACCGCAGGTAACAGTCACGCTCCATTGTGTCAAAAAGGAAAAACAAATGAAAAATCTTTAAAACAAAGATGTCAAAGACAAGTCTGAACGGTATCTGGTACCTGCATCACATAGATGTGGTCGTCAGTATGCGACAGCTCCTCCAGTTGGGCGTCTCTCCTCCTCAGCCTGCTGATCTCCTCCTCCAGCTGCAGCTTCAGCTCTTCGGACTGACAGACGGCAGTTTTCTCCTGCGCTGAAACCAGCTGCTTCACTTCGCTGCGTCTCTTCTGCATGGAGGAGATCAGCTGGGCAAAGATCTGGTCGCAGTCCGTCAGTGACGTCTGAGCACAGCTCTGTGGTACATTTGTTCTTTATTTAGTTAAAAACTACATGAATACAGCCTGATCTTTGAAAGCTAAAGGCCAAAATAAAAGACATTTATTACATTTAACACTGCAGTTTAGAATGAATATTATTTCTTCAGTGAAATATTAGATGGAGTTTAAAATGCAGTGTTATCTGACAGTGTTTTAAGAATGCAATAGACTGATTTTAGCCTCAAGGGCTGTAAAAATAATATATAAAATATATATATAATTTAAAAAATGTGAAAACCTGGGTGCCAGGAAAAAAAATAAAATACTGTACTGTAAAAATTGTGAAAAATAATATCAATGCAAAGTAATGATATATACTTTTTTTAAAAGCAAATTTAAATACAGTAAAACAACATCATTTTATGGTGACACATTGCAAATGAACTATAGAATTATTAATTGTAAAAAAAAAGATTTTTAATCTGAACTTAATGTACAGTTTTGGCCCATTTTCATTTACAGCCAAAATGGGAATTAATATTTATTTTATTCTGTGATTTTACTTGACATTATCCCTAATTTTTTTGAGACTTAATATACATATTTTTTTGTTTCGAATAACAGCAGATTTTTGTTTTATGATGATTTTTGCTTTTTTACATTTTTTACAGTCAAACTGAAAATAATGAATTACCATTTAGAAAACTATACAGTTTTGGTTTCTTTGTTGTATGAGAAACAAAAAAAATAGTACTGTTATCTTTAATAACACTAGTTATTATCTGCAATTCAATAAAACAGAGAAAATCTGTCCCAAAAAAGTAACTAATTCAAGAAATGTTCATTTTACATTGTGGTATTCATCAGTTGTTTCTGCTGCCATCAACTGGGGAAAAACAGTAGTGCCAGTTTTACAAAGAAGTCAAACTGAAACTGTACAGCATATTAATGTTAAATTCCCTATTCCAGGTGCCAAAATATTGTTTTTCCAAACCTTGACATTCTCCTCAGCTCGCTTCAGTTCCTGCAGCTCCTTCTCCCTCTGCTGGACTTCCTCCTGGATTTTCTTTTGAGTTGAATCCAGATTTTTCTGGAAGATACAAAAGGTTAAATCTTGTGAAACAAGAAAGGGAACATTATGAATAGATCAGCAATTGAGGTAAAAGTGCTCCACTGTCATCTCACACTTGGCTTCTACCTTTGTTTTGTCCTTCAGTGCTGAAACGGAGACAAATTTGTGCAGCTCATGCTCCTCCAGAGTGCACATGGAGCACACAAGCTGCTCGTCCGTCTCACAGTAGAACTCCATCAGCTTGTTGTGTTCGGAGCACATCTTCTCCTGCAGTGGGACTGTAGCTGAGACCAGCTGGTGCTTCTTCAGCACAGGAACACAGTAGTGAGGCTCCAGGTGAGCTGCACAGTAGGACGCCAAACACGTCAAGCAGGACATGGTGGCTTTGGTTCGGCCGGTTCCGCTGCAGAAATCACAGGGAACATCCGCTGGGCCGCTGCAGGCCTGAGGAGGAGAGTCCGCTTTGGTGCTTGTCCTCTTCAGTGTCCTCACCACCTAGAAATAATAGAAAGTCACTCACTGATGAACCAGAAATAGATTTTTTAGTATGTGAAGTGAAACATAAGACAGTTTAGGATAAATATTGAAAGTTCTGGGAATAATTACATCTATTCAGAGAGCACACACTGGAGTTATTTATTGCAGTATCAACAGATATTTAGGTGAACTAACAATATATTTGTGTGTTAATGTCACACAAAAGTCAATTTTTTATATTTGATAATAAAAGTTAAAGGCAAATGTGTTTTTACTCATTATACGAGAGAAGTAGAAACAACTAGAAAAGCACTCTGCCAAAGGGTGTTTATTCCCCCATATGTCAGAAATGCAGCATTTGTTTATTAGTTATTGATGATCAGAAATCACGGCACTATATAAGGTGGCTATTTGATATAGATGTACCCACAAACAAAATGATTTTGCGCTGAGCACAGGCATGTGTTATGCATTATGTACGGATACCGAGTCATTTCTGACCTTCCCTGAAAATTTCATCCAAATCCATTAGTCCGTTTTTGAGTAATGTTGAGAACAGACAGACAGACAGACAGACACACGTATGCCGATTGTCACATAACTCTGCCGTTCCTTGGCAGAGTAATAAACCCCCAAAATAACAGCAGGATTAACCAAACCAAAGATGCAGTGCAATTAATACAGCCAAATTCTAAAAGTAATGCACCGTTGTTACAAAATTTGGGCAAATACTGTAAAATCTGATGCTTTTTCGTCATTACTTTTACATTAAATTGAAAAAAAAGACAATTTCTTATACATTGCTGCTATTGAATAAATGTTCTCCATCCATTACAATGTAACTTGCATAATCCTTTATCCTGTTTGAGGTACCTTAGTGGTGGATGCATTTTAAAATTTTAAACAGGATCATAAAGAGTAAAGACATATTCTTATTCATGTCATACGTCAGGAAATTCACAGTAGTTTCTGTATGATTTCAAAAGAAAAAAATGTTGTAATTTACATGTAGCATTGATGTCAATTAAGGTGGCAACATAATAGAAGTACAGTACATTACTGGAAAGTCTAGTTGCAGTATTAAATCTCACATTCTGCAAAAATGACATCTTTACATAAACTATGCATCTACAGCTGCCAGTGTTTCACTATAATTTTACAGAAAATTAGTTTTTGTGGACACGTAATGTGGTTTATTTGTGTATTTTTGAAACATTCTGCTAACAAACTAATACAAAACATAGCACCTGAACTCTTATTATTTCAATTACCACTATCTAATCATAAACTTTATTCTATTTTTTATTTTACCACAGGCAAATATGCAGTAGGGCTCCATGTGTGACAGTTTTTAGGTATTTTTTTCACATTTATAGTGAAATATCAGGAACAGGTGTCAGAGCTCACCTCAGCCAGCATATTGTTCCTCCTCAGCACAGGTCTGGGGATGAAGGTTTCTCTGCACTGAGGGCAGCTGAACTCCCCCTTCTCCTCCTCCTGGTCCCAGCAACCCTCAATACAGCATCTGCAGTAACTGTGTCCACAATAAATGGTCACAGGCTCCTTTAGAAGATCCAGACACACCGAGCAGCAGAACTGATCCTGGTCCAGCTCGACTCCGTGATGCTCCTGATCCTCCTGCTTGGCGGCCATTTCACCGATAGACTGTAAAGAGACAAGCAGCCCTGAGTTTTATTTTGTCTGAAACACTCGGCTAAAACCCTCACACTCTCTGGTTGAGTGAGTGTGACGGTTCAATGTCCACTTGCTGTCATCACCATCACCTGTGTGCTCTGAGACACCTGTGTTAAAGGGCCAGACACTCATTTCACTCCACACCAGATCAGTTTGTGTAACAGGTGTGTAATGTTGCTGCTCTGGAGCGATGAGAAACACGGTGTTAGCTCAGGTTCACACAGCAAAACGAGGCTTATATGATTAGAATAACATTAGTAATACACATATTTTATTTAAAAGCAACAATTCTGACAGACAGCACAAAGGCAGGACGCCCAGAATGCAGCGTAGCAACAATGAAGTTAAAACAAAAAGGTGCAAAAGTTAAAATTGCACGATTTCAATATGAATATATACAGATAAAAATAATTAAAGTAATTAAACTAAATTGAGATTTAAACACTACAATATTTTCTAAATGTACCTGACTGCATCAAATTTGAAGGTAAGACCCTAAGATATAAATATGTATAAATTATACAAATTTACCTGGTTAAGGGTTACAGTTATGGTTGAGACCATAACATATTAATATTCATACATATTGAATAACAAATATTAATATAAAATGCTAATTTACCTATGCTTACTTTTACAATTAAGATTCTACAATATGATATAATTGTACCTGAATTAGTTTTAAGACCCTACAGTGATAATTATTTAGTAAATTTATCTGACGACATTTTTATTATTTAAAATAATAATAATAATAATAATAATAATAATAATAATAATAATAATAATAATAATAATAATAATAATAATAATAATAATGGTAAGAGACTACAATATTACTGATAATGCAAATTTACCTGACTGTACTGTATTATAATAAGGGGTTAAGGCCCTAAAATAATATAAATAATACAAATCTGACTGATTTCTATATCAAGGTTAAAATTTTATAGTATTATTAATAAAATAAATCTACATGTGACATATAAATATTACAGTTAAGACCCCAAAATAAGACATAAATGCACCTGACTACATTAAAATATGAGGTTAAGACCCTACAATATTATTAATTATACCAGTGAACCTAATTAAAATTTAAGGTTCAGACCTTACAGGAATAATAATGATTTAACAGATTACAATCAATTTTAACCATACTGTCTGATTAGTTTTATAAATTTTGTTAATTTACCTGATTAAAATATTAACATTAAGACACTACAGTATCATATAAAAATATATATTTACCTGAAAATGTTTCATTTTAAGGTTAAGTCATCACAAAAATGATAATTACACCAGTTCTTGCTTGTTTTGCATCTATTGTCAATCTATTTATCCCTATAAAGGCAACTGGACTGTATGCATGAACTCATAAAAACTATAAATCTGATATCACAAAGTTACTTTAGAAGAAATAACTGAATGTATTAATTATGTGTAGAAATCCATGTTTTTAAATGTTATTTTATCTGCTTCTTGTTAGCTTCTTTATCATCTTAACTATCCGTGTCTTATTTTAACCGTACTGGTATGTACTTTTTCAAAAGGTGACAGGAAAAGGGGAGGAAATAAAATAAAGAGAACAAATCTGAAATAAAGATCAGAGGTTTAAACAAAATCAGCATAATTTTTCCAAGGGTTTCACATTTGGTTATTTTATCACCATTATCAAACACACCACAGCCAGGACCAACCTTGTAATTGTTAAAAGAAATAAGAACTTTGTGATTCATATGTAGATATTACTGAGATTTCACCATCTTTACAAGTAAATGCAGCTCTGACCACTGAATAAGAACAAAAAATAAAATCACATATAGCTGCATCCACCGAATGATAAAATCACTTTGAGGTTTCTTGCATGCTAATATTCTGAATTCACTTCCTGAATGCAGAACATGTGTCAGCGGTCTCTGATTTCATGAAGTGTTTTCCTGCTTTAGGGAGTCCCTCATTGATCAGAGCTCACAGCATGAGAATAAAAATCCGATTGTAACAGCTGAAATATGCACACATCCCCATAATAAAACAAGATAGACAAATGGAGAGAATTTAATGATTTTATTTTCCAAAAGGTGCACATAAAGAGAGTGAAAAAACACAAAATCAACACATAAATATATTTAATCAGCATTCGCCCAACTGTTATGATTTCTACATAATTTACAAATAAGAAATACTAAGAGATGAGATATTTTACAATGAACATTTCCCTCCTCCGAGCCACTAGTGTTCTCATTTTGAGTCAAACAATCACCCCTTTAGTCACACTTGTACCAAATACCCTGCATTGCACGTCGCCTACAGAGCTTTTTGAGCCTTTTAAGTCACTTTCTGCTCACTTTTTTGGTTCTGTGGCTCACAAATCATGAGCCTAGCAGCAGCTGAATAGTGCATTTTTGCATCTCCCAGCACAAAAACGGAACTGAAAGCAAAGAAAATGTTGGATAAACCTTCACCAGATGTCCACAAACATAACTCTAAATGAAAGTTAGATATGCAGATAGTAACAACATCAAAAGGCAATGATATAATAAGGTGCAAAATTAAGTTTATGTGCATTATCTCAGTGTTTTACAGTATAATTTAAACAGTTAGAATTTAAAGCCTCTCTCCAGTTGTTTATTAGACCACCAAAAACTTATCTATATGTTAAATAAGAGTAAATTAAACTCTTCCCACCTGAGAATGGCTTAGATGTAACTCTACACCGTTGCCTCCTCATTTCACACACTATGCCTACTGACTGCAGCTCCAGCACACCAGCTCACCTGTGATTCTGCACAGATATAAAACTTCTCGTTTCCTTGTCTGAAAAAAAAATCCAAAAATTCTGCAAAAAAATTCCCCAAATTTCTGAAAATTTGCAAAACCTTCAAGAAGAAAATTCCAATAATTCCCTAAAAGTTTCCCTTAAAAGTTTTATTTAAAAAAAGAAAATCCCCCAAATCTGGCAAGAAAATTCGAGTACATATTTTCCAATAAATGAGTAAAAATCTTACAAAAAAAATCCTAAAAATATCTAAAGTGATTACACACACACACACACACACACACACACACACACACACACACACACACACACACACACACACACACATATATATATATATATCAGTAAAACTTCTATTATATTTCTTGCAAACATTCACAAAAAAATCAACCAAAATCCAGCAAAATTCGCTGGATTTTGGTAGATTTTTTTTGTGAATGTTCTTAAGAAACATTTTTAACATTTCTTTTTTTCCACCAGAAAATGTTCAAAGATTTCCCAAAAATGTTGAAAATGTGGACATCAGAAGTTTCACTATGAAAATATTTTTTTTTCCCCCACATTTTCAAACTTTAAAAGGGTCCATTTTGACCCGCAGGACTACACAAGGGTTAAATTGGAATTCTGAGGAAGATGATAGAATGATTACTGCAATATAACAGGATTGGCTCCTCAGATTTGCTACATATGAAACCCTATGAGTCTGAATCTGTGCTTTTGCTTCTTTCACTTCCATATTGAAAGCTCCATATAAATATAGTAAATAGGTAAACCTGCAGACTTTCACCGGAGAGGGACATTCAGCTGCTTAAAAGTAGATCTCCCTTTATCCCGGACAGCCTCGAACGCCCTCTCTGCAGCCTCCAATGGCGTCGCTGCTCCCTCAGCTGCTTGACCTCCAATGATGCCTCCCATTACCCCTGCTGTTACAGCCACTACACCCCCCACTGCTGCACCAGCTACTACAGCCACCTCTCCTCCCCCTCCTGCTGCTGCCGCTGCAGGTACTCCTGCCAGTGCTGGAACTCTTCTTAGAATTGTCATTAACTCTCTGTTTTTCATCGCCATGATAATTACTCCAACCATTGCTACAACGCCACAAAAAGCTCCCAACAAAACTCCCGTTCCAACCCCCGCCAGCTGGATCAAAAATCTCTTATACACTTCATTTTTGGCTTTTTTTGTGATCTCCTCTGGTGGCAGGTCTCCCAGTTTTTGTCTCAAGTGCTCTTCATGTTTCTGTATTTCTTCCTCCACGTCTTGCAGCATTTTATTCGTGTAGTACCCTCCGTTTTTTTCCGCCACCATCTCATCTATCGTGCAGAGTAACTCTTCCACCTGGAACTGGTTGCTCCTGTAGTTGTTCTGCTGCTTGTTGTTCCAGTGTTTGTTGTCGAAGACGTGGCACCGGCCGCCGCACTTCTTCACCAGATCACTCAGGTTCTCATTTTGACTCACAAACTCTTCGATTTTCGTCCCTTTGGGGAGCTGGTTGCCGTGAGTGAAGACAATCACAGCGTAATTTAAAGCGTCATCTGAGAAATACTGGCGTATTTTAGAGATGACAGCCTGCTCGTGCTCGGAGAATTTCTCCACTTTAAGCACGATGAGGAAAGCGTGAGGCCCAGGAGCGCACTCAGTGATACACCTCACTATCTCATCCTTCAATTTCTCCTCAGGCTTCCCCGTGTCAAAGAAACCAGGGGTGTCGATCAAAGTGATGCTTCTGTCGTTGACATCTTTAGTTTCTGCTTGACATTGACCTGTTCCAGAGTTGGGAGTATGATATACACCAAAGAGATTCTCTCCAAATATAGTGTTGGCCAGGTGGCTCTTCCCAGATCCGGTTTTTCCCAGCAGGACGATTCTCTTTGTGGTGGACGCTGGAAGAGAATAATAAACTCTGTTAGGCTTATTTGTCTCTTATTGTTGCACAAACAGCAACCACTGTGCAGTTTGACTCAGATAAAGAACCAATTCCACAAGTCTGGTTCTACAGGAATAATGAAAAAAGTTTAATTTTGATTTGGAATTGGACTTCACTGTCATTACAGCCAAGTAGCCAAAGAACAAACTAAATATTCAAGAGACCGGAAAAGAGACGACACTGTTAAAAAAACAACAAAAAAAATCATGTTCTCAAGAGTTTTTTACTGTCACTTTTTAAACAATTTACTGTTATTTTAGAAATTTTTGCAAGTTTTCATTTCAGTTTACACAGCAATTGAGCGTAATATTACACAATTTTTTTTACTGTATTTAAGTAAAAAAAAAATAGAATTATTGTACAGATTTTTTGCAATTATTTGAGAGAGAAAAATATGTTTATTAAGGACTTTTTATTTTTATGTTATTTTACAGATTTTACCTTTACTAATACATTTTTGGTAATATCTAGTACAATCCCAGAAAAAAAAGTATTCATTTACATGTCAGCTAAAAAAACAATGTGAAAAATATTTTTTTAAAAAGTATTTCTCCAAACAATAATTCAATCTTTTTGTGTTACCATAAAGTTTCATACTTTTGCTCTATTGAAATCAGCTGAAAATTCAATTAACTCATAGATATTTGTCATTATTTTAACCGTTTTTACAGTCTTTAAACAGAATTCTACAGTCTTCTAATGTATTTTTTCTGGCAAATTTCTTACATAGATTTTCACACTTAAAATAAATAAAACACACTTAAAATAAATTAAGTGTGAAACAGCAAGTTTGGCTTCAGACTTTGGACATCAGCTCATCATTGATCACTAGGATCAACCAGCTGTAGCACCTCAGTGGCTTCAAGTGTTGACTCAACCTCTACAATTAGCTCATCCAGGCACAACACAGCTGACTGAGGTTACTTTACTACCTTTATTACAACACTTTTGCAACGTGCTGGTAGTTCTTTCCCACACAGGGACAGACAAACACACTACTGTATGTCGCCACCTTCCAGTAGGTGTAGCAACCTCATATGTGAAAGAAAAATAAACGACATTAATTCATAAAATTAAATGTTTTCTTACCCTGACAGACGGAGGTGTGCTGCAGTGGAGGAAGTACTCAGATCCTTTATCAAGTAAAAGTACTAATACCACACTATAAAAGTCCTGCATTTAAAATGTTGCCTGAAGTAAAAGCATGTCAGGAGGATATCTTATTGAGGTTTTTCTGAAATATACTGGATTTGCAAAACACTCTTTAAAGTCAAGTTTTAGTTCAATATTCACTGTGTAAAGCGTGTGATGAAGCGTTACCATAGGAAACACCATCAGCATTACAGTTACACAAGGAGGATTTTGTAACTTTGTAAAAGCACTGACACAACAGTTGAAACTCTGAGTCAGATGCACTGCATAATGTATGTCCTAAACCTGTAAGTTGCTAATGGAAAAGTCTCCTGCGACTGTGCGCATCTTTAACACAGTAGATTATATCATTGTATTATTCTTACACATGCATCAGTGTTTAGTTGTCGTGGGCAGTTGTAGTAAGCCTAACCGCCTGATTCTCAAACAATCAGAGCTGAGAAATGTTAAGAACCGAAATCGACAAGCAGAACCAGAGTCGCAATCACAATTTTTAAAATATAAACAATACCCAGCCCCAATAAAGAAGCACAGAAATGATAAGCTAATAATGCTGGGAAATGTTAGACCCAAGGGGGAAAATATCACTGGTTAATTTGGTTGAAAATAAAAGCTTCGGTAATAAAGACATGTTTTTTAATACCTGGTGAGAACATATCTGGTCAGAAATTAACCAAAGCAAGCATCAAATACATTTACAAACACAGACTTTTTTCCCTTTAACTAATAATATCTTTACCAATCACAAAAAAACACATGAACATTTGCTACCATAGGTCTGAATTCTAATTCTTTAAAGTCTAGAATATCTATACCTACCTTGATCTTGGGCCTTTTGTTGAACGTCTTCAGTGAATTCTTTGCATTTCAAAGCTTCCTGGGCAGACTTGAAGGCCTACAGAGACAAAAAGAATGGAGAGAAATTTCTGTCTAAATGTATTTTATATCAAAAACTGAACTTCACCAGCTTAACTGTGAATAGTTGGTGTTTATAGCACAATACATCTACCTCACTAGACTCTTTATCAGTGGGGTAGATGACGATGCGGACCAGGAGTGGTGTGCTGCTGGCTCGGTCCTGTTCAAATTCATGGATTTGCTCCAGTAAAACTTTAGCTACCACGCTGGGAGGAAAACACAGGGCAATCCCAACCCCAAGAGCAGGAAAAGCAACAGAACCGAAGCCTCTGTCCTCACATGAAGTCAGGATGTTGTTGATGCCCGCTCTAAGAATCTGTGAAATAACAGAATCCAATCATTTTAGAGGGTAGGGAAATCCATTTTATGGCAAATGACTAGGGTCAAAATGTTCTCCCACAAAGACAGATTGATGAAAATATTCACCTCAACTGCGGTTCCGTCTTGGTCATCATCCCAAGGAGCAAGACTGAGGAAGAACACCGCATTGGAAAGATGTCCAGGCAAACCCTCCACCAGTACTGCATCACTCGGCAACGTTTCATGCCCTGCTTCTTCTCTAAACCGTGCAGTCAGCTTAGAACCAAACGTTTTGTGCAAAATGTTTCCAACACGGGTGGAGAGAGGATCATGGCCGACCATGGGACATACGAGGACATCCACCTGGGAGAAGAAGAAGTCAGTTTACGGGAAAAAAAACAAAAACATGCAAGGTCCATATCTCCTTAAAGTGTACACATTATTAAAATGGTCAATTAGTGGTTTCAGTGGCTTTTCAGAACTGAGTTGATGATTGTGCCAAACCTCGAAAAAAGTACTCAGTTACAGACATATTCTCGTTAACAACACAACACTGACATGCTACGGCAAAGGTGTACAACATTATATTCATCTGGAGCCATGTTTCTAGGCACCTGTTGAATAGAAGTCCAACATTTACAATCCTTTCAGCTTCATTTTGTAGCAATCTGTGAGGTAAACATCCGGTTTCATTCAGCTGCTAATGGCTAAACTGTGATTTTGAACAGGGAGCAGCACAGGCCTTTCATGTTGAATCAGCTGACTGCAGCCTCTTGACAACAATGGTTATGAGAGAGAACTAAAAGAGTGAACAATAACAGCAAGCTAAAAGACAATGAAATGCTCCACAGAGTGAACAGAAACTGCAGGGTTGAATTCTCTCTGGGTTTGTCACTATGCCAAACCTCTTTAACGTGGCCTGAGTTTGATCCACAGCTGCATTTCCATCACTATGCAGTCCATGTAACTCTTACTGTTGACATTAAAACTGATAATAAAATATTATTAATAAAGCATTTTTGCTGTCCCTTCATAATAATAGATTAATGTTCTAATGTATGGCTATACTTGATGCCAAAAATGCAGCTGAGAAGCTTTGTTGTTCAGTAAAATGTTGAGTTCAACAAGCAGCACTTTTGTCTCTGCTCCTCCTGAGCATCCAACTGTTAGCATGTCATTAAGCCATTAATCAAGCCAACTTCCTCACCTGCTGGGTCTCGATGGTTCCCTGAAGGATCTCTACATGGACGCTGCCTCCAGGAGCTCCAGCTGTGGCTCCTGCTGCTGAGTCTTGACCAGCAGCGTCCATCTGGACCTCCACGTCCAGTCCAGTGCTGTTTCTGCTACTCATCCCTTGGAGAAGCCTGTCACATGCTTCCTTCATGGCCCTCACCACCTCTCCTCTCTTATCAATCAGGATTATCTTGCTCAGACTTCGCCCTCCCTGACTACCAAACTTCCTAACAGCAGTTACAATAGCCTCACAGCACACAGTGACAGGAACGCCAAACACACCTGAGCTGATGCAAGGAATAGCTATGGACTGGAACTCCATCATTTCTGATAAATTCAGAGCCTTCTGGATGGTTTGCTCCAGTAGGATCTTCTCCCTGCCACCTGCTTTTCCACCCACAGGCCCAACAGCGTGCAGAAGTGTTTTGCAATTTAAGTTGCCCCCAGTGGTCACTACAACATCACCTGTGGGGATTTTGCCCATGTACTTTACTAAGGTACTGCTCTCCTTCTGCACTTCAGGACCACCTGCTTTGCTCAGTGCAGCAGCGACACCTCCATGGTGGTCCAGATCCTCGTTGGCGGCGTTCACCAGGGCATCAAGGTTCTGTTTGGTGATGTCCCCTTCACACACCAGCACCTGGAGTCCGTCCTGAAGGCTGTAGCTCGCAACAGTGGTGGCTGTTTCACTCAAAGAGGCCAAAATCCCACTTGACTTGTAACCTTCATCCTCAACTTCACAGTATGCTTCCACCTCATCTGTGGTCTGATCAAAGCTGTGAGACTCCATCTCATAGTGGCCCTGCGTTCCATCATAATTTTTGTCTTCTTCAAGTTTCCAGTCACTATCTTCATCTACATCACCGGGCTGAGTTGACCTCCTGAATAAAGCCCTGCCCTCCTCTGGATAAAGCTGAGCAGAGCAGGCCACAGAGGCGAGCTCGTCCTCACGTTCTTTCTCAGCTTTGGGACATTCCAAGTTATGAAGGGGATCATTGTCAACTTGGAGTTCACATTCTTCACCGCTTGGCAGAGGAGTTGAGGCAGGCGTCGACTGAGGGCTCTGTGTTTAAAAGACATGCAGATAATAGCAATTTACTGATCTCCCTTTAATGCTCTCAGATATGCAGCATCATTGGTTTAATACATACATTTTAAAATAAAACTTGACTAAATGACAGACGTGCGAACCTCTGCTGGAGCATCGGGTGTACTGTCATTGAAGGAGGCGTGAGCATCCAAGCTGCCTCGTACAGTGAGCTCCAGATGTCCATCTTGAAGCTCCACGACATGCTCTGATCTCTTAAGGACTGCCTGCTGAACTGAGAGAGAACAACAGTTATTATGAGTTTTGTGACCTACAGTTGCAAACAAAAGTTTACGTACACTTATAAAGACCATTTCTGTCATGAAGGTCTTGAGTTTCCAATGACTCCTACAGCTCTTAATGTTATAAAATGAATCTATGCATCTATGACAAAATCTGCTGGGTCAAAAATATACATACAACAATGCTAATACTGTGTAAATATCCTTTGGCTATTTTCTAATCAATTAGGCTTTTTTGGTAGCTTTCTGCAGGCTTCTGGTTACATCTTCAACCACAGTCCACAGTCTTGATGGGGATTAAGTCAGAACTTTGGGGAAACCAGTGTAAAGTCTTAATTCTAGACTGATTTAGTCATTTCTTTGTATATGTTTGAGGTCAACATATTGCTAAAACACACCAACTATATCCAAGAACAACCTTCTGGCTGATGATTTTAGGTTTTCCTGAAGAATATGGAGGAAATCCTTCTTCTTCATTATTCCATTTACTTTGTGTAAAGCACCAGATCCACTGACACTAAAACAACCCCAGAGCATAATACTGCCACCACCATGCTTGATGATAAATTTGCTCTTGGGGTTAAAGGCCTCACCTTCTCTCCTCCAAACATATTTCTGCTCATTGTGACCGAACAGCTCAATTTGTGTTTTTGCTGGACTTTCCTCCAGAAGGCCTTTCCTTTGTCCATGTTACCAGCAGCAAACCTTAAGGTGCTGCTTCTGTAAAAGGCTTCCTTCTTGCATCTCTCAGCTCGTGTTGATGTAAAACACATATGATCCAGCAGCTTCTAATTCATTGTAGATCTACTTTTTGATGATTCTTGGCCACTAAGAAAATTTGCTGAACACAACTTTCGACATCAACAAATCTGATAATTCAAGTTGCTGTATTTATACATCTGACAAAGCAGATTTTGGTATATTTCCAGAAGACCTATAATAAATCTATTAACGAACCAAAATGCATGATGTGACAAAGACACACAGAAAATTAAGAGTTGTAGGAGTCACTTTAAACTCAAGACTGACATGTTACACTTAGTCTTAACAAGTGTATGTAAAATTTTGTTCACAATTGCATGTATTACATATCATGCAGGGCTATATTAGTGTTGCTGTCATATGAGCTTCTTTATATGTTAGATTTTCATCTCAGTTTCCTCCCTTTATTTATGACCAGAGGGTTAAAACAAACAGTACTGCTATTAATGTCCTCCCTCTCACAGTGCAGAGTGCTGTCACATGAGTCATTATGTTTTATGGACTACA
Organism: Amphiprion ocellaris; assembly: GCF_022539595.1. Classification (NCBI taxonomy): domain Eukaryota; kingdom Metazoa; phylum Chordata; class Actinopteri; family Pomacentridae; genus Amphiprion; species Amphiprion ocellaris. The sequence continues at coordinate 13,434,321 of NC_072788.1, forward strand.
GCTGCTAGATTTTACTTCTTGTTTTCAGTGCAACATTTTTGTCATATTTGTTTGATATCTGCAGTTCCTTATTTCTCACTTTAATAGTGGATTCAGTAAATTGAAAACCATATAAAAAAACTGACTGCATGCTTCTTGTTAAAGCTGTATTGCCCAGTTTATATCAGTCTACAGCTCAATTTATAGCACAACCAGGTTTGACATTTATCATGAATATGGACATTACTATAGGACTGTTTCCATTGTTTAGGTTCTACGTGCTTAGCATGCCTAATATCCTTTTCAGATTTTAATTAACTAGGATTTTATAGACAGTGTTGTATGTCAAATCAATGAATTATCTCTTCCGCAATCATCCTATGAACTATTGTGTTGAAACTATAACCTTCATGAATTATCATTTTGATGCATGAATCAATCAGTCACAATGGAGGAGCTTCAGTCTGTTTTTGGCAGATGGAAAATTGCATTGCACGGGTTGAATTGTCACATTAAAGCTATTTCAAAAGGTGAAAACAACTGCATTAGCTATAATCTGGATAAGAGGCCAAATGATGCAGAGATGGCAGTGTTTTCTGCACTTCCACCCAACACCTGGACCATTACCGCATCCGGCCACAGAGGTTGCTGTTGCTCAGGGAAAGTTGCATAATGTTGTTTTAAGTTTCAATTTCCAGGGAAGTCATTTGTGGACAGAAAAATGTAGCTCCCTGAAGATGACTGAACTAAAATAATGAATTAGTACCCCTGAGCAAGTCACTGACTCTTTTTGAAGACAAGACAGCTGTTAGGTTGAGACTGTGTTTAAATTAATGTGAGACAGTATTGTTGTAATATTTTAGTTTGATTGTTTTTTGCACTTTTGATACAATTTTGAACAAGACAGAGAAAGTGCTAAACTACATAAAGTCCTAGTTCTGGATTTTTTTCATTAACTTCCCAACACAAGATATTATTGAAATTCTTGTTAAAACATTGTAGGGACCCTCTGTTACAATATTTTAGCAGCCCACAGCATAAAATCATTTCAATCCTGAGTTGATAATTCATGATAGGTGTTTTTATGACTTACCTTCATGATCTCTGAAAGCTATCCTGTAGATCTTCTCCTCCACTCTGCTCAGCGCTCCGCAATCACCGCCGCCTGATTTGCGTCGATTACGGAAATACATTTCTACTCTCTTCTCCTGTTTTCTGTCAAGCTGGTGACACTCAAAGTAAACGGGGAACTGACAGATATCAGCCATGGCGCTGCTGTGAGACAGACCTGCTACATGCGCAGCGTCCTGCGGTGTGAGGAGAAGCTGGGATCGAGCTGAATAATCGGTGACAAGCCGCTGTGGAGGTTCTTTATGCTGCCAGCAGGAGGCGCCATCCGCTCCTATCTGACACATGCAGGCTGCCGGTGTTGACCCCAGAACAGCTCAGAAAACACCTGTAATGTGTTCGAACTGCGAAATCTGAATACCTAGCCGTCCCTGAACTCACGCCACCTGTGCGCATGCGCTGCATTGCACCTAGTCCTGAATGAAGGTATGAAACTACCTCAGCGTCAAGACTGTGGATGCATTAATAAAGTCATTTAAAATAATGCAGTAAATTTACATAATTAACTACAATTATTATCATTATTGCAAAACATTATGTCAATATTGTGGCTGCATTAGTTATGTTAGTTACAGTATTTCAAATGAATAAAGGAAATGTCAATTGTTTATTATTTGTGCAGAAAACTGAGTTTGTTTGAAATTGTGGGCTCATTTGTTATGTTCGTTAAAGCTGTTTAAATCACTCATTTATTTGCTTACTTGTTTATTGCATAAATTTGGATTTGTACTAATATAATCTCATGACTGTGAATCCATTAGTAATGTTAGTCAAAGTAATTGCAACTAAAAGATAAATACATTTTAATAAAATATTACTATTATTGCTGAAATTTAGATTTATAGCATGTCAAAATTGTGGATGCCTTCACAATGTTAGAAATAGTATTTCAAATTAAGAAATTTAAAGGAAACTATTAATTATTATTAATTAATTGCACATACATTTGGATTTATAATATAATGTCAGGGCTGTGGATGCATTAATAATCTTAGTTACAGGTTGTTTGTTTTTTTTAATAGTAAGGTACATTTATTCATTTATTTGTGCTTGCACATAAGTTTTGATTTGTAATATTGTAATGTCAAAATTGTGGATACATTAATAATGTTAATGTCATTTAAAATTAAGTATATCTGTAACATTAATCTATATTTTTATTTGTGCATAAGTTTGGATTTGTAATAGAATGTCAGAATTTTAGATGCATTAGTAATGTTCAAGTCATTTTATATATATGTATTAACATAAAATAAAGTAATTTTAGTCAATTACTACTATAGTCTGGGCATATATTTGGATTTGCAATATGATGCCAAGATTGTGAATGCATTAGTAATTTTAATTAATTTAAATTAATATCAATCATTCACTTAAAATGATTAATTATTGTCATTGCATGAATTTGGATTTGTAATATTATAATGTCAGGACTTTTGATGCATTCGTAATATTGATTAATTTTATTATAATAAAATAGTTTTACTTACATAAAATATTACTGTCTGTGCATAAATGTGGGTTTGCAATATTATATGAAGATTGGCAATATATTCGTAATATTAGGTAATGTCATTTAAAATTAATTAAGTAAATTAACACTATTAATAATTATTATTATTGCAAAAATTTAGATTTGTAACCTTTTGATGTCAGGTGTGGATACATTATTAATAGTTATTTTATATAACTAAAGCACTTTTAAAATAAATGCATACATACATATATTTATATAATTGCATTTGCATCTATTTCTTGAAAACATGCTCAAAGGTAAATGTAAAATATCTTTTCCCGACTATTGAACCATGAGCTTGACTGATACTGTACAGCAGTAGGACTATTCATAGGAATTAAAGTTCAGGTGTAACTGGCTGCTGGTTAATGATGGCTGAGTGGCAGTGCTACTATAAAGCAGCTAATCAGTTCTTTCTCTCTCCAGTGCACTTTGCTCACAGGGAATCTGGTTCAGGTATGCTTAATCTCCAGCCATACTGTTTATAACTTTGCTCTTCTGGTTGATTTTTACGTGAATGTTCTTAAAGAAAATATTAGAATTTTTATTGATATATATGTAATCACTTTATATATTTTGGGGATTTTTTGGAAGATTTTTACAAATTTTTTGAAAATATTTTCTTGCCAAATATGGGGGGATTTAAAAAAAAAAAAAAAAAACTTTTCAGGGAAATTTTTAAGGAATTATTGGAATTTTCTTCCTGAAAGTTTTGCAAATTTTCAGAAATTTGGGGAATTTTTTGCTGAATTTTTGGATTTTTTTCAGACAAGGAAACAATATTTTTGGTGCCTGTAAATGAGGACAACAGGAGGGTTAATTACACAGCCCTGCAGAGAGTTTAACATTCTGTAGCATGCATGATGCACAACATGGCAAAAATCTTTTTTTCCATTTTCTCATGCTGCCTTTTTAATAGATTGGGCCAACAAGAAATAAATAAATTGCTTTAAAATAGTTTTTAAAATCTATATCATTAAATGTATTATGTTCCTACCTGCTGGTGTTGTCACTATAGTGACACAGGTGTGTCCTGTGAAGTGACTCAACAAAACTCTGATCTGCTTAAAAGAGGAAATAAAAGAAAATAGGAACAGACTACTTGGAATACAGGCGCCCTCCAGTGTCAGTGCTGTGGTGGTTTCAAGCTGTGCACAATTCAGTGATGTGCAGTTTGTAGAGCACTTTGAGGCTAATGTTGCTCAAGTCAGAACTGCATGTCATTGCACTCAGACACAAAGGTACAAAAGATATTTTCTGCCTATAAATATTCAGCCAAAAGACAAATAAAAATGAAACAATGGTGTGAATATGCATTCTTCTTTATTAATTTTTCTGCTTAACTAACACTCATATTGGCTGGATAACATGAATAACTGACAATAAACACATATTAGATCCATTCTTCTTAACCAGACAACTGTAGATTGCAAAAAATAACAGTCCAACGCACTAAAACAAATGCAACTGTGATGACATCAAGTGTCACAATACCCATTTTAGGCAAGTATGAATCCCAAAAGAGTTGGCAATCCAGTATTATAACACTGCAACACATTCCAAAAGTGTATGTTCTAAACGCTGCTCTGCACTAAACGACACACTAAACAACAGACTGCTAAAGAACCAGATGCTGCAAATTCCCCAGGAGTTAGTAAAAGTCACAAAAAGAGCTAAGACAAGGGGAATATTGAGCAGAAAGTCAAATGAATGAAGTATAAACAAGTAACTTCGCAAAAAACATTAAGAAATCCACTTGAACTGCGATGAGCTGTTGCTCCTGCTGATGCCAAGCAACCAAAACAAGTCACTTCTTTCTAGCAGGTTTTAGGAAAGTACTTAGCTGACGCTTAACATGTTACTTTATAGTTATATAATATCAAAGATAAACAACCTCTCATCAAAGAAAACCAAAAATTGTTATTTTATCAGCATCTCTTGTAAGCACTGCAGAGAAAATCGGTTCTTCTATTGAAATCACATCGTCTAATCTACCACCAGACATCCACGCATACTGGATGGTATAGTACAGCACAATCTCCAGTACTCCAATATAAATCTCACTACCACAACTTCATCACTTCTGCATGACACCCACAGCCGTCACAATTCTTCTGCCCGATGCCAGGATAGAGAGGCTGAGTGAACGTGGTGTGTTCTTTGTGGAGCAGAGTCATGGAGTCAGAGATGCTGTAAAAGGACAGAATGCCCGCCTTGTGATCCAGGTACACTCCGATCTTGGAGGATTTAGGGCCTGATACTGCCACACTTCTGCTGTTGTGTTGGAAAGTATAACCCTCTGAGGAACACTCTAAACTCCACGACTTGGTATTTTTTCCAAACTCGGAGTCGGATGATTTTCTGCTGATGTCTTTGTAAGACACTGCCACTGACCAAGTACAACGACTCGAAGTACTTTTAGAACAACTCCAACTGACCTCCCAGTAGCATCGCTCTGTCAAACCCTCCTTGCACAACACCTGCCTGCCATACCCAAATCTGTCTGGGTGAGAAGAACGGCATTGCTGAAAGGAATGACTTTGGACCCGCCGATATTCTTGTGAAAGAGAAAACGTTTGGGAGACTGAGTTGGCATCCAGTGTCAGACTACAGCAATCTGATAGAAAAACGGAGCAGGAATATAAGACAAAATCAGCCATCAACAAATCCATTGTCAGTGTATCTGTATAGTATGAAATAGAGTATTTCATGTTTTACTTACAAAGTAGAAACTCTTCTCTGGTGTTCGGCACAACTGGCAGCATAACACGTACAGTAGACACTAAGAGAAGAAAAATATCACAACTACCACACTACTTGAATAAGACTGTTGTATAAGAACCACTATAAGATTTTTAGAATTCTTTCAGGTACCTGTAGCAGAGATCTTGGGTAATGCGGACTTCAGCAGATCCTTGATGTTGTCTCTCAGCTCAGAGATGCACTCAGTCACCGTTTCCATCAAACGCCGTGGATAACTGACAGCACCGAGTGGCAGGTCTGGAGATTCACACGAGGTGGAGAGAGACGGGAACATCTGGAGGGAAATCAGTAAGATAGGTACCAGGAAAAGATTTAATGAAAAGCAAAAACATACTTACCTGCAATTTATGTACAGTCATGTGTACAAACTTACATACACTTTAAAGAGCATGTATATCATGGCATCTTGAGTTTCCAATGGCTCCTTTAACGTGGAATTTTCTATGATGGAATCATGATGGAAACACATCCGAAATGTATCTTTGTATTACAGGAGGGGTTGGAGAACCCAAGTGCAGACACAGATCAGGCTGGCAGATGGAAGACTCAAATAAATGTATTTCTTTATTTATGTTTTGGTCCAAAAAATGACAGATCCCATTCAACTAGAAAAATCAATCTAGACTTGGTCAGGAGGTGTTAGTCAGTGTGTTCAGTTGTGTTTTGTCCTAAATACTTTTCTATCCATTTTAGTTTCCACAGCTACAAATGGTGAGTCCTTCGTACTGAACATGAGTTTGGTTTTCCACATGACTGATTATATGTTTCTGCTCGATCTATCTAAAGGAATTAAAGTTACTGCTGACAACTTTAGGTCTTTAACAGCTTTTATATGATGTTGCATCCCTCAGGGCTCCTTGCTTGTCACCATTCTGTTCAGCTTAAATCAGTTGACCCTGGGCTGTGTTATCTGACATTTCATCCCTACATCCTAACACTGTTATGCCAATGAATCCCAGACATGTCCTGCTTAGCTGTGAAAACCATAACAATCTGGATATTCTGTGTTACTGCTTTATGGCCTTTAAGGACTGGGTTGCTTCCAATTTCCTGCAAATACTGCAAGCTCGCTTTTCCCCTTCATGCTTTTGCTGTTTCAGCCCCAACACTCTGGAAAAAGTGCTCCTTGCTATCACAACTGTTGAGACGGTGCCTCAGTTTTAAAAGCTTTTAGAAACCCACTTGGGACTCCCTATAAAGCACTGACAAAACCAAAAAATAGCACATATATGGCAGAAATACTAAAGAAACAGAAGGATGATGGAGATCTGCACCACACTAACAAACGTCTGCTACCTGAATGAAATGAACATGGTCGTCCATATGAGAAAGCTGTTCCAGGTCATCGTCTCTTCTCCTCAGCTTGGTGATGTCCTCCTCCAGCTGCAGCTGCAGACCTTCAGCACTCACTATTGCCTTTGTCTCCTGGACTGCAACAAGCTCATTTGCTGCAGTGAGAGTTCTCTTTATCTCTGAGACCAGCTCATCAGAGATATCATCAATGGACTTCACTGCAGTCTGGCAACAACTCTGTTTACAGGAAGACATCCAGAGTTTTTGCTCACATTGGTTCAGATTTTTCTGAAATTATTCAATCATGATTGATTTTATGAATCTGCCTGGTGCAGATTCCAGCAAGCCAGCAGCTTTACAGACTGAAATTATTAACAGAGGAGATTACATACAGATGAATGTACATATCTGCAGTGGTTCTAAGGGCAACTACTCACGAAAATAAACCACAATGTCTATACTGGTAAATATAACAAAGGAAGCCAATGTATTAAAACATGAAGATGCAAAACTACAACCTACCATCACTGTCAAACTGATTTATTATTTACCAATGTAAAAACTGTAAACTAATCAAACCAGTCCATGTGCTGGCCCTGACCCATATCAAAATCTGTGATACAGAACATACTGCGGTGATCAATACTGAAATATGTTATAAAGTCGCACCTTGAAATCCTTCGTCGCTTGGATCAGCTTCTTTAGCTCCATTTCTCTCTCCTGGAACCTCTCCTGCACCGCTTTTTGCTTCACAATCAGCTGTTTCTGTTCCTTAGCCCTTTCTGCTGTAGCCGACAACACTGTGTGGCGCTTATGCTCGTCTACAGTGCACAGATAGCAGATACACATCTTGTCTGTCTCACAGTAGACCTCCATCAGCTTGTGGTGCTTTGTGCACATCTTCTCCTGCAGTGTGGACGTAGCTGAGACCAGCTGGTGCATCTTTAACACGGGAACACTGTGGTGGGCCTCGAGGTGAGCGGGACAGTAAGACGCCAAGCATGTCAGGCAAGACGTTGAAGCTTTGTTTCTTCTGGTGCCACAGCAGAAATCACAGGCTACATCCTCTGGGCCGGCACAGGCCAGAGAGGGAGAAACCTGCTCAGTGCTGGTCCTCCTCAGCTTTTCCACAACCTACAAATGACAACAACAACAAAAAATAGCGATAAACTGAAGTCTACGAAAGGATTATTCCATCACAAATCACCAAGGACCAACTGCTCGACAATCTGTGATTTTCTTTTAACCTAGTTTCTTAAAAATGAACTTTGGATATTCAAAATAGCATCTGTGAAATTTTTAGGGCGATATATGAAATATTTTCTGACATTTCTTTTTAAATCTGAGGCTTGTTGAACAACAACAATACCTCAGCAAATACTTGGATAAAAGCCAGAAATTTTCAGTTATTTCTTGTCATGCAATTGGTTCAGAATCTGCAATTTTGGAGACGGAGATCAAACAGTTTTTGGGTGAGTTTAAATATGAAAAAAAAACAAAACAAAAAGCCATCAAGAAAATGTCAATTTTTGAGCACACATGAACAAAAAAGTTGAAAATGCAGAAGTCAGCTAGAGATATTTTCTGAACCACATGTATGTCACACTAATACAGAACAAAAAATACTTTTAAAAGGTCAGAAAAATGAAAATAAAGTTATTGTCCCTGAACTTTCATGACTGACTGAACAGGTTGGACAAGTTATAACGCAAAAACAAAAATACTCCAGACTCCAAGAATTCCTAAAATAGTGCCTCAAAACAAAATCATGATTCGATTAAACGTGAATAAAAACGTGTTCATAAAAGAGAGAAAACACTGGCTGCATAAGTAATGAAACATTTTGCCACGTGTTGCTGTCAGCCGTGTATGTGAGGACAGAAGCCTCACCTCAGCCAGCATGGTGTTGGTCCTGAGGACAGGCCTGGCTGAGAAGCTCTCCCTGCACTGAGGGCAGCTGAACTGGTCCTTCTTCTCCTCCTGGTCCCAGCATCCCTCGATACAGCCTCTGCAGTAACTGTGTCCACACTGGATGCTGACAGGCTCCCGGAGCAGCTCCAGACATACCGAACAGCAGAGATGACCGTGGTCCAAGTCGGCGCCAAACTCCTGCTGCTTCTCGGCCATTTTCGATCGATTCCACACGTGCAGAGACTTAAGTCTTTGCACTTCAGTTTCGTTTCCTCCTCGGCGACTGGGGTTTATTCAGGGGGGTTTCCGACAAGCAGAGGAAGCTGTGCAGAGAGCAGCGACTCCAGAGGCTACACCTATTGTCTCACTTACAATGGGTTGACACACAAACTGACTGAGAACTTGTTTGTTTGTTTGTTTGTTTGTTTGTTTTGCTTGGCAAATAATTTTTGTAATTTTTTTCTGGAAACTTGCTTTTATAATTTACTCGTGCAGCTATGACTTCCAGGGACAACTGCTCAATGGGGACTCATAAAGTAATTAAACAGTTTTATGTAAACCTCAACTGATTTGGAATTCTTGAGAATTGAAATAATTTGTAAATGATAATAATAATTATTAAAATAAGTCAAGTGAAGTCATAGTTATTTACACAGATCAGGTGTATTATTATGACCACCTGCCTAATATTGTGTAGGTCCCAATTATGTGGTCAAAAATGCTCTGAACCATTGGGCCTGGACAAGAGGACCTCTCAGGGGGTCCTATGGGGTCTGGCACCAGGACGTTTGCAGTGGGTCCTTTAGGTACTCAGGGTTGTGCAGTGGGGCTTCTGTGAATCAGAGTTGTTCCACTGCATCTTGTTGATGCTTGATCAGAATAGGGTGTGGGAAGTTTGGAGGTCAAATCATTATCATCTTGGGTAATTGTTGTGTTCATCAAGATGTTCCTGATTGTTTGATGTTTTTGCGATGAGGTGAGGTGCAAGAATAGTCATTTACCACATTAACAATGTCTAGACTGTGTTTCTGATTCATTTCGTGTTATCTTCATTGAAAAATAACTACCTTTCTTTCAAAAACAAGGACATTTCCAAGTGACCCTAAATTTTTGAATGGTAGCGTCTAATGTAGTGTGTAATAGTGTAGTGTATTTTTTTATTTTCAATATTTTGCACATTTTTAACACATCTTTAATTAAATTATCATTGTTTCTCTTCATAATAACTTATACATTTTTAACCATGATGAAGGTTAGTACAGCGCTCAGTCCTCACACCTGTCTTTATACAGCTGAAAATGTAAGTTTTCAATGTTAAATGAAGAAAAGAACCTCTAAGAAATTTTGAAAAAAGTGAAAGGAAGTTAAGTCTGTCTGTAAAGAGTAGCTTATTCAACTCCATAGTTTATTTCATTGAACTTGTTTTCTCAAGTTCAGTTAATTTAACTTAGTTTCACATTGTCACATCTCATAAGATGATTTTACTAATTACTCGAATGACACATTTTTAAGACAGCAGGGAGCTTATGTTTGTTAGCTTAATGAAGGTAAAATGATTTACAGCAGACCGCTATTTATAAACAGTAGGTAGGATGATGTGATCAACTTTATGAGCAATAATTTGTGGTGAAGCATTTGTTGACTATGCTGAGGCTGCCTACATCATGTACAAATATGTCACAGTCATCACCTGTTTAGGTATGGCCAACCAACAAGTCAAACTGGTAGGAAATGAAAGTTAGAGTCAAACTGCAGCGAGGCAGCAGGAGGAAAAACACACAGCAACAACACCGCGAGAACATCTGGCAACATGGACGGTCAGTTGAGCTTATTTCATTTGTATCACAGGCAAAACTGAGCAACATGCTGTACATAATTAAATTTAAAAATAAGAAATAGGTGGTTGAATACAAAACAAGGCTCTTCAGTTGGGTAATATAATAAATAAACAGATGTAAAGCTGTGATTATTTTTAGATATTTGCGCGAGGCTCTCTGTGAATTATAACTATGATTCATCTAAAACTCTCACTGCGGTCAAAAAACTGATATAATGACAACTGAAACTGTCACACCAATTCAAAACTCAACAAACCGACGTAGTCAAAATACACCAACAAATGAACTGTAGAAAAAGTGATTCAGGTGATTCAAAACAATCCATTTATACTGATTAACACTTTAACACAGATATTGGGACTATATATATATATATATATATATATATATATATATATATATATATATATATATATATATATATATATATATATATATATATATATATATATATATAGTTGACAGGTATCATAGTTGACGTTTTTGCTGTTTTCAGGCCTAAAATCAACATGCCGGCCTATAACCAAACACCACACACCATTTCTAAAAAATATTAAATACACAACTGAATAAAATTGAAATTGAAAGTTATTTATAAAGATATTGTAGTAAACCTGTTAACATGCGATAAATCCACACTGGACTCACACACTACTTTATCTTAAATAACTAATAAAGTTTGGAGCCTTGCCAGTCGTTTCTTCAAGAGGAAATGACATCATGTGCAGCAGGTCATGTGATCTGGAATTAACACACTTCCTTTAGAGGTGTTTTTGTAATGGGTAACTTAGTTAAAAATGATTTCTCGGACACAGATACAATTTGTTATTTTCCATATAAAATTTGCTGTATTGCTAAAAAAGGAATATCTGTCATGATTATCTCAACTTAATAAAAAGAACACAATCAAAAACATTTTTGAATAAGATCATTTTATTATTGTTTAGCTAATTACAAGGTGGTTGTAATTATATTCAGACGGTTATTTAGTTGACATTTTAGTGATATCCAGTCATTTTTTTAAATAAGTGATTGCTTCCATAATAAATAATTATGGAATTTGTAAAGACATGATCATAATGAACATTAAAAACATTATTTTTTTTCTTTTAATTAAAATGTATGCAAGACATATCCCATTGACTTCAAAAGTCCCTCAATTATTTATTGACCCATATACAGTCAAACTGGAAAATAATCTGCAGAATAATTGGTAACAAAAATAGGTGAAAAAGTTGAAATGTGAACCGCTCATATAAAGTCTCTCTTCTCTTCTAGTGCTGTCTGCAAGGAGGATTGTCCTGCTGGGAAAAACTGGAGCTGGAAAAAGCAGCCTGGCAAACACCATATTCGGAGAAAAGGTGTTCAACATAAACCACTCACCCATGACTGAAGAATATCAGTCCAGCGCAGAAACCAAATGTGTCAATGGAAAAAACATCACTCTGATTGACACTCAGGGTTTTTTTGACACATGTGGGTCTGAGGAGTCACTCAAGGCCGATGTACTGAGGTGTATCACGGAGTGCGCCCCTGGACCTCACGCCTTCCTCATCGTGCTTAAAGTGGAGAAATTCACCAAGCAGGAGGAAGACGTGATCAAAAAAATACGGCAGTGTTTTTCTGAAGATGCTCTGAGATATTCTGCAGTTGTCTTCACTCATGGAGACCAGCTGCCGGAGGGAAAGGCAATTGAGGACTTTGTCGGTAGGAACAAAGGCCTGAGTGAGCTGGTGAAGGAGTGTGGAGGCCGATGCCACGTGGTCGATAGCAAATACTGGAAAGATAACGAAGAGGGCAGCTACAGGAACAATCGCGTCCAAGTGGCAGAGCTACTCAGGACAACGGACAAGATAACTGAGGAAAACAACGGCCAGTGCTACACTAATGAGGTGCTGAAAGAAGTGAAAAGAGAAATGCGAAAAGAGGAAGAGCACATTGGATAGTCATCAGGAGACATGTCACAGGAAGAGATTAGAACTATGGCTAAGATGAGTGTATTTGAAACGTTGCAGATCAGACTGACAGGTGTTGCAGCGGGTGTACTGTTAGGAGCATTGCTGGGTGTCACACAGAAAGTTATATCCCCTCTTAGAAATGCACAGGGGGTTTCAGAAATTGGAGCAGTGGCATTATCATTCAGAGCAACAGCTTCATCGGAGGCTATAACTGGAGCAGTAAAGGGAGCTTTTGCAGGATACGATGCATCTGAAGGAGCAAAATCTCCAAGTGAAGCTGTAGAGAAAACCATTAAGGCTTACTTTACCCAGAGACCAGGGGGTGCAGAAGAGCCAAAAAAACCAAAAGAGGATACGAGCAGCTAACTGAAGCTTCTACATTTTATGTAAATGACCCATTCAGACATTTACTTATAAAGTATCAAAAGCACTCTTTCTGCAGAATGACCTGAATCAGAACGATGTGTATTATAGTACTGGATCATACTTATTGGTGCATGAATGCAGGAAGCATCACTGATTAATGCTAACTACTTCATAAACAGAGGGGTGTGCTTAATGCTCGTTAGTTTGAAGAACAACAGTAATATTCATCTGAACTGTGGGTAGAGCTGTTTCTTCTTGATAAACTCTGTCCGTTGTGATACTTGCTGTACATTTAAAAGCATATCTTTGATGGCATGGTGTTAGTTTTACAGTGAATCTGGGCTAATCTCAATGGAAATATTACGAGAATGTTAAATACATTCAGGGCTTTTGCATCAGTTTATGAGTGATTCAGTTAAATGGTTGTGTTGGGTGCAGATGCAATGCCAATGGCAATGGCAATGCCATATATTAACTTTATATGAACATTATTGGAAATGATAATATTCCTAAAATGCTTTTTGAGTATTTAATTACATTTTGTTTGTAAGGATTAAAACTATTAGCTAATGTTAATCAACGTTGAGAGAACGTTCCCATTCAGCTGTAAAATTACTGACTGAACTGTGCTGTTTGTGTTACATTGATTCCACGGACATGTTTTGATTTGTCTCTGCTATGAAAATGTTTTGGTTTGGTTTCATTTGTATGGATTCGTCTGAATGAAATATCTAAAATGCAAAACTGAGTTAAACAGCCTGTTATGGAAAGTTGCTATGAAACATCTGATGTTGATGCAGCTACAGGGTTTTGTAAAGCATGCTGATCTTCTTACTCTTTGTCTTGGATGAAAACCGTGAAAGTCAAAGAGATCTGACTGCAGCAGTTTATAGAACACTAATGCACCTGATAAAGTATTTGGGCAGTCAGCTGGTAGAATCAAGAGATGTTCATTGTTTCATGTTAAATCACTGTCAATAAAAATTGGATTCCTCCAACTCAGCCAAGATGTGCAGGACTATTTGAGAGTTTTATTTACCTTTTATCATTTCTTTGTTGTCTTTGTGTATCAAAGGTTGGACTGATGATAAAAGAAACTAAAGGCTAATTGTGCTCATTTCTGTCACCTACTATCACCTATCAAAGCCTAACATCCTAAAACACTTTGCCTTCAGTTTCAGAAACAGCCACAGAGAGGAGAGCAGCAGCAGATCCCACATCTGATTCAAAGGACAAGACAGAAGGTGAGCTCCTGAATCAGCTGCCAGAAGCTGCAGGAATATTTAGAGCAACACAGATGGATCAGCCATGTAAGATTATCTATTGATAATACCAAGCAAAGCTGACTTCACATTCTTTTCCTGATGTACTGTACTCATTGTCATTGAATCCCAGGGAGGATATTGGGTGTTGTGCCTCTAAATAGAGCACACACTTTAAACAAGTGCTTTTCCATTTACTGTCCATATTTACTGAAATGATCTGGATAAATCTATAAATGATTATTACACAAGACAACAGAGGCTGAGAAACTGCATGAACTTGTTGACACAGAAAACATTCAGACTAAAGTCATATTTATAACTGCTATTCATAACAAGCTAAAGTGATGTTCCTGTTTATAGTGATTTCTGACTGCTGTGTGTACAAAGTACTGATGCTATGATAAATGCCATTTTTCTCTTCCAGCACAACACGAAAGGATTGTCCTGCTGGGGAAAACTGGAACTGGGAAAAGCAGCTTGGGCGGATCCATACTTGGAGAGAATGTGTTTGAGATTCATCATACTACAAACTCTGGAACAAGTAAATGTCAGAAAGAAACCAGACAGGTTGATGACGGACTCATCACTGTAATTGATACTCCTGGTATGTTTGACAGTCGCAATTCTGATGATGCTTTTAAATCTGAGATAATAGACATGATCATAGAGAGCTCTGAAGGGCTTGATGCTTTCCTCATTTTATTTAAAGCTGAGAGATTCACAGGGCAGGAGAATGAGGTAGTTTCCAAGATCAAGGATTATTTTTCTGAGGAAGCTTTCAAACACGCTGTAGTTGTCTTCACTCATGGTGATCAGCTTCCTGACGGCATGAAGATTGAAGAGTTTGTCAGTGAAAATAAGTATCTGTGTGATCTCTTGGAGAAATGTGGGAACCGCTGCTGTGTTGTTGACAATAAGTACTGGAAGAACAACCAGCAGGACAAATACAGAAACAACCAGGTCCAGGTAGCAAAGCTGCTTCAAACAGTAAAAGAAATGGGGATGAGTGGAGGGCGCTACATCAATGAGATGCTGCGAGAAATGAGGAGAGTGATAAAACAGCAGGTACAACGCATTGGCAGGTCAGCAGTAGACATGTTACCTGAAGATATCTGGAAGCAGGCAAAGAGGGAAGTCTCAGATTTACTCAAAAAATTAGCTGGTCTCACTGCAGGAGTATTGTTGGGAGCTTTGCTGGGTGTGCCATGTATGGTTGCAAAAGTTATTTTAGAACTAAGAAAAAACAAAACAGTAGCTCTTCATGGATTACCTGCAGCTGCAGCTTCTGGTACTACATTACCTGCAGTTGCAGCATCTGGTGTTGCATTATCTGCAGCTACAGTATCTGGTGCTGCATTCGATGTAGCTACAGCATCTTGTCTTACACTACCTGTAGCTGCAGGAGTCTATGCAGCTGCAGGAGCAGCAGTGGGTGGTTATATGGGATATCAAGAAGCTGAAAAAGCAAAGTCAGTAAATGAGGCAGTGAAAAAAACAGCTGAGGCTCTCCTCAAGCCGGTTAAACAAGTTTTGGAATAGCCAAACATCACACATGAGACAGAGAGAAGCTTAGATTACAACTGATCACCACTCAGATCAAAATTCCTATGTAGAGAATTGTTGGGCTCTGCTACCATGGCGACACATAAGTATCAAGATCAAGAATTGTTTGTCAGATTTTAAACTGACGCTTTTGTCCATTTATTTGCTATTTTTTCCATCTTCCTTGTCTTACATGTTTTAAGCTTCTTCTTAGTTAAATTTTTTTACTATGAAAAAATCAGATGTGTTTTTAGATTTCACTTAGTAACGTGAGGAGAATTTTGCCTCGACATCAATGATGAATTTTCTCTTCCTGCTGCCAGGTGTAGTTTTATGAGGTTTTGTTGATGGTTTGGGTTCTGTGAATTGGCTGATTGTTCATCAGTTCATTGTGTCCATCTGTTGACTTGTTGTCAGTTGTTGTCTTAAGAGTTTGTTTTTTTTTAAACACTTATTCTTACATAGAAAATGACATATAGTGTTAGGACAGAGTTTTGAACATAACCTTTGAGTTGTTCTTGACATTTTGACAACTCTTACTATTCTTTTAGAGAGATTCTATGAGGGTGTTTGTTCGTCACTGCATTTGATTTGTAGTAATTATTGATAATAAAAATAGTAAGTGCATGTTTGTCTTATGAAATAATGTTGTGGCTGTAATAAGGTCTTTATAGAACCTTCAGTAAGATGTTTCTCATTGTAAGTACCAAGTATTTGCATGAGTAATGCGAGGTCATCAACTTCAGGTTATGAAATCTTTTTAGATATCAGGTTTGATTTTCTGTGACTTGTGATGGAAGATGATGTTGTGTTTTCCTTTTTTAAACTTCATTTCACAATTGTGAGTTTTTTGTTGTTTCACAAATGCAGATTTACTAATCCAAATGTACAATCTCATTATAATAAATGTATTTCATGACAGTTCTTTGCTTTAATTGGCTTTTATGAATCTAATTTTGAGTTCACAATCACTACCAGTGTTTTGATTGCTTCAATATAAATTTTGTTGTCACTATGTTATACTGTCTTCAAACATGTATAAATCACTCCCAACACAAAGGAAGTGCGTCTTTAATCTGACAACCAAAAAACATAACAAGAACAGTGCTTTTGTGAGAGGAATTAGAGAATCCATAGCAGCAGGTTGCAGTTCTTATTTCAACTGAAAACATCTAAAACTTGTTAAATATATGAAGCGGTCGTTGCTGATTCATGGATAAGAAGAAGAGAAAACTCACAGAAAGAAAGACGAAGGCTGAGCTGACTGATGCCACAAAGTAGACCGTTAAAAAAAATCATTTTTTAAAAATGGTGAAAATCTCAAAATAGAAAAAAATGCACAAAAAAAGGCCTAATACTGTAAAACTGTTAAAAAAAATAGTGAAATTAACAGCAAACATCTATTATATAAAGATTGCTTCAGTGGTTTTAAATACAACAGTGTAATTTCATGGTCTAAATACTTGACATTATTTCACAAGATTATTCAGGTGGATGTCAGAAAATTAGTCCTCTGTCGCCCTCTCCTGCTGTGGGGTTCAAATGTGGCTTTCAAGTAGTTTTGTTTCACTCTCTGTTGACTTGGCTGCTCTCCTCATGAAAAATGAATTAAAAATAAATTGAAACTTGAGCTCCACCTCTGAGTCTAACTCCACCTGAAATTGCCTGATAGAGGAGGAGACAAAAAACCCTGAAGGAACATGCAGTTATCAAGCCATTTCAGTTCAGTTTTACTGTGAATTTACTTTGAATGAGTTGAAATTACCAACATTATTTTAGCTGATGAAATTACCATCAATATTATGTTCACCTGGCAACTCAAAAGGTTTGTCTAAATCACTGAATTAGATGTATAAGTGCTGAGAATAGGCCTCTTGAATGACAGTAGTTAGAGCTCTGACAGTTGAGGCAATGATATTTTATCTGAAAACAGAACAGTTCCCCACATTTCCTTCAGTTGAGTCAAATTAGAAATTAATCAAACTGACTAGTAAGGCTTTGAAATATGATGATATGAGTGTATTTAGGCAGCCTTGAAAAAAAATCTGAAGCATTTCTAACATTCTGCGTATCTGTAAATTTGTGATATTAAGAATTTTCCAGTCAACATATGATTCTGTGAAATCCGCCTTTATAGTTTTGGCCACTCATTAGCAAACAATTCATGTACACAGGAACAGATTTTTAAAAAATAACACAAAATCTGTATCTTCCACAGACAGTGGAGTTTCAGACAGAAGCCTACCAATATCAGGTCGAATTTTTAAAAAACACTGATAAGAATTAACAATATTCCATTCTTCTGGTTGGTCAAGAATCCTCTGACAAGACTGACGCTGATTTGAGTTGCTTTTTGTTCTTCCATCAGTTGGTTCAGTTACACTAAATAAATATACACTAGATATTCAAACTCAGCAAGCATTAAAGAAATAATCTAACACTATAATAGACGTCGGGCCATTAAAATCCTTAAAAAGGGATCCACAATAAGTGAAATATCTAATGACTTCCAATAGTCACAAACTGAAGTGAAACAGTGCAACTTCCACACGGCAAAGTGGTTTGTGGTAAAATCTGTCTGTCTTGTGAGACTGAAAATAGTTGATGTACACCCTTTCCAAAGCTAAAAGATGACCAACCAAATTGAAATGAGTGATTTTAGTTTCTGTTGTTAGTTTTAACCCTTAAAAAAGTCGGACGTGTTCATCTGTCTGTTTCTCCCAGATAAGGCCTCAGGTGGTCATCTACTCTATTTTTATATTTACCCTATATGATAACTGTTCAGTTATCACAACTGAAATAGTCACTTGCCTTGGAAATTTTCTCTTTTCATTGCTTTTCAACACATCCTGTACAGGATAGTTTGTCTTTTTTGACAAGAATTCACAAAAAAGACTCTTCCATGTCAAAGTGAAAACAGATTTCTACCCAGTAAGGTCAACTGATTTCAATTATGACTCATATAGTAAGTGATTATATAAGTATTCGCCCTCTTCAAGTCAGTATTTAGTAGATGCACCTTTACAGCCTTGAGTCTCAATCATCCCCGCACATCTGGATGCTACCATTTTACCCCATTCCTGAAAAATTTCTTGTATTCATCCCCTGACTTACGTTGTTCAATAACCTTTTCACAGAGATGCTTGGAGTGTTTTGTCTTCATGATGTAGTTATATCCAGGAGTACTGATTCACTGGACCTTCCAGATAATGGAGTCTTTGTACTACAATCCCTGAGACATTCACTGCACTCAGATAATCTCCATTTTACTGTGTAACTATGTTAATTCAAGCACCTTGAAGTTTACTTCAAGTCACTTTAAAGGGAGTGAATACTTATGCAATCACCTATTTAACATTTCAGATTTTTGATTTACATTACTTTTGGAAATCTGTGTTCACTTTGACATGAAAGAGTCTTTTTTTTTGGGAAATTCTTGTTTTAAAAAGCCAAAATAAATTCAGCAACATTCAATGTTGAAAAGCAATGAAAGGGGAAAACCTCCAAGAGGGTGAAGACTTGTATTTGAACCTGCAGTGCTTCGATGTTCTACCCACAGACCACACACCACAGGAGCTCAGCAATATAGAGATTCAATACAACTCTCAGCTGGTAAACCTATGCTTTCAGCCACGCTACTGCAACATGTAGTCAGTGTTGAACTCATTAAAACTACTGTGATGCAGTCACATTCCCAGTGATGACTACATCATCTCAATGCTGCAGTCATGATCGCTGATACAGTCTGGTGAACCAGCTCCTCTAGTTTTATTTCTAAGTTTTCATGGTGCCTGAGCAGCTTTGATCGCAACCATCTGTGGTTTTCTACAACACATGATACTGTTTCATAGCACAGCTGAGGCTTTCTCTGTTTGTCAGAGGAAATGTGAAAGTCAGAGCGAGGTGATGCAAAAGTCGTCCTCGAAGGGGCTCTACGGACTTCACAAACAGCTACACCACCAGCAAAAGGTCTTAGATTACTGCAGTTACCTTTAAAAGGAAGCTGAAATCGTCCTGATTGTCAGTTTTGGCCCGACTAAGCCGTTGCATATCACTCTCAGCTTCAGGAGAAACTGTCAATTTAAACAATAAAAATCAATATTTCACTGAAGAAATCACACAGTGCAGCATAGATGCCTAGCCAGCTGCTGTCACTGTTGCAGTGACTTCTGTTAATTTAATAAAATAATAATAAATCCAAATTACATCTGCTCTTTTTCAGTATAATGTATGTTTCTGTAAAAGACAAAATTTCCCAACAAAAATTCTTCTATTTAATGTAGCAGTTGCATAAAGGGTGAAAATGTGTAACTTTTAAAGGATAAAAACAACCCCCAACCCAAAATGTCAGCAAAGGAGAAAAAAGGTGCAGAATAACAGTTTGTTGAATCTGCTTCCTGTTGTCTATGACACCTCATCTCATCTCATTTCTGTAGTTACCGCAAGGATCAAGGCAGCAACAAAGGCTGCTGCAGATTCCACCACATGTGCACTAAAATAAAACCTTTATTGGTTTAGCTAAACACTTCATTTATTCATATTACATGATTTCAAAATGTGTCAATACTGATACTTTGTTATGGAGACAAAACCTCACTAACAAAAGGCAAACAAAACAATGACGAACAAATCTTTGTGTTGGACTGTTGTTGTTCCGTGTTCCAGTGTGTCGACTTGATTGAATTTTAGCTTGTTTTTTGTTACACGATGCTATACTGCACATTCGACACAGATCTTTTCACATTTGAGGTCTAATACTGTACTGCAGCCACCTACAAACACACACACTGTCCTGGAGCTTTGGTTTTTGGTGCTACCATGTATCTAATTTCAGTATTTTACAAATAGGAAACAAAAAGGACAAAAAGGGTCTTTTTTCATTCGAAATTAGCTACACTGCTCTGTGAAGCCACTCAAGCTCTTAGCCCCTTTATTTCTGTTCTTCAGTGCTCAGCGTGTCTCTCTTCTTCGCTTCTGCTCTTCTCAGACGCTGACAAACACTAGCCTGGCGGTGTAGGCCAGGTCGGCGAGGTAAAGCAGAAAATTGACAGCGGTGAGCACAGCCGTGGCGATCACTTTTGGAGATTCCCGGCCTCTGCTCTGGTAATGCTTATCGAACTGGAACACGGGCCAGATGATGGTAGCCGTCAGATACATGATAACCGCCAAGAGTCCGTATGCTGACAGGAACTTGGAGAACGGGATGGGCAGGCAGCCGGTGCATTCTCCCACACACAGCACCACCACAGCCATGGAGAGGATGAAGCAGATGCAGTACACGGCCATGCACCACTTCAGTGCCGCATGGCCGTCGTAGGTCACAGGCTCGCTGACCAGGATGAAGATGACGCAGGCCAAAAAGGTCTGGCACACCTTGAGTAAGCCTGGAGCCGTCGCCATGTAACCTGCCACCTCTCCCGGCCTCGCTTTGGACAGGCTCACCTCCCCCATGTAGGCGACCGCAGCCAGGCAGGAGAAGACCGTGGAGGCGATGCGATGGTCGCGCATGTCCTTGCTCATCCACTGGTCCCTGAGGAAAAAGACTGGGAAGATGATGGACGCAGAGAGGCAGAGGAGGGCGGCGTAGCAGGCGACAGTGATGGGGAAGTTGGACCAGGAGACGGGGACGCGGGGCTGGAGGCCGAACTGCTCCACCAGCAGCACCACCAGGGTGCAGGCGAAGCTGAACGCCCAGCAGAAGATGCACCAGTCAGCCATGCCTCCGTTCACGTGGGCTCCGTGTGCCACGACGCTGAACGCCACGCAGGTGAACAGCAGGGCGGCTACACGGACCCACAGCAGCTGGGAAGTGGGGAACACGAGCAGCGGCATGATGGGATGTCACCGTCCGTCAGGGTCAAAAGTGAATTTTATAGTCCAGCAAAGGTTCGGATGAGTCTAATACTGAATGTGAGATCCTGTGTCGACTGCTTGTTACATACTCTGGAGACATCCGTCAGTATATTCTGCAGAAAGACAATAAATGTAATCAGGATATATACAAGAAATAAATGAAATATATAGATACAAAATGCAATCAAGGCTTTGCAGTATACATGTGAAATATAAACAACGTACGCTGCCTGAGCTGCAACAATTTAACTTACTGTTTGAACTTCATGACATTCTGCATCCTTTAATTTGATATATTCCCTCATAAAGACTGCCTGACCCTTCTCAACTGCAGTCTATATAAAAACACACAATATTAGTATCAGAACCTTTTCATCTATAAATGAATGGAGGCCCAATGTTTTGAGGAAAGTGTCCTCTGAATTTCATCAGTGACTAACATGTCCGGGCTTAAATATCAGATGCGTAAAAACAAAGGAATGCATGAGATTGGTGTTCAGGCTGTGACCTGCGTATAGAAGAAGCTGAAGTTTGGCGGCTTGAGCTTAGAGGAATTGGAAAGTCCCTCAGTCTAAAATAGAAGTCCAGGGAGTTTGACGCTGGTGCCCTCAAGTGTCCAAAGTGGCACAGGTTTTAGTGGACGTCAAGTTTTAAATCATCTTTAAGTTTCCATCTTAGCAGTGGAAGTCAGTGTTCAATGTTTACCTGAGAACTAAACAGACCTGCAGTGCGGTTTGGTGAGCAGCGGCTTTAAAATCTGATAAACTCCAGAATGAGGCAGCTTTTAAAGGAGACCTTCACAAGTAAGAATGATAAAATCTAGTTCTATCTTTGAACTAGTCATGACTAGCCTGCATTTTTCTATGAGATGTGTTGTTTGCAGTCAAAACAAAGTATAATAAAGTTTTTTCTTCTTCTCTTTAAAAGAAAACAAGATTATTAATTGGAGGAGCGGCTTGAAAATAAAAGATATCTCCCCAATTACAGGTGACCATACAATCATTTTCCCAACCTCAAGACAGAAACCTGCTTTAGTCTGACATCAAATAACACAGTTATCCTTAGTGTTAATGGCAGGTGCTCTAAATCCTCCAAATTCTGCTGTCTAGCAAACAAAATCTCATGTATTTATCAGATTAGATAAAACGAGCACGCATGACTATTTTCATGCAAATGCATGGTTCAGGCATAGCATCTGTAAAGCATCTTGAGAGAATCCGAATTGTAACCAGCGCTATATAAATAAAATTCAGTTGATTTGAATTGAATTGAAAACCTGCAAAATGTACATGACCATTCAAAAGTTTGGGCTCACTTAGAAATGTGATGATTCTTGAAAGAAACGCATTTTTTTTTCAATGAAGATAACATTAAATGAATCAGTCTAGACAATATTAATGTGGTAAATGATTATTCTAGCAGGAAACAGATGATTTTTAATGGAATATCTACATAGGGGTTCAGAGAAACATTTCCAGCAACCATCACTCCTGTGTTCTAATGCTACATTGTGTTAGCTAATGGTGTTGAAAGGCTCATTGATGATTAGAAAACCCTAGTGAAGTGTGAGTTTTCATGGAAAACATGAAATTGCCTGAGTGACCCCAAACTTTTGAACGGTAGTGTATTCATGATTCACATGATAGAAACTGATTATTGATCAAAACATCAAACTTGTAACTTGAGCTAGAAAGGCCAGGAGTGCTGTTGTAGAAGGAGACAGACATTGTGCATTGTTCATGAAGAAAAACATGCTCCTTCTCTCTGCCAAACCCTAAACATTGGTAACTTCATTAGCCCTTAACTCCAATGCCCCTCTTCCTGTTAGGTCTAATGAGACTCATACACAGGAAGCGGATCTGCAGAGCTAATAGCACGTCCACAGGAACACACACACACTGTTAACACAAACCAGAAAGGCACTTAATCACCTTTTCAGACAATATGGGAATCAAGCCAGAAGTTACACAGAAGTGCAGCTCTTTTTAGCTGCAATCTTAGGTAACTACAAAGAGACTTGTACAACACAAGCTTTCATGCACTATCTTTGAGTTTCTGGTGAAATCTGCAAGTTTAAACACACCGATCATGTCTGAGCTCCTAGTTTTCTGGCTGAGAGAGAAGCAGCTGTTGAGAATGTGGTTGTGTGGTGTGTGTGGCTCCTTGCTGCTGACAGGAAACCAGGTTTTGGTTTTGCTCTTCTGGTTTCAGAGAAGGCTCTGCATACCATGCATGCCTCACAGTCGGGTCTTTACTAAAACAAATCAGGCCATTACTGCTGTTTACAGAGTAGCTGATCATTTACACAGGTGTGAAATGAGGGTAAAGCAAACTTTTTAACCTGAAATACTTCAACAGCTGCTGTTATATCCTCGTTTAGGAGAATAAAAGCTGCAAGCAGCAGACACACAGGTATTACAGCAAAAACAAGAAGAGATAAATGTACAAGCATGTGTGTGATCTGTAAAACAAACACATCCTATATGGCATATTAAATGAGTAATAAAGAGATTTTCCGTCTCAAATAGCGGACATACCGCGCCCCGTGCCAGCTCCGTTCCAGAAATAGACCAAGATAAACTCCAACAACTAACATCTACGTGAAATATTTAAGAGAAAATGAAAGATTGAGGATTGATCTTACCGATTTAAAGCACTGGAGTTATCTTTCAAGCTTTTTAATATGCGTACAGTTCCTGGAACGCCGTGCGTAATCGGCGGCGCATCCCCTCTCTCTCATCCACAGTAGAATGTGTCCCACGCCCCGCACAGGCCATATTTGGTAAAGTGTTGAAACCCTCTCCAAGCCCAGTAAGGTCAGTTCCTCTTCTCATGAATGTGATCAAGCCTCAGTTAACAAATAAATAAATAAATAAATAAAAACCTTTCACTGTGACTGTGCGATATTCCCATCACTTCACACACTAGATGGAAACAAGGATTATGCCTGTGTTCAAGTAGGAAGAGTGGAAACATCAGCAGACTATAATAATAATAATAATAATAATAATAATAATAATAATAATAATAATAATAATAATAATAATAATAATATCTTATAATCATATATACATATATATTCCTGAAGCAGGCATTCTTTTTGGAAATAAACACATTAATTACAATACTAATACAGTGTTGTTACATCAACAATTACATTTAAAATGTGTCTTTTTGTTGGATACATTCAACCTGTTGCACCTTTCTCAGTCTAAATACAAACTAAAATCTCACTTTGGAGCTAACTGAGCCAGTAACTGTACATTGTAAGCATTTGTTTTGTGGTTGCATTGCATTCTATCTTTATAATTTTTATTGACTATTTATTGAATGATTATTAAAGAGATGGCCAAAGTTTTCCTGATCTGGATAGTATCCTACATAATTGTCTTTTACTTGTGTCGCTGTATTGTTGTTATTAGTTTTACAATAAGTCTTTTTCCATCAACATTGCGGCGAAATAAACTACCCGCAGCACACAGATCCACCCAGACGAGGGCGCTGTTGACGCTCCAGTTTAGCACGTCTGATCTTTGAGGACATGGTGGTGGATCAGCAGCCAGTCAGGACTGCAAGATAACATCACAACAACAGACACCATTATTGCAACCACTGTGACTACAACGGCAATAAATGTATGCAGCGAGGATCCTAATTAAATGTAGATCCATGTGGCAAACCAGCGACAAGGAAGAAAACCCCGATTTATCACTGTGTTTTGGAAAGAGGACCTAAGGTGGAGCTCTACTAGAATCGTCCTGCCTCCCAGCTAACTCGCTAGCATGCAACTCTGTGGGTGAATTTGCACCAAAGTAGGACTGTTTGGACATATCGAGCTGGACTTTGCACGGACTACCACCACCTCGACCGGTTTCACTTCTCTCCATGCAGTTAAAGTCATGCTGGCCTTTGGTCTTGCAGACATAGCGGGTTAGCTAGCTAGCTAGCTAGCTCGTAGGGTCGTTGGCGCAGCTGGACGCCGAACACACAGCGCTTTGGGCCGGCGTGAGCTGTAACGCCATGCCGCTGGTTGAAAGTGGCCCATTCGTAGTGCTAGCGTCAGCGAGCTAACGCTAGCTGGATATAGCAGGCCGCTTCAGGTTGTCGGTAGCATTCCCTGGTCAGCTAATTAGATAAATCACAACTCAAAGCGAGAAGCACCTTTGGCCTTGATTCTTCACTGTGCTGACTTTATCATAAGCCGTAACGGCTGGACTAGCTAAGGTCAGGTAGCCTGCTAATTAGCTAGTTAGTTCTTTAGCGAATAACGTTAATGTAAAGCCAATTGTAACGTCTGGTTTTGTTGTTGTTTACACTGTACTAGCATGCGAATCTCTGCCAGTTACAGTGAGCTTGAAAGAGTGTTAAAAATGTTGTGGAAATGTACTTTTCCCTTATCAAACTGAGGTACGTTGTTTTGTTTGCGGAGTAATTTGCACTAGCTAGCCAAATATACACCAGTGCAGATATTATCGCAATATCAAATATCACTGTGGTTAAATTTTAACATAATCAATGCTAGCATACGACTGAGAAACGTTAGCGTGTGTAGGATTTATTTAGGTTTCAGGTGTAAGAAAGCTCATGTAAACAAGTCTGAGTGTGTGAGAGGTTGTAGTTAGCGTGTAATTACAAGTTATCACTAAATATCTTTCAGGTAGTCTGGTGCTGTTACCTAAAATTCAGTTATGCGGGCTAAAGCAGACACTTTGAGGTTATCTTTAATGAAATAGCTTTACATAGACACTAAAAGACATGGCTGTTGTTGACCTTCTGGAGCATAGCGAGACATATCAGCCATTCATTCATGATTGATGACCTTTGAGGAATCAAGCCTTTATCCTTTTACCCCTCCAGCTACACCACTGCATCAAACCACTAACAGTCTTTGTTATAGTATTTATTTCTAACCACTAATGTAAACTAATGATTCTTGGAGAGATTAGTTAGATTTGATTGTTAGTTTTAGCCGCACTTTCTTTTAAATATCCTACTGACTCCTAACTGGAACTGCTGGTGTGGATGAGAACATGAGGAGCGTTTTGTCTCATCTGATCCAGCATCCACGCAGTATGCGGATCTGATCAAAGTGCAACGGAGACTGAGAACGGACGAATAGATGATGATGATGATGATGGTGGTTATAAAAGTGGCCCAGTGACAGTGTGATTCCACACACAGAAGCAGGAGTGTCACAAGGCTGCAGACATGAGCCTCCGTCAACCCACCTCCACACTGGACAGGTATGAGTTTCAGATCCACTACACCTAGACAGTGCATCTCAATGCTTTGCTAAAAAATGTAGAACTCAGAGATAAGCCAATCGACGTGTTTTAATCAGACTGCGGTTCAGTCTGGCCACTGGTGAAACAAGTCAGACAGCTTGCAAACTTCCTGGGTGATAAAATTGCCCTTTGTACGGACAGAGGGCAAATACTGTTTTCATTGGATAATTTTAAAGCAACTTCAATCCAAATATTTCACATCTGATCTGTAGCTCAGTGAGTTAAGGATTTGCCTGTGGAGCTGCAGGTCGCTGGTTCAAGACCAGACCCTTCTTAAATTTTGATAATAAAAAAAAAATGGGGCAGTGGTGGCGCAACGGTTAAGTCTCTGGACTACTGATCAGAAGGTCAGAGGTTCAAACCCCGATGTGGCCACTGTTGGGCCCTTGAGCAAGGCCCTTAACCCTTCCTGCTCCAGGGGTGCTGTACCGCGGCTGACTCGTCGCTGTGACTCCCCCAATTGGGGAGAGATGCGAATATCAGAATTTCCCCTCGTGGGATTAATAAGGGATAATAAAAAAATAAATAACCCTCGTGTTGTGCTTCAGGTCAAAATTGACCTGTTTTAAAGTTTGACATGTGGGGAAAAAAAAATTTACAGTGAGACTTCTGATGTCCACATTTTCAACATTTTTGGTAAATCTTTGAACATTTTTTGGTGGAAAAAAATGTTTAAAATGTGTAAGAACATTCACAAAAAAATTCGAAATTCGCTGGATTTTGGTTGATTTTTTTGTGAATGTTCTTAAAGAAAATATTAGACGTTTTACTGATATATATGTAATCACTTTAGATATTTTTTGGATTTTCTTGGAAGATTTTTACTCATTTTTTGAAAATATTTACAAGAATTTTTCTTGCCAAATTTGGGGGATTTTTTACTTTTTTTTTTTTTTTTAAATAAAACTTTTAAGGAATTATTGGTATTTTCTTCCTGAAGGTTTTGCAAATTTTCAGAAATTTGGGGAATTTTTTTTGCTGAATTTTTGGATTTTTTTTCAGACAAGAAAACAATATTTTTTGGTGCCCGTAAATCAGGACAACAGGAGGGTTAATATCTATGTAGTGAGATTAAATCTACGTTTGTTGCTTGAGTGTGACCTTGTGACCCTTCACCTGTTGTGTAGCATGACCTCTGACCTGCCGAACACTTGATGTAGTGTAGCTCATTGTGGTCGTTCCTGCTGTTCATCACCGCATCGATAATGTAGCCGTGCTCTGTGTTTCTGTGATCATCTGTGGGATGCATCTTTATCTTCACCATGTGTCTTTTCTGTCTCTCCTGCTGTCAACTTGTTTCCCCCTGATGTGTTCTTGTGCACGTCCCCACTACTGTCTGTCTGTGTGTGTGTGTCATGTGACGGCAGGGCAGCCAATAAGAAAAACGCCCACCTTTACAGGTAGGACGGCTGCTGCCTAGTGATCGCTCATGTCAACTGTTTTGAGGGTTCATGACACCTACAGATTGTGCAGCTGTGGCGGCAAAATTCTCAGTGGCTGCGCTTGTTGTTTCACCGTGTTTTTGCTGAGTTAGACACCCGGAACATGAAAAAAAATGTGTGCATGTAAGGAATGCATTATATACATCATGGATGTGTCATAACCCACTGTGATGCATGCACTCATATTTATTAATACAGATCATATCAGAAAATACAATTTTATAGTGACATCATGTTTCAATTAAAATGAAGCACCATCTCTACCTACTTGGGCATTATTATGTATATTCTGATGCACACACTTAAGCGATAAACGCAGTTGAAGCTAGTTGGGTTTTTTAAGGCAGATCTGACTGTATCTGGATAGTTTTAGTTGTATATGTGGTTAGAAAATACTGGCTGTAGTGCTACATCTACTTACCCTTTCTATCATCATGTTATCTAACCACCAATTTCTATATTTATTTTACTTTCTAAGGGTAAGTCTTGATGCTGCCTATTAAGTTCAGTCCCCATAAATATTAAAAATATTGAGCAAATTATTACATTCAAGATGCTTAAACCAGTTTGGCATAAGAGTTTACACAAGAGATTTCTTAAGTCTATTGTTTCCTTATCCCTTAATTGAAAAATTATTTTTATTATTACATTATTATTACTTTTAAAATTTCAGCACTAATTTTCTGCAGAAGTATGAGGAGCTTAATAGGTTCATATCTTAGTAAGTCACAACAGACTGGATTTAAGGCAAGTTTTTTGTCTGAGTTGTTCTTTTAGCTAATCAGTCTTTGAACCTCCTAAATAATATCATCTCGCTTCAATATTTCCATTTATGTTCTTGCATCATAGACCTTTAAATAAAGTATATTCTTGGAAGTCATAGCTGCTTTCAGTGTTTACACTCTGTGGGAGTATAACGGTCATGAGGATGGTTTAAACAGTCTATTCCCTCTCGGTCAGTTTCTCTGCATTCTTCGTTCTGAATTTCTTCTCTGTCTCCTTCTCTTTATCTGTTTTTCCTCCTTTTCTGTCATGCTTCGCTTTCAGCCCTTTCGCTGCTTGGTGAGTTTTCCTGTCGACTGCTTTCTTGTTGCTTCTTATGCTATTCCTTTTTTTCCCCCGACCATTCTGACCATGTGCCTCCACTGAATCTCCCTCTCGCCTTTCATTTTCGGCATTCCAATGTAAGCTTCCCTTCCTCCTCATGAGTCTGTTGCATCACTTTTCATTTATTTCTCCTTCAGTGAGCCTCCCTTTCTTCATTTATTATCTTCAGTGCTCCCCTCTCCCACTACAGCCAGCCTTCCCAGAGCGTTTCTTTAAATTGGCCTGTTAAGGAGTCATCTCATGCTCAGCCTTTTTCTGTGTCTCGTCCCTCAAACCCAGGCTCAGCAGTCTGACAATTGGGGACTCGGAGCGCAAATCCTCTGCCACCCAGCCGAGAGAGCCGACGGCAGACGTCATTGTTGAGAGTACAGGTAACTGCGACTTCCAGTGCTGCCTTATGTTTTTTGTTTGTGGATGAATTTAGAATCCCGCAGTATTCTTTCTACTCTCCTTATCTTCCAGGTCCTGGTCTTGTCCAGAGATGTGTGGTCGTGCAGAAGGACCAGCTTGGTTTCGGCTTCACAGTGTGTGGAGAGAGAGTCAAGCTAGTGCAGAATGTCCGACCAGGTAAGACATGCAGAAGATTTTTTTTTTTCAATCTTGTCATCATAATTATTCTTTTATTTTTACATGAAGAGTCTAACAAAGTGACAGTAGGAGTCCGTTTCAAAGTAGTTTGACTTGCCGGGTATAGTTTATGCCTGCAGTACGCCATACATTTCACACAGCTTTCTCATGCCCGTTCCGCTGTCCACTACTTGACTACGGACAATCTCCTTGACTACGGAAAACAACAACAACCATGTCAGTGCAGCAATCTGCATGCTGAATGGTCGGATCATGCAATAAAGCAGCCATGTTAGCTTTTTTTTTCACAGTGACTTATCCATTTAAAATGGCAGTTGTCGCCTCCTTGCATGCAAATGTTCCACCAAAGCAATTCCCCTGTCAACAATTTGAGTGAACACCGTCACTTCATTCTATTCTTATCACTGGCCAAGAGGATTGTGACTGGTTTAACAAAACACAAACATGCTAGAGTATTTATTCTCTTACAGCAAAATGATGTTGAGGAGCAGCTAGGCCATTCTGCACAGCGCTGCGTTAGCGCTAGAGAATGGTCTGACTATGTGTGACTACTTTTTATGAGATTTAAATACTCAACTTGAAAAACCTTCTCCAAGTTTTGATAAATTCAAAAGTTGCAACACATTTTGTGACTTTGGAAGTCAACTGTGATAGCCGATTATTTTTCAAATATAATCTGAGCCAGATGATATTAAAAAGCTGGTTAAAGAAGTACACAAGATGGATGATTTGAAATCATTTTCTTCCTCTGGATAATTCTCACTGTGCTCCTCCTCAGGCGGTGCAGCAGTGAAGGCCGGGGTCCATGAAGGGGACAGAATCATAAAGGTTTTTTACGACTTTCTGTTAGGTGGAATCTGAGACATTTGTTGTTTATTTTTTCTGTTTTTAGTTATGCTGACTTTCCTCTTTATCTGTCTCAGGTGAACGGTTCGCTGGTGTCCTCCATGTCACATCAGGAGGTGGTAAAGCTCATAAAATGTGAGTTTAAAACAAGTGTGACTTGGTGTTTGCTGCTTTTGCACTATTTTCGTTTAGTTTTTTTAAAGAAAAATCCTGATTCTATGCTCTTCTATCCATACCTAGCTGGAACGTATGTAGCGCTAACACTACAAGGACCGCCTCCGTCAGCTGCCTCCTTGCCCTTAGAGCCCCTCCCCACAGACCTCACACCCAATCAAAAGATGTCTGTGGGTGGGGATGCCCCGCCCCCTCCGCCTCCACCGTTGCCATCCGGACTGAGCAGCACCCCTTCCCAAAGAATCACAGGACCCAAACCACTACAGGTGAATGAAACCCAATAAAGGATTGATATTAACTATGTATCCATTACACATTTTGAAGTATCGCCGTAGGAAAAGTTACTGGAAACAAGTTTAACCCCTTGACGCCTATTGTCAGGAATTCGCAACATATCACTTTCACTCAGACTGCGGCCAAGATGGCGTATCCATTCCCCCAATGCCGGTTTGTGCATATTCAATACGTACCTCGGAACCTTTTGCAAGCACTGGTTTCTCGTAGGACCGGTCGGAGTGGGACCTAATTATTATATATCTGTCATTATTATTATATATCTGTTCTATGTGTAATAAACAAATTAATAATCTCCACTTATTTTAGCATCAGCTAGAAAGCAAAAACACGCTTTTTTAAAAATTTAATTGTAAATGAATTCAGGCATCAAGGGGTTAATATTCACTTGAGTTTAATGCACCTCATGGGAGAATTTTAAAAAACAAGTTCTGATATGGTTCCACCTTTATTTTTTTGTCTTTTCCTCTGGACAGCATTAAGCACTTCCAATACCAGATAACATGAAAGAATAACTACAACTTCTGTACATTTTTCTCCCATATATGGCCAAAGTTGTGCTTGTTTCTCTTGGAGTGTTTTTTTTTTTTTAGCTGGCAGCAAACAACTCTGGACATTACAGCCATGTGCAACACAACCTTTAATGCCACCTTCTTGATGACACTACACATCCTAGTAAAATCGATTCAAAACATTTCATAAAAACAAGCTAAATTCATAGTTTTAAATTTTTTTTGAAGCACTTTGTTTGCTAGCTATTGTTTAGTTGACTCTCATTCACCACCTGCAGTCAGCATGTGTCAGTACTGAACAAAAGTTTTATAAATTGCAATATGATGGCAAGAATAAGAATTTCACTGTGGCTGTTGTAAATGTGTTTTTCAGGACCCAGAAGTACAAAAACATGCCACTCAGATACTCAGGAAAATGCTGGAGCAGGAAGAGGCTGAACTGCAGGTATGAATACTCACACACAAACTGTCCCAGTTGCCGCTTCACTGCTCGTCCCTGACTGCATTTTTCTGTAGATGAAAGAAAGAACGGTGAATTTCCACGAGGTGATCCCTGACGTCTCACATCATTATATACTTACTGATCTGCAGGGCTTGTTGGATGAGCAGTTGAGGAACCCGTCGCCGTCACTGGAGGAGCGGATTGAAAGTGCCAAGAGACGAGCTCACCAAGTCAGGGTCAAGATTCAGCAAGATCTGGTGAGGAGATCTGGTGCTTGTGATGATTTACAGACTCTCTATAGTCACTTAACCTCTTGGTTTACCAGGATAGACACCAGGCTTCGCAGTTTTTTTGTTGGATGGTAAAAATGATATCAAAAAGGATCTAAAATGTATTATTTAATCCGCTCACCTTTAGTCTTTTCCACGTGCTTGAAGCAGACAAAACAACATAAAACAGTGAAATGCATGTAACTGCAGCCATTGTCATACAAGGTCCATGCTATCTATATTACAACATTATGGTTTCTCTCAGTTCTGCTACCCCTGATTTGTACAAAGAAAACCAATTACATGCAGTTACAACATGCAGGCATTATTTACAGAGAAAACGCTTGCTGAAAGCAAACTGACACTTTTCTCTGCTTCACTAGGAGGGAACACGATCAGAATCTGTCACAAGTTACGTCATAGCAGGGGAAGGTTCGTATCAATGTGTCTTTTTAAGTTTAATTAGTGTAAACATAAGACAAAAATGTACCTCAGAGGCCATATAGACTAAAAGAACTTTTGTGATGGATTTAGTAGCTTTCAAAGCAGGTTAAAAGCTTTCTTTGCTTTCACAGGGCGACTATCAATGGACTCCAGTGAAGGGGACATCGAGGTAGGACACGCAGTCTGGTCTTTACATAATCTGGTGAGATTGTGGGGTTTGTGCATGTGATGGTCCCACTCATCCCCCTCGTCCTCCCTTCCTCCTTCCCTCCTTCCCTCCCTTCCTTCTCCTCCTCCTCCTCCTCCTCCTCCCCAGGCCTTTGAGAGTCCCCACTCCTCCCCCTCATTTTCCTTCAGGACCCCCCTACACCGACGGCAGAGCTCCGACACACACACCTTATCTGATTCGGTGAGACTGACACACGCACATGCAATAATGTCCATGTCAATAATAAGTCACTCAGTTGTTAGCCTCTTTCTGCTATACAAGAGTGTAGACTGAACTAACAATAAGAAGATTTGATTAGGGTTTGAATTTTTGGAAAGCAAAATGTTACCAGCTGAGTATAGGCCATTGCATCCATTCACACTGGTATAGATAAATGCATGTACAGTATAACCACAAGTGGAAGGAAGACAGGCAGGTACACAGAAACAGAGGCCATACTGAAATGCTTTGCTTTCTGAATATTGTATCACTCAGGTAAAGCAGAGTCAGTATCCACAGATTAGAGAACTCATCACACAACATGCTGGCTTCAGTTTCAGTTTATACAGAAAGCAGGCCTGCATTCTCAGCTCCATATTTTGTGTCATTTATTGTACCATGCTGGCCCTGCAGGGCAATGTTTACTTACCCCCATGGCGATGTTGCTCTGTTCCCTCCTCTTATTCGACCCTCTCCTTTTCTGACACGCACTGCTGTGATTTGCGTAGCTGTTTAAAATGGAAGAGATAAGCAGTAAGACTGAGAAGATAATTATCACCACAATCTTCCGTTCATGTTTCATGTCATTTGAGTCTTTTGTGCCCGCTGCTGTATGTACACTTAAAGCATGAAAATTCCTGTGTGACTGAATGTTTTCCCTTCTCTAAAATTTGTGTCTGTGTGTATTTAAGGGTGGAAAGGCCCAGATCATCGGCCCGGAGGAGGACGATGAAGAAGACGACGGCTATGCATTTAATGAAGTGATTTCCCATTTTTCTTCCTTCCTTATATTTTCTTATTCATACACCACCTCTTTGAAGAATTCATCATTTTCCTCTGTCTTTCTCGTAGATGGATGGTCCATTTCAGGATATTGAGTTGTTGAAATCACGACCGGCCCACATGACAGTATTCATGAGATACGTCTTCACCCAGCTTCTGGACCCAAACCCTCTGGTCAGTCCAGACTTCAACAAATCCAGTAAAACATAGCACTGGGGTTTAGCTCTCACTCTGTTTCTTCACAGTGATGAAATGCTATTTTCATAGTTTAAGAATGAAAATCTGATATTTTTTTAGACAACATTATCATCTAGAGTAAAGCAGATAATCCAAAGTCTTACCTGTGCTTGTATTCCATTGCAGTATCTTCACACTAATCTAAACAAAAACATTGATTTTCAACATTTCTATATGTATAACTTGATTTGCTTTTTTTGCATTCATTGCTGTTTTTGTATTCTTGTGTCTCCATTAGCTGTTTTACCTGTCGGTAGAGGCCTATCTAGGCTCCAGTCCTAAAGATGCCCGTGCACTTGCCCCTCAGATCTGCTCCCATTTCCTGGATCCAGATGCTGTATGTACAAACTCTTACATGTCTCTCAAAGTTTTATCCTAGCATTTGGTATTTTTTTTTTGTTACAAATAATAGAAAGGTCATAGTCTGCAGCAGACAACAAGAGATCTGGCTTTAATCCTATGAAGAGAGTATTTTAACGTATGTCGTGTTGAACAGTTAGAAAATATGGAAGGATTTTATGAGCCCCCATGAAGAGCAGATATTCAATATGGCAACATTCAAACATCAACATCAAAACTTTCCTTTTTTCCCTGATAGCCCCTGAAAATCAAAGTACGAGAGGAGTATCTCACAGATATAGGTAAGTGATTTATTTTACAATTTATATTAAACGTGTGTTGTCTTCTTTCATATGAAACTAAAACTAACAACTGGAAATTGCAATTATGACTGTTTAATTCAAAGGATCAGCTACATGACTGTAATATCTATCTAGTAGGTTGTCTTGTAAGTGTATCTGTTGATGTATATTTAATCATCTCTTCAGAAAATCGACTTCATGCCCAAGAGGACATCAGGGGGCCTTTATCTGAGCTGCAGCAGCAAGTGCTGCCAGACATCCAGGACCAGATTCAAGACTACAGGTACAAGATTTTTTCTTTTGATTGTAAGATTTATGAAATAATTCCTGAGCGTCATTTAGCGCCAGGTAGGATGTATATTTGTTGTTCTTATTCTGCCTTCTAGTTTGCTTGGAGGACTCTGTTGGAGCTTTACGCTAGTGTGGGTGGACACAATATAGTCGCTGCATGAGCACAGCTGTTAGGCTGGCAGGTGGCAAATGCTTTTACACAATTTAAACTCTCCTGAAGTATAACCTGAGGCAGAATAAAGCCGACGCAGGTTACCATGGACACAACTGCCATATCCTGCAGCCCATATTAACCTGTTGCTTTATGTGTCTTGCCAGGAACAAGCAGATGATGGGTCTCGGTTCTCTGTTTGGAGAAGGAGACCTGCAGCACCTTGATGGAGACCCAGTGAAGGAGAAACAAGTGGTGGACAGACAGGTCACCGCCCTCTGGGAGATATTGTGAGTCTGTCACTTATTAGAGTCTGAGCACCAAATGGAAATGCAAAGACCCTATTGAAACCCTCTGGTTTCTTCTTCTTTTTAATTCTTTGGTGGACTATTCATTTGGACTTTTAACGGCCTAAAAATGCTTGAAAACGCATGAACGCATGACTTTGCACACACATCAGGACCGGCAAAAAATTTGATATTTTATGGGACTTGCGCACCTGTGTGCCAAAATGGCTTCGTGATGAAAAGCTATCAAAATGTTTTACATAAGTCAAAGGGTGTGGCCATGGCAGCCCCCATGAAACAGAAAGTACGGTCTAACTCTCCTGTACATGCTCCAGCCTGCCTGAAACTTTACATGTTTGATCAGAGACCTGCCCTGATGACATCCATGTGGTAATATTCAATCACAGTCATAGCGCCACCTTGTGGTATCAGGAAATTGACATTTTGTGCACTTTCATGTACTATTGTTTGCTAGTTTGTCATATTCACCTCAGATGGTTCCTGATATGTTTTCTATTGGCTAGCAGTATTTAAGCTGACTTTAAGTATGTTTTACTCTTGTTATTTTGGCTCTGAGTATGTTTCAACCTCTTGACACTGGCTTCAGTATGTTTTATCCTAATTTTTAAATACCAAGTTGAACTTTGCTATTTTTCTTAGACTTGTCTGTGTCATTTTGCCTCACATATAATAAAGCACACTAACTCTGAAAATAATTTATGTTTGCACGTACCATTTATACAAACTTTGTGATATCATATAATCCTTGAATTTGGTTAGCTACATCTCCACACCTTCACTTTTCTGTCTCACACTGACGTACACCACACCTCCATGTGCATGTGTGCGCTAGGACCTGTTCAATGCTGCTTGCAGCTTTAATTCATAACTTGCTGTCATATAATGTTATGACCTCTGCCAAAAACTGCAAAGGTGGGGCTCCTGTTCATTTTCTGAACATGTTCACTCTCCTTTATTTATATTTAACAGCCTAAATACAGATTTTTTTAAAAGTGCAAACTAGTCATACACTGGTTTACTGCAACATGTGTCTCTGCTCAACACACACTAAGACTGTTTCGCCCGGTTTCCCTAGCAACAGGATCATTTGTTAAGGGCCCAATAAAATTGTTATTACAAAGCAACACAAGGAGCCACCGCAGCTTTCATTGCAAAGGTCATTACGCCAGCCACAAACCCCTGAAACCACATGACAGTTATTCATTTTAACTTCATATACACACAGGCTGAGCGGCGTCACATGACTGTGACACTGCACGCTGTTTCTTACATTGGTGTTTGCACCTGAACAAACTGGATTTAAGTTTAAGTAATTAAGCTGGATATCTCTTTGAAAGACGGTTTGCTGCAGAGAGAGTTAACAACCTTTTATGTCTTTGTGCTTGTTTTTGCTCCAGATCAAAGCATGAAGAGGACAGAAGGTAAGAAGAGCGTCGTGTCTTTTTGAGTGAAATATAATTTAACAGCAGCACCTTCACATTTTGCTTCGCTTGTTTACCGTCCTTTATCTTCTGTTCTAATCTCTGGTCTACCTCTCCCCTCACCGTGTTTGTTCGGTCTCTTTCTCTCTGACTCCACCCCTTCACCGTTTTTCGTTCAGTTCTCCTCTGGCATCAGCTGTGCTCTTATACCTTCGTCATTCTGGCATCAAGCTCAGAGACTCGAAAGTCTTCCCTGGTCTAAGTACAGAGAAGGAGAAGTGGCTCACTTTCTTAAAAACGAAAAAGGTAAGAACTGAAACTGCCCTTTCCATCCATCCATTATCTATACACCGCTTTATCCTCATTAGGATCGCAGGGGAAACTGCCCTTTGCAGGTTTAAAAATCTAATTCATGTCTGTTTAGCTGCAAATGTAATCACAACTTGACACATGCAATTTGATTTGTGTTCACAGAACTCATTGTAATGTCTTGTCATCCCCTTTAACTTTAAATTCCAAAGGTGTTTTTCACTGATTGGGTGTTTTTAAAAGTAGGAGATACTAAGGATAAAAGTTGTAGGTTGTTTCTGAACCGCTTTCCATATTTAGGGTCCGTGCACTGAATAGTGCGACGACCCTTATTAGAGCTGAAGAAATTATTTTTATACTTTCTTGTACTGGCGAAACAAGGGCGTTTTTGAGGGCCTAAACATGCTCAAATTTGTGTGAAAATTTGCAGATGCACCAGAACTGGTGAGAAATTTTATATTTTATAGTAATTGTGGGGTTGTGTGGCCAAATGGCTCCATTGCGTCCTCTACAAAATTGAAACAGTAACCCAACGGGAGGATGTTTCATCTACAGCTACAAAATTTGGAAAGCATATGCAGCACATGAAGATGCACAAAAAAGTCAGTTACGGCCACACTGTAAGCCCAACAGGAAGTCCGCCATCTTGTGTTAACTGCAAAAATTTTGTGATTAATTCCTTCAATTTCAATTAAAACCTTCAATTTGGTCAGTATATACAACAGGCCTTTGTGATGAAAACTTACCAAAATGTTTCTCAAAAGCTAAAGGGCGTGGCCACGGTGGCCCCCTAAACTTTGATCCTTCGCTATGAAACAGGAAGTGCTGACTAACTCTCCTGTACATGCTCAAATCTGCCCGAAACTTTAGGCCACATTCACCTCAGATGTGGTGATTTAAGCCTGAACATGTTGATGATAATTCACTGAGAAAATGCTGACTTGTCGCCAAAGGGCATGCCTCTGACGGCATGGTGAATTTCGATGGCACGCCATGAAAATTGAAGTATTTATATCTCAGCTGCAAATTATCCAATCTGCCCCAAACTTCATATACTGAACAAGAGTCTGGGTCTGAAGACATCCACACTCATACATTTGGAAATAGTCATAGCGTCACCTATTGGTAACAGGATGTTTAGGCATTACATTTGCACATACCATTGCCCTAAACTTTGTCATATAATTCTGAAAATTGGTCAGCTGAGTCTTGATACCATGACAATGCCACGGTATGAAGATTTTGACGTTTCATACAACACTTGTCGTGGCAACGCATTGTTGATGCGACAAACAAAGTACTTTTTGACAGGTTACTAATGCTCAAAGCTCACCAAAATTGCCACACACATCACAGTTGGCTAAAGGAAGGACACTGTATGCATCTCATGCATGTGCTATAGCGCACCTTGCAGTATTTTTAACAAATAGCCCCTGCAACATGTGTCACCTACATCCATGATATTTGGTAGGCATGTGTAGCACGTTAGGGCGAACAAAAAGTCTATGGGTCCCAAGACCTAAACCCAACAGGAAGTCTGCCATCTTGGATTAGTGGTGAGATTTTTGGTAATTTTGGTCATTTTCAGTGGTTAGCTACTCATAAGGGATAACTCCAAGAGACATCACATTTGGACAGTATATAAAACAGGTCGTAATGATGACAACTTTACAAAAATTATTTGCATCAGTCACAGGGCGTGGCCATGGCGGCCCCTTGAACTCTGATGCTTCGCCATGAAACATCCACTACTGTCTAACTACCCTCTGCATGCTCCAATCTGCCTCAATTTTAATTTTTTTTAATGTTTAATCAGAATCCTGCCCTGATGACATCCTTATGTCAAAATTTTTTTTGTGTCACACCCCACCGTACGCCACGTCCCAACATGCGTGGGTGTGCGAGGACCCATGCAACGCTGCTTGCAGCTTTAATTTACCTTAGAAACCTATACATATCCACATTCATGGATGCTAAAATGAAATGATTTTACTTTCAAATTGTCAACAGAATTCTGTTCTTTATGGCATTTTAACATATCTATTCAGCAGCAAGTCTGGATAAATATAATGCACTGTTATAAATAATAATATATAATTGGAAATTAACGAGAGTTGATAGTGAAAATGAGGTAGTGATTTTGTGGTTCCTCTCTCCACAGCTGAGCGGCGGCAAGAGAGAAAAAGAGGGAGAGGATAAAAAAAGAAATCCCATCCTGAAGTACATCGGCAAACCCCGGACCACATCCCAGTCCAGTAAATTTAAGCACACTCACACGTATATGTATAAATGAAGAAAATGACAAAATGACAGTAAATCATGACTCTGTAAATAACTTTTAGAAGCTCTCATCTAAACCCAGTTGATGGTTAAAATCCTAGAATGCTAAGATTGGGTTTTAATCATCACTCTGGTCTCATCAATTCATTATCATGATTTAAAATGCAAATGTGAGTCTGTCCAAGATCATTATTAGCTGATAGTATTGATACTCTCCACATCAGAAGCACGCTAACACACACGTGATGTTCTC
This sequence comes from Amphiprion ocellaris, assembly GCF_022539595.1. Classification (NCBI taxonomy): domain Eukaryota; kingdom Metazoa; phylum Chordata; class Actinopteri; family Pomacentridae; genus Amphiprion; species Amphiprion ocellaris. The sequence goes on from NC_072788.1 coordinate 13,474,237, forward strand.
CCTCATTGTATTTGTCAGACAATATTGATTTCTTTTTGTCCTTTGTTTGCCCTCCAATTGCTTTTCCAGGTTTAATTTATTGATTTATGGGATTTTCATTGTGTCTTGTCATTCTGATTTCATTGTTTCCTTTTGGTTCATTTTGGTGTTGTAGCATTCCATGTCCCGTTGTCACCCACCGAAGGTACACATTTTTTTTGTCATCGCAATTTTGTTTGTGCTCTTCTGTTAATTTTTTTGCTTTTCAACTAACATATTTGAGTTATTTTATACACGTCACCCTTTTCTGTGTGATAGAGTGTGCATACTGTTTTATCATTAAGCGATACCTGTGTGTGCAGTACGTCCCGGCAGTGTGAGGAACATCATTCAGCAGTTTGAGAATCACACAGAGACGACAGGAGAGGAGGGCGGTGAGGCGGCAGACCCGCAGAGGCTGTCCTCCAGCAGCCTGGGAGAAGACAGCATGGACAGGTAGATATTAAACCTCTTTATATGGCCACTGGCGGAATATATTCAGAATCAGCCTCATTGATTTGCTGTTTTTTTAATGCACTCTCTACCAGCCCTACGGTGTCAGTGCGTCTGGCTCGAAGCGAGTCGCTAAAGGCTCAGGGGGAAGGACGTCGGCGGGGCGTAGCCTCAGGGACTGAGTCTGTCCCTCGCTCTCGTAGCGATGTGGACATGGAGGACTGTGGGGAGGAGAGGGAAGGACCGGGCCTCAGGCCGCTGCAGCACAGTGCTTCATCTTCTGCATCCAGCAGCTCTGCTAGGTAGAGTCACACTCCTTAGGGTGTTTCTAAATACACTCTTCTCAAATTCTGAGACTCCGATATACATTTTTTTTTACAAACTTAGATTAAAAAAATCTTCGAAGAATCAAAACTCTCCCCTTCAGTGAAGGTTTTGAGCCCCTATCATTACCCCTAGAAGTTTTCACCTCATGCCATCTCTCTCTCCACTCTCTCAAACTCAGGTCTCTAGAGAACCCTACACCCCCATACACCCCTCGGTCTAGACGCAGGTGAGTTGTCTGGTTGCCCCCACTGAAGGCTGATGACAGATGACCAATAGAATAGGAAATTAAAATTCACAATTTCCCCTTAATTTTCCCCTTAATGTCTACTGAGATTTTGTGGTTCATAATGTCTACATTGGTTGAAAAAGCCCCATATTTAAAGTAGGCACATATATAATCATGAATTCACAATTATTGTTTTTTTTCCCTTTTTGTGTCTTTGTCCACATTCATGCATCTGTTTTCTGCTCCTATCTGTCCATCCCTCCTTCTTTATGTTGTTCCATGTTCCCTACTCGTGTTGATGTGCAGGAGCATGGACTCACCATTGGTCCCACTGCAAGACGCTGCAGCGCTGGAGGATGAAGTGTGGGATGGTCAGAACTGGCAGGACACAGTTTCTCCTCAGCTCCTTGCAACACTCAACCAGAGAGAGGTGGACAGACAGGCTGTCATATATGGTACGATTTCATTTCAAAACACACAGGAACGATTCCAATTATCGTTTACCTCGGAGGATCAACAGATTGAGTGATGGTGCACTGTGGTTGATGATTCTCTCCATTCCGCTCCTCCTCCTACTCTTCAGAGTTGTTTACCACTGAGGTGTCCCACCTGAGAACCTTACGAGTCCTGGACCAGGTTTTTTACCAGAAGATGAGGTCTGTGCTGAACTCTGACGAACTGGCCTGCATCTTCCCGAACTTGCACCAGGTCTACGAACTCCACGGTCAGTCTGAAGAAGAAAAAGAAACGATGTGTGATTTTTGGGCTGTGGATTTTGTTTCAAGTTTATGATATCTTCAAATGAATAAATGCAGCATTAATACCAGCATGTTCCAATGCAGAGCTGTATCTTCCCCTGTAACAGTGTTTCTGTTTGCACAATAGAATGAACTGTACTTTGAGTCAATATGTATTCATGGCTGTATGTTGCCTGGTAAATAATAATATGTCATGCAAATAGTAAGTAAAGGTCATATGTGTAATCTCAGCCTGCAGCTTTACAGAGTCAATGTGTATTCTGAGTGTTAATTTTGAGCCATGAAGGCATATCGCGTCACAATGCATCATACATCACTGGAAAATCATTTATTTCATGTCCCGTGAGAGTAACTTTTTGTACGTCCTTTCAGCTTTAGGGTTGTAGTGTCCTGGTTGATTGATTGGTCGATATTTGGCAGTGGGTCGAACATAAAACCTTTTAACACCACTGCACTTTTAGAACTTTAAACTTGCCCAACCTGATGGAGACTGCTAGGTCTAATTTATTAAACTGAACGTTTCCCTGAGTCTATTCCAAACTAATTGACACCATGTCAAAGAAGTTGTCAGTTTGGATGCATTTTGTTAAAATATATGGTCAAAGTTTAGTACAAACTTTGCAAACAGCAATTTCACAGCCAAACAATAGCTCCTGAATAGTTTTAGTGCTGGGATCACGAGTTATATAGTTACATTCAGTCATTTTAATATGGGCAACTACACACTGGTGTGCTCTAAATGTGTTGTTATCATTCCATTTTAATAAAATAATGAGGTTAAAAATCATTTAATATCCTGAAAATGCAAGCTTTTTATGTTTATCCATAATTTATTAAGCTATAGAGGCTAACAGGATTTCTTTGGTTCACTACAACCCCACATTTTTTTGGCATGATCCTAGTAAAGTAACTTGACATTCAGATTTGGGTCCTTTTATATCTGCGTTAATATTATTTCTGCATCACTTCTTTGCAGCAAGTCTTTGTGAGGCAATGACGAAGCAAAGAGAAACTCCCATTGTTCAGGACATCGGGGATGTTATGCTGGCCAGGGTGAGCTTAATGTCTCCATTTGGGTTTTCTCATCTCTGCTGTAACATGAAAAGGATTACAGTGTAGTTTATGTAGTGTGTTAACAGTTGGTTTGTGGTTCTAGTTCGAAGGTGCAGCTGGAGACGAGTTTCAGGAAAAAGCATCCCAGCTGTGCTGCCAGCAGTCTCAAGCTCGGGACCTCATCAAAAACAAACGTCGTAAAGACCCTCGCTTCGCTCAGATCATCCAGGTACACACACACACACACCTGGCAAAACATAGTGTGAGTTGTAACTGCATTTTTTCTTGGTAGATTTATGTCATACCTCACTCTCTGTTTCAGAGTCTTGCATCAAAATATAGGAAAAAGTGTGTTTGCTGCGTGTGTTTTGCCTTCATAGTTAAACAGCCATGTTTTTTTTTTAACTTGCTTGACTTTTGTCCAGGAGTGTGAGGCGAGTCCTCACTGTCGCAGGCTGCAGCTCAAAGACCTTCTGGTGTCAGAGATGCAGAGAGTCACCAAATATCCTCTGCTGCTGGACAACATCATCAAACACACAGAAGGTGAGGAATCAGGAGATAGACAGATTCATATGCAAAAACATGCCAAGAAATCATGCCAAAAAAATGTAAGAAACATGCCCTTGTTTTTACCTTTAGCTGGTTCGTCAGACCTCCCGTCACTGCAGCGTGCACAAGCTTGTTGCCGAGGGATACTGCAGGCTGTCAACGAGGATGTCAGGGAAACAGAACATCGGCAACGCCTCATCCAGTACCAACGCAGACTGGATGCTGGGCCTCAATTCAAGGTGACCGAACAGTTGAGGTGTTTTAACCCTCTGAGGCACAGACAGTTTCTGGGCATTATTTTACTCCCGTCACATTTGTACTCATTGTGGGCTCATTTTTCACTACAATATAAAGTCCTGCACGTCTGTGGAAATAACACAACTATGAAGAAGGCGAGAGAACTCAAAATGTCTTTTGTGCAGTATGACAAAGTGATACTGCCATAATTTCTTAGATTTTTAATTTCGCAAAAAACAAGCAACAAAATATGTCCTTTCTTGTTACCAATACTGTAAAAAATGTGGTCGCTCTGCAATAGATGTTCTACTTCTTACACTTTTAATTTATTTCCATACTGTATTCTATCTGCTCTATGTAAACACAGTCTGCAGTTTAGCTTGCGGAGTGCTGAAATTTTAGTTTTTCACAGAATCTGGTTACTGTAAAAAAAACAAAAAACAAAAACAAGAATAAAGTGACTTTGATAAAGCATCCCAATTTTTGCTCAGATTTGGTTGTTTTTCCAGCCACAGATGATCCAAGGACCATGTAAGAGTTGACAATCTGATACTTTTTTTTTTTTTTTTTTTTAACATTTTTTGGGCCTTCTTAAAGTAACATACTGGCAGGTTTTGGGCTTCAGAGGGCCAGTCATTCTTTGTTAACTTCAATATAATTTATTTTGCTCTTCTCTCTCACAGAATCTGGATCTCACCAAAAAGAGAATGATCCATGAAGGTCCCCTCACCTGGAAAATTAGCAAAGACAAGCAGATAGGTCAGTATAGTTGGTGGTGACATGTCATGCAGTGTCATCAGTTCGGTTTCGTACCTTTTAATCACGTGTCGTATTCCTCTGACAGAGATCCAGGCGCTGCTGCTGTCGGATTGGCTGATGCTTCTTCAGAAAGGCCCAGATGATCGGCTGCAGCTGCGATTTCCATCCCGCTGGATGGGAGGAGGCGGAGGAGGCGGTGGAGACAGCAAGCTCTCCTTTTGCCCTATGGTGAAGCTGGATTCACTTCTTGTCCGCCCAGTAGCTACAGGTACACTTACACTTTCCACTTGCAAATGTATAAATTGGAGTTGAGGTCTTTCCCCCCGATCAAATCTCCATTGTTTCTCTGTAGACAACAAAGCGTTGTACATCATCAGCACCACAGAGAGGCAGATCTACGAGCTGGTGGCTGGATCACCGTCAGAGAAAAACAAGTATGCTTTTTCTGTGACTGGTATTTTGCTTGGAAAAGCCCATTGAGCATCCAGAAAATGTTTTGCTGCACTCTGCATTTGAAGGTTGTGTTAACTTTAGATTTTTGTCTTACAGCTGGAAAGATTTACTAGAAAAGACCATCGCTTTGGCTGGTGGTTCATCACCTCTGATCAATCATGGATCAATGCCTATAGCGTGAGTAAACTTGGTGTTCATTTGTTATGAATAAAGAAACATGTATGACTTGACAGACATGTTATGCATTATTCTGCTAGACATGTCTTCTTTTGATAGGTTTATTGCCATCCAAATAGAAAGAAAAATCTCAGCCAGTCCTAAACTTGATGAATTATGTTTGCTTACCATGTGTTGTTTTTATGTTTCCTAAATCGCTCCCAGTATGCGCAGTGCATCCCCAGTCTCAACAGGCAGCAATGCCTATGGAGGTAATGTTAATTATTCTAATCATCAGGGAGGAACATATAAACAGTATGCAAATGTTTTTTTATAAAATGTTCATCTTATGGCTTAGTCACCTCACTCCAACTCTATGTGTTTAAAATCTTCCAGAAAACTCGATGACGGAGCAGTCAGATTCCATGGAGACTCATTCCTCCAATGATGATGTGCTCTCAGATAACACACCTACGGACCAATCAGGAGCTTTCATCTGCGGTGAAAGACAAGCAGTCGGTGTGGCAGAGGCTGCTTTGCAAGACGGTGAGAAGACAGCAGAAATTCTACAACGCTGATGAAGAAATCATTTTTGTGTTTTTGTCGAAGCGTGACTTATGCAAGACAGAAAAAGCAATCCAGCCATTATCTATAATCTCTTGTAATTCCAATTAATCAACCTGTTTTCCTTGTGTTTCCACAGTCGAAACACTACGGCAGCTCATATTACAAGATCTCGAAGAGGACGGTTGGAGCCACGATTCAGACGATACACCCACCAATGAGACGGCCAACGAAAGAAGCTCATTCATTGAAAGACAGCGACCGGAGTCTCTGGAGACTGTCCTTAACTTCAGCACCAATGAATGGGAGGCTGAGCCAGATGAGGCTCTCCTCCCAGACGCCGCACAGCCCAGCGTTCAGGTTGTGAGGAAAGGTAATGGATCACATCGAGCAAGGTTGGCTGCTCACTCTGACTTCAGTCAAAATTATCAATTTGCAACGCATCATTGTTTCCTATCAGATGAATATTTGGTGTTGATTGAATTAAAGGGGACTTCAGCTGATCGCGATTTGGTTTTGAATGAAATCTGAATGTGAATAATGGCTGCCGTCCTTTGCATGTTTTCTCTGCCTTCTCTTAACTTTTTCTTATTTTTTAATTTACACACTTTATCTCTGCTTGCCACAATGACACACTTCCTCAACCCTTCACTCTTTGACACTCTTCAACGCACTCTTCTTTGTCACACATCTATCCTCTGTGCATAGCTGTGGTTGCGGGTTCTTCTTCTTCTGTCCCTGATGGCATCACTGATGATGCCACCCTCCCCTCCGATCAATCATCCAAGTCAAGAGGCGAAGCCAAAGCGCAGGGTAATGCTGGCCGAAATGGTCAAGAGCTGTAAATGTTGTCAGACGTGTAATAGATGTAGAATATATGTGCAACATTAGAGCTGGTGTTGATTTTACCCACTCACTAACACACTTTGTGGTTTGTTGTCACACCTCCGTGTTTTAGGGAACACTTTCTACTTGGTAATGCCGACAGAACAGGGAGAGAGCGCCACTGACGACCTCAATGACCCTCCCACTCCCACCGCCAGCCACTTCCCTCAGCCCCTGGAGGAAGTGGTGTCACCACAGATGCAGCCAGAGGAGGAAACGCCCGCCTGCGGTCCAGAGTCCAACCAATCAGAGGCTATGCAACCGGAGCAGGAAGAAGAAACGGGCAAGTCGCAGGCTGGGCAGCAGAGTCACGTGATTAAAAATGTGGATGAGATTTTTCACACAATCGAGGGGCTGATGAGCAAGTTGCGGCAGCTGAAGGTGAGTTAATGTCATCAACTCTGATCCAGTAAACGTCTAATCACGGACTGATGGCTAACAATCCTGTGCTTGTACATATTTCTGACTATAAAAAGTGGCTCGACCAGTCCATACAACAAATATTCCAGCATGCGTTGTGCTTGTTTGTGCTCATCAAAAACACGGGGAAGGAATTGGTGGGGTTAAAGTGGACAGTTGTAGCAAAAGGAATTGTGAAACTGGCACATGCTATGTTAAATATGCTAGCTAGCTAAATATCAGCAATGTTGTTTTTCAGAACCTCTAAGCAACCAATATAAGAGCAGCAAAGTGATCCATTATTTGGTCAATATCAAACAACATCCAACCACATCAGATTTTCTCAGTAGGTTAGTGAGCTTGACATTTTAGGAAATGCACTTTCAAGTTGTCGTAGCTTTTAGACTGGAAGCAGGTGGCTTGACGTTGTCCAAAGGCTTAGAAAATCTGCCACCACCTCTGAAGCTCACAACGTGACACATACATTATATGTCTTTTATGTAAGCCTTTGAGTGTAAGAACATATTAAGATTTTACCTCACAGACTGTCATGAGTGCATCTCCTGACATGGCAAAATGTTGTTTGTGCTTAAACCCTCTGAACCCCAAAACTCACCAGTGGGCTTGAAAGGTATATCATCTTTGAAAAAACCCAAATGCAGCCAGAAATGCTCAGATTTTCAATTCTCCAACGGTCTTTCAAGTAATCATGCGTGACGTGTGGAAAGTTAACCAACGCTAAGTTTCACATCCCTTTGCTCTACTCAGATCCTGTAGCGAAAACAAAAAATTCTGCATCCTCAGTGAAGCTGTTAATGACTCAGCTTCAATCAACAGTCACATGACTAAAATTCTGAGATTTTTCTGCTGAACTGCAGACTGTGCTTACACAGAACAGATAGAAAACAGGCGTATTGAGATAGAACAGGTTGTCTGGAAGTTTTTGAAAATTACATTTAGCATGGTGAAATATCTTGCTGGAGTTGATGAGCAGAGTAGTGTAGAAAACAGCTAGTTTGTAGAGACTAAAAATGTAAGTAGTTAAATATCTATAACAGGCAGAGCCACCATCTCTCCCAGTATTGGTACCATTTGTATTTGCAAAACAAATAATCAAAGAAATTCAACTGTCATATCTTCTTTTTTATGACTTATAACACAATGACTGTTATTCTGCACTAAAGAGCTTGAGTTCTCTCTGCTTCTAACCATGGTTGTTCAGAGGGTTGCAAATGTAGCTGTCCTAAAATTAGTTTGCTCGTATTTTCACCTCTTTACAGGAAATAGAAAGGGCCCATCACAAACTTCTAGAAACCCTCAGAGAACCATCCGTTGGTCAGGAGTCAGAGGACCAACAGTGTCGCTCGGCAACCGTCTCCAGGACGCCCTCTCTGGATCGCAGCTCAGGAGACGGTGAGCGGACACTGAATTTGCATCTTACACATTTACAAAATGATGCAGCTTCAGTTATTTTGCAGACTAAGTAATATCTTTTCTTCTTTGAATCTGACTAGGCAAAGACGGCGCTCCAGCAGATTCCAAAATTCTGTCAACTGGATTCTGACGTCGCTGCGGAGTAGATTTATTCGCAGTCACTCAATCTGCACTGTTGGCACACAGACACACCAATATGTACCTACCTTCAGACTTGGGCACCCCAGACCCGCCTCCCCTCGCCTCTTGTTCCCCCACATACCAGCCAGTGGCGCAGAAACTTGGAAAGACCATCGGCTTGTTTTTAGTTTCTGTTGCCCTGGAAGATGGAGAAAGGTCGTCAGACTCACCGAGGTTCCTGAGGTCAGCACAACCTGCATGAGGGACTCCAGGGGAACTGAGGAAAAAAGTATGAAGGATCAAAAAGACTGAAGACACGTTGACTGGTGAAGAGAAAAGAAAAAGTTGGAAGAACTGGAAAGTGGAAAAAATGACCAAGTTGGATATTTTTGCGAAGGAAACATGAACTTGTATGTAGCTTTTAAGAGCTGGTTGAAGGAACGGAACAGAAAAGTGTTGAAATGTTAATTTAAGGAAAAAAAAATCCGAGGGACCCGTCACCCCAGCACTTTACCCACAATGCATCTCTCTGTCATGTACGTCCCCTACAGTGGACAGATCAGGGACTGGAGGATTCAGGCTTCATTTAAGGGGGGTGATGCTTGAGCCAAGATGAACTACGGGGGTCCCCTCCTCCCTCCACTGGTTGCTTTACACTGATCTCACCTGCCGCCTCGGCCGAAGGACTGTGTCTATATAATTCAGGTTATTTGCACTGGGTAAGGAAACCAATCTCACACGTTCACACGAGCATCATTTAACCTGCTCATTCATCTCAAACGTTCACTGTGGAAGAAACGCTAACGTTCATTTTGCTCATATGCTTAAAGCCTCCTTTTCAGCTACAAGAAGGAAGTTTACCAGTTCAACATGTTGACCCTTACAAGGTTCACGTTGATTGTACAGTTTGACATTTTGGGAAAACACTACTGCGCTGTTTACTACTGAGAAATGCTGGCAGGTTTTATTCAAAGCGCTTCTTCGCAGGCGTACAGGGATTCATACAACGAGCTCAGCGGATTCACTGCAGCTGTTCTGATCATTTAAAGTTGCTTAGGTTTAAACGTTTCAGGATGCTTTGGGGAAAAGATTCGGGACAGGCAATGCTGACGACGAGTGTGAGGAAACGGCAAATACAGATTCAAATTAAAAAACTTGAATTTTCAGTGAAAACCTGTTGGTTACTCACTTTGCTGCCAAGTATCGCCCTGACATCGCCTGTCTACACTTTAAGGTGAACACTGCATCCTTCAGCCCTCTCTCCTGTGTGTCCTGTAAATGTGTAGTGATTTCCACGGTAAATACTGTGAACCAGCAACTTCTCCCATCCATTAATCTTCCCATGCATAGTGTTAATATCTTCCTCGCCTACATCCAAAGCCATGAAGGGACTGCACTCTGTACCAAGTAGTTTTCCAGTTGGAAGTTCTGTTAAGCGGGAGAAAGAAAAAGCTTTGGGATAATGGTTAGATTCTTTGGGAAATGCGCTCGCTTTCTTGCCTTGCCAGCTGCTTCACAGAGCTCAAACTGGACACTGATCCTAAAGTTATGCAATCCACTTGCCAGCACCTCCAAAGCTCAATACAAGAGTTTGGCAAACTCACAGTCATGAAAAGACTTCAGGAATGAACGTAGCTTAGAAATAGTCCAATATGTAGCTCCCCAAAAACCACACACACAAGATAAACCAAACAAGATGTAACTATGGACTGTATAAACAATGGATGTAGCCTCCAGATGTGAAAAGTGAAGCTAATGCAGAAGTGATTAAAAGCTGCATTCCTTCTTATAGCCAGCAGGGGGCGACTGCTGGCTATAACAAAAAATATTGTATAGAAATGTATAGGTAAATTACTGCACTTTTCACTTGATTTTTTAGCTCAGTGAACATTTTCTGAAAGAGTTTCTGGTCTCAATCACTAGTTTCAACTCTCCTTCCATCCAAAAAGGTGTTCGCTTTGTAAATTATGGCCCCATTCACAGTAAAAAAGTCATTAATGCAAGGTCAAACAGTCAACAAACCAGTGTTTACCATCAGTGGTTAAATCCATTTTTTATATACAGTCCATGGTTATAACGTGATCATTTGTAGCTTTATAGGCAGGTGGATTTTGTTACTTTTGGACAGAACCAGGTTTGCTGTTTCTCTCTGTTTGAAATGCTTATGCTAAGCTAATTAGCTGCTGGCTAAAGCTCAGAATCTAAAGCACAGACATGAGAGTGATATTGGTGTTCTCATCTGACTTTGGGCATAAAAGTTAAATGAGCATATTTCCCAGGAGTCGATGTTTTTCTTGAAGTATTTTTACATCATATGTAGGAATTTTTCTTTTCTTTGGCGTTCAGAAGCGCCACCTTGGTTGAGGTATGTGTAACCAGCAAATAATAACACTGAAGCCAAGTGCTTTTCTCTTATTTTTTTTCCCTCAAACTACATATGACTGGTACTAACACAAATAGAGGATGAAAATATGTATTTAAACTGTGACAAACAAATAACTTCTTTTTGAGAAGTTCTTAGCGTAGCAGTTTAAATGGGTTTCTCTAATTCTTTCGAGAAAAACACTACATTAAATTTGATTTGAGCTGGTTTCATTAACAAACAGCTTCCAAACTGACAATAAATAGACAACCACACTGACCCAGTCCAGCAGTAAAACACATTTTACACACTGTCTGCCACCGATTCCACTATCAAAGTGACATTTCACTGCCTGGTGGAAGGTTTTCACTCTTTAGCCATGAAGGAGGAGTGATGGGAAGTTACATATGTCCAAGAAAAAAACTGAAATGCAAATAAGAAACCAGAGCAGTGCTACTGATCGCCAGGACGATTGATTTTTTTTTTTTTTTTTAATCGCAGCTGACCCCTGAAATTTGTGCTCAAATGTTCTACCAAAGTGAAATATTTCTTCAGAGGTGTCGAAGGGAACCCTTTTATTTTCTTCACGTTTTGGCTGCTGATTTTTCACCACCTTAGACCAGGGACTGAAGTTTTGTCTATCTGCACATAATCAACACTTCCTTTATGGTTTTATCCATAATTCAACACAAAAAATAGGTCTGAGCTGGTTGAATCAGAATCTCCTCTAAAAATCTTTCCTCTTTTTTCCTCTCCGTCTCAACAGCATTTTTCATCTCCAGTTTCTACCTCTACACTTCAGTTTCTTTGTACCTTCGATGATTTCTTTTTCAAACATTTATCTTGTACATTGACATCAGCGTTGAGGCCCTAAGCGGCTGTAAAGAAGCTATAACTGATTCCATTTTTTACAAAACATGTTGCACAAACAAAACTTCCCTGCACAGTGCAAACTACTGTATGCATAAACACGTCTTTTAACTATCATCTCATTGTCTTTTTATTTTGTCTTTTTTTAAAAACAAAAAATCTTGTTCACACGTGTAATATAGAGAGATCAGACCCACTTGTTTTATATCTGTTAATTTTTTTTCTGTAAAGCCTTAGTGCTCGTATTTGATTTTATTTTTGTAGATATGATTTTAAAAAAAGGATGTATAAATTATTTTCTTCTCCTTTGTTTTTAAAATTGGTGAGATTGTTAGCTGCACAGAAGGAAAAAAAAAGCTCATGTCTCAGATTCATGTGTTTTGTGAGATTAAAAAGAAACTGGATAAAGAAAATGACCAGTGTGGAGTCTTTGAATCGAATATTGTTCTTCTCTCAAATCATATCCGAAATTTTTGTTTGTAATCACAATATATAGTGTAATTGTATTTGATAAAACTGAATGTTTTTTAGCTTGAACGCTTTTAAATCAACAAACCCAGGAGTAATTATTTAGAAACAACTGACATTTGTACAGAAATGACTCTGCCACCTTACTAATGCAGCTGTTTGTTGAGAAAAAATGGCATGAAAAAGAAAGCAATATTTTTGTGACTGTCGTAATTAAGACTGATTGTTGGTTATCTAGTAACTGGCAAAAATTAAATTTTATGCTGTCAAGCTGAAATGTTTCGAGCAGACTTCCTACAACAACAACAACACTGAGCAACCTCAGCTGCAAATAAAAGCAGTTTGATAAAGACAGCAGACAATTAAGGGTAAATCAACATTTTTGGATTAGAAATAAGAAACTGATTAAATGTTCCTTTAGTACTGACATGCTCACATGTTAAAGATAAAATAGAGAAATAGGATGTTTACATAGAAGCAGATCTGTAATGTACATTTGTGTTTGGAAGAGGATTTATCCGTTTATTCTTTGATAAAATTAGTTAAAATGTACATTTAAACTATAACATTAACATGCTAACATATTGAATAGAGAATACAGATATGAGATTTACATTTTTTTAACTGCGTATCTGTAACATACATTTATTTATAGAAAATGTTTTATCTATTTATTATATGATAAAATATTTTTAAAAATTTTAAAAAGTCAAAATGTAGAATAAATTACACCTAATTTTTAAAGGTAGTATCTAACAAAGACCTACCTCTGAATCATTATGATAATTGCTGCTAATTAAATTCATTTCTTCCTCTAACTTTATTTTTCATGGTTGTAATAATTATTTAGGCTCTACTCTTAGCAATAACAGTAACAACATAGTTTTTCAATCTGTAGAACAGGAGCAGCACTGTGGAATAGACTGCTTCAGTTTAAAAACCTGAAAATCCAGTTTTCACATTGAGCTCAAGAGTAAATGTAAATTTCTTTACATAATCGTTTACTCATTATTTTGTACATTTGTGAATCTAACATTTCTTGTAACTGTGTAATTGTGATCAGAAAAATAGTTGCAGTTTATCAGGCATTTGATTTAATACAATATTAGAGGAGCAAAGATTAAATTAAAGATTAAACTATTAAATAAATCGGCAACTACTTTCATACATTATTATGTTAAAAATAATTTTTAAAAAAATTTCATATTTTCTGCTCTCTTTACTTCTATGTGATAATAAACTTAATATCTTTGGCTTGAGGACAAAACAAGACATTGAATGACATCATTTTGAACTGTGAGTCATTTTTTGACATTTTGTAAACCAAAGAAGTAATCAATTAATCCAGAAAATAATCAAAAATTGAAATAAACCTTTGGCTGCAGCCTTAGATTATAGGCAGCATTATAGTATTGCTTCTGAAGTCTGATGTCTATATTCTTGTGCTAGCCTTTAATTTACATGATTTTTTGATGGGTTTCTATATGAAATAAGGAAATCATCGCTTTATAAAATATTCTACAAGCTATAATCTTAAAAATGTGAACCTCCTGAATGAAATCAAGTCATTTTGATGCATTTATTCCAAATAAATCGCAATTTCAGGGCTGTAGTCACTTTTTGGAACGATGGAAACTGCATTATATGAATGAAACTGGTCTATTAAAGCTACTTCAACTTCAACTTTAAATTGCATTTTCAGACTCCACTTTCTGACACGACACCGGTTTTATTTGGAAAATCCTCACCGGAAGCTGTGAGTGTGTTGCGTCTACCTTGACGCCTTCCTTGTGTTGCGCCGGTGCCGGACAGACCCACGGCTCAGCGGGGCTCCAGCACACAGCAGATGCGGAGCCGGGATGAGATGCGTGTTGCTGCCTGTTGTGTGTCCTCTGTGCGTCGATTTTACTCTAAAAACGAACAACAAACAAAACTAAGTGCGTGCAGGAAGGAGACTGAAGTTACACTCTGGCTGTGGATGAAGCTGCAGACGGATGTGAAAGTGGAGAGAAAGTGAATCTGGAGGGACTTTTGTTGGAGACTCGTCTCTGGACTGCAGCTCGCCGGTTCTTTGTGCGGCGTGTTGCAGCTTTATCCATTTGGGCAGAAAGGTAGGAAGAGCTTCTGGGTAAAATGTACTAAGTCTGATAATTATTTTTAGAATACCGTCTGGTTGCGACTTTCATGCAAAAACGGGAAAAATTAATTTATAAGCGTTTTTGCATTTTTTTAAAAATTTTGTTTGTCCACAACCAGCCGCCTGTCAGGACTGATGAGCTGGCAGGCGCTTATTGATCCAGTAAAGCTGAATTTCTCCACCAGTCCGACCCCAAACATCCCCGCAGCTCAGCCACTTATTGGCTTTTCTACCCGTTTTGCGCTTTTACGCACGGTGTGCCAAATGGAACACTTTGCAACGCGCGTCCGGTAGCTTTATTTCTCAGTGATCACCATTCATGTTTTGAGTTTGCTGTGCGGTCTGTTGCTCACAGAAGCATCACTTCAGCCTGGGTGTGTTCTGCTTTGTCTTCAGCGCCGCCGTTGCTTTTTCGCATTTCGGTCACAGGTTGTCATGAACTTCTGCTGGATGCGTGTAAAGTAAAGGCCTCGAAGCCTGAGCTAAGGTCGCCTTTGGGGTTCATATAGAGGCAGCAGCCACGCCTCGTTGGCCCACTGCCACCCTGAGGCCTGGAGGCCCCTGGGAGCCATAAACCTCCAGCATCACTGAGGCTGGAAGGAGAGAAAACACTCAGTTTCATCCAAAAAACTGATTGGTGAAGAATTTACCTGTTGGCAGAGAATGTAAACTTTAAAAAAAAAAAAAATTAAAATAGGATAGGTGTGGTTCGTTTAAAAGTGCAAAAGAATGCAAATGTACTTCATTAGGTAATAAAAAAAAAAAGCTAGAGCTAAAAAAAAGTTGAAGGTGTGAAATTATCAGTAAACAGTTGACATTTGTACAGTGTTTGTCCTGTTTCCACACTGCACATGGACAATGTCACATACTAGATGAAGCTGTACATGACATAAATCAATATGTGGTGAACTGATTACAGCTGGAGGCTCATCGCTCTGATCAGTGGAATTGACTGTCAGACGGGGCGGCTTCTGTTTACATCCCTGGCATAACAAAGTGGGTTTAAATCTGAGAGAAACTCACAGATACACAGGGTCAAAACAAGCTCTTAGAAATCACTGTTTACTCTGATAAATCCTGTATTTTTACTCTTTTGTGCTGCTTTTTAGCCAGTAAATCACGTTCTCCCATTGAGCACCAGTGGGCATCTCTCTAAACTCTTTTTTTTTGACTAGATGATCACTTCTCTAAAGCCCTTACCCAAATGGAAAAGCAATAAAAATAACACACAAGAATTAAGCAAATGAAAAATCTGTTCTACTCCAAGAGATGATGATAGTTTAAGCTGCAACTCCGCTCTCATACTCTGTTCTGTGAGCCAGGATTTGACTGATACAAAACATTTGATGGTCTTTTTCCCTGGATGAAAGGGATCGTTTTAACTCTGCTCGAGCTGCAGCAGAGATCTAAAGATAAGTTTTCATGCCAACAGGGAATAAGAGTTCATAGTGATTTCCATTTTTAACCAGAACATGAGCAGAGGCGCTCTGGCTGACATGATGCTGTGGCAGATGGTTGCTGCATCCGTCTTTCTAGAAGGACTGATTATACGGCATTTTACTGTGTACGTGTTCAGGGAGAAATGTGCTCAACAGCAGCTGCAAGACTTCATGCTGTTAGCTGATGGTCACAAAACACAAATATTCAGTTTTCTCTCCCTTTAATACCTAAAATAAAAGACACTTTAGAATATCTGACTGTGTGTTATTGATATATGCAGCCACACATTTGTAATGAATGTATAAATGTATTACACACTGTAGTTTAATACTGTGAGTTATTCATTTAAGGGCAGTTATTGTATTTTTAATTATTTGCTAAATTATCAGATATCTATTAAAATTGCCAGTTATCGCTACATTATTTATTTGCAACATTTTTTCGCTACTTTATTTTGAAGAATAAGTGTTAACAGTCCAGCTATCTAACTAATCTAAGATGCTCAAAATTTAGTTGATGATTAAGTGTCACTCAAAATATGGCATTTGACAGCTGAATTGTTGTTTTTTGTCTACTTTGTGTCTCTGTTAGTTTGAAATTAGGCATGTTATGGCCTTTAAACACCACCTTTTTGCAACAAATCCAGTTGGTTGTATGTAGCAAGTTGAGCTCCTTGATACACTTCATGCCATTAAACCACAGCACAGGAACGGGGTGGAAAAGGTGGAAATCGATGTGGAAATAGTGATTTCTGTCAGTTTTATTTGGCTGTTTTTATACAGATAAATGGAAATGATTGTGATGGTTATGCAAAATTGTTTTGATCAGTTCTGGCAATTATATAATTATTGACAGGACTCGTGTAGAAAAGTGTAATTTTAATTCTAACAGAAATTTTGTCCTCAAAATAGTTTGTAAAGTGATTTCGTTCCATTATACTTTAACATGTTTCAATATTCGTTACGGCTACACATTTTGTGCTGGGCCGTCTGGGTTCAGTTCTAATATTGACAACTCTCAAAATTGTTTAATTTATTATAAAAGAAAAAAGGAAAACATTTGCTATTATAGCCTCATGATTAATGATTGTGATGTTTTTAATTATTTTGCCATTTTTTATCATACAAATCTAACACATCCGACAAGAGTTTGGACGTGCAATAAAATATTATGGACCAGAGCTGTAACAATTAATTGATTCATCTATTGGGATTAAATTAATCATCAACTACTGATAATAGAATAATTTGAGTCATTTTTTTCAAGTAAAGAAAGGCATAATTCTCTGATTCCAGCTTCCTAAAAATGAATATTTTCTACTTTCTTTCCTCTTGGATGACAGTAAATTGAATATCATTGTAGTGTGGACAAAACAGGACATTTGTTGTTGTCATCTTAGGCTTCGGAGAACATTTTTCTCAATTTTTTGACACTTGAAACCCCATTATAGACCCTTATACCTGAACAGATTACAGCCATGAGCAGCTGCTGATGCTGCAAAATGTCCCTCTTGACTCGTCCATGTGGGAATCACATGAAAACTATTGGCGAAATCTTTCGTGTTTAAAGCAGAACCCACACAGTGGAGGTCATGGCACAAATGGAGAGCACGAGGAGACGAGTTATTAGATCAAGAATCTGCTTGTTCTGCTGCCAAGTTGGAAAGTACCAACACAGCTCTGACAACATGAAAAGTGAAAATGCACTTTATAAACATGTGGAGAAAGAGAGAGACATCCTAAAGAAGGAGTCAGAAAAGTGGCCTGGTGAATGAATCGTGTCTGTTTTTGTCTTCTGAGGTGTGTAGTCGAAGGGGTAAGGAGGGAGGAGACGGTGGGGGCTGAGTTGATGTTCTGGTTGCCACGGCAACTACCCCCCCCCTCCTGTTTTTTTCTCACCCGTAGCCTCCCATTCATCCCCATTGTAGTAGCTAAGCTCTGTTGCCCTTGGAGACCGCAGGGGACAGTTGGGGAATGTGGCGTCTGAGCGAGTATGTATCACACAGCAACCCATAGCAAAATAAAACTGCAACAATCAAGCTCAATTTAAAAACAAAAAAAAAAAACAACTCGTGTTTTTTCTATGCATAAAAGAAGCCAGAGCATGTTCTCTGAGGTCATACAAAGGGGAAAAATTCCGCTTTGCCTGCTCGCATGTAAAATTGCAGCAATTCAGAGCTGCTCTGATGTTCGTCCTCCACTCCTGCACGCTGGAGACTCACAGCCGAGAACAGAATTTGGCGTAATTGCCCTTTATTGGCTGAGAAACACACTCAGGGCCAGATCGCTTGAGTTCGCTCATAAAAACTCCCTCAAAGCGGAAGAATGGGCTCAGCTCTGTCCTGCGCCACAGAAAGCACATCCAAAAAAAAAAAAAAAAAGAAAGCACGTCGACTTTCACACACCTCAGAGTGCCAACATCTAAACAATGCTGTCTCTCTTCTTGGTGCTGTCACTCGGCATGCGTCCCCCTGGAAGTATTTTGCCTCCGTCTCACATGACAAATTATCTTTTCCCTTTCCCTCCCTCCCTTCGTTTCTCCCTCTGCCTCCCCCTCCGTTCATTCTCCTCATCCCTCATCTCGCCACTTTCTCTTTCCCACATGGTCTTGTCCAAACTCAGTATTTTGCTGTAATTCATCTTCCTCCCCCCCTTTCTTCCTCCCTACTTTTCCCAGGCCTCCAAGATAGATTCCCTCAGGAGTAAAGTGGACTTGCTGCGCCTCCCTCTGGCCCTCTCCTCCAAGTCCATCAGCAACTGCAAGTCCCAGTTGGGCGTGGCCTGGGAGAAGGGCGGCGGCTCGGGGACGGGAGTGGCCTGGAAGCTCCGCCCACCGCCGGCCTCTGACATGGACAACGAGTCGACGTACTCGGGCTACTCCTACAAGTCGTCCCACTCAAGAAGTTCCCGCAAACACAGGTAGGTGATTGAAGTGTGAAATGTAGTTTGTAAAACGTCCGAAATAGAAAGAAAATGATCCGTTATGATTTCTCAGAGCTAAAGGTAACGTCCATAAAACAAAGATATTTCATTTTCCATCAGGGACATTGAGGAAATCTGCAAATGTTTTCATTGGAGAAGTCATAACCAATGAATTTTGACATATGCTTAAAACACTCAAGTGTAGAGTATCAAAATTAGATGCTATAATCGCATGAAAAGCGAAAGAAACATCCTTTTTCGTCTTCTCAGGCCACAATCATAAAGCATAATAATGTATCCCTGATTTGCATGTTTTTTTTTTTTTTTCAGAGAGAGAAGGGACAGGCATCGCTCAAAGAGTCGCGACAGCACCATCCGTGGAGATAAATCAGTGATCATCCAGGCACCAGGGGAGCCGCTGCTGGACGCTGAGTCCACCAGAGGAGACGACAGGGTCAGAGTCTGGTTGACCTCTTAGACTGTGCTCTATATACTTAGAACTAGTATCACTAACAATCTCTGCTCTCCTGTCTCTTCAGGATGACAACTGGGGTGAGACCACCACAGTGGTCACCGGCACCTCTGTGGACAGCATCTCCAACGAGGACCTGACACGGATCTCTAAGGACTTGGAGGACTCTTCGCCACTCGAATGCCGCCGTTACCTCAGCCCAGCATTAGGAGGCGTCCTGGGGCTCATCTCTCTGATCACTCCTCTGGCCTTCCTGGCCCTCCCACAGCTCCTGTGGCGGGACACGCTGGACCCTTGCGGCACGCCATGCGAGGGTCTTTACATTTCTCTGGCCTTCAAGCTCCTCATCCTCCTCATCTCCACGTGGGCGCTGTTTCTCCGGCCGCCCAGGGCCACTCTGCCACGCTTCTTTGTCTTTCGCTGTCTGCTGCTGGCGCTGGTCTTCCTCTTCGTGGCTTCCTATTGGCTGTTCTACGGGGTGCGGGTGCTGGAGCCCAGAGAGACGGACTACAGGGGGATTGTTGGATATGCGGCATCTTTGGTGGACGCGTTGCTGTTCATTCAGTACCTGGCTCTGGTGCTGCTGGAGGTCAGACATCTACAGCCGGCTTTCTGTCTGAAGGTTGTGAGGAACACAGATGGAATCAGCCGCTTCTACAACGTGGGACATCTCAGGTTAGTGTGTGGAAAAACAGGAACATGAGGTGTGTGATCAAAAAGTTCAGATTCTGTGCCGATAAAAAGAAAAAAAACTCTACTTAATTTAAGTTTGGCTGCAATCGTTTTCAAAGTGGTGTCTTTGTGCACCGCTCCCAGTGCTCCTGCCACATTTATAACCTCCCTGGGAGTTCAGTTATGTGTAAAGCATCACCAGCTCAGAACGGTGAATTTAATTTTGGGGAAGTGGAAGAAGTTGCAGGAAGTAGAACCGGTGGAGAATGTCGGGGGTGAAGGTGTAGCCATAGTTCTCATTGATTGCACAATATTTTCTCCCTCAGATGCCTCAGGAGGTTAGAATTTGACTGTGTGGGATGAATTCATAGTGTACAACCATGTGAATGCCTTAATTAAACTACAAGCACGCTTTCGATGTGTTGCTGCACACATCGGCAAATTTGCAGAGAATTGCAGTCAAACTTATATGCGCTTTGGTTTTTGCTTTTCATTGTCTCTAAACTGTTGTATTTGTGTTTTTTTGTTGTTTATTTTTACTTACATTAGTGGCCCTATTTGTTTATCAGGACCTCTAAAGTGATGCTTATCAAATTACTGTAATTACTGTACTCCACTCTATGTACAATTCAACCCAAATCATATTTAGACGACCCCACAGAAATAAAGAGTGATCCACGTTGCTTCATTGACAAGTCTTAACCCTCTAGCTGTTTGCCTCACAGCACCGCTAAGCTTAAACTTACCTCAGCTGTCTCTCTGATATAATAAATAGGCTATAAGGTCTTGGCATTTAGCAAACAAACCGAAAAAAAAACATGCTTGGTGGTTGAAAGGTGTGCAAAGGGAAAGTTCAGCAGTGAAACTTGATCTTGAAAACAGTGTTGCTCCCATTTTAATATGTGCTTAAAAAGTGTGAACATGCTGTTGACTGAAAGCAGACTAACAGAGCAGCTGCAACTCTTGACTCCACTGTTCACCTGTAGCCACGTAAGAACTGATCACCCTGAAAAATAAGATGTTTTCGTTGCCTATTTGTAGTCCAACACAACATAAATATCAAAGGACAGTGAATGGGCTTAATTATGTGGTTGTTTATTTGACTCACATGATGAACATGTTCTCTGTGTGCAAAGTGTCTGCGTTCCAAAACAGCCGCTGTGTAATATTAAATCAACAAATACAAAACTCCAGATAGGGTCACTTGACAAGTCTGAGAGTTAGTCAGTACAATTTGGACACATTTTCTTTTCCCAAGCAGATATTTTTTGCAGCTACTATTTGGCTTTTAGGTCTAATCCCACAGAAAACATGGGATTGTTTTTGTGTTCCTTGTCTCATGTGTTTGTTGCTGATTTATGTTCCTGCACGACAGCGAACCTTTTTTCCTCATGCATGCTGCTGGGGGATAGTAACATTCACTGTTCCTGCTGGTTCACCACTTCCTTTATACATATGCAAACAGTGGACATGAAGCTGAGGTTGTCAAAAGGTGACAGACACTGATAAGAGCAGTGTTGTGGCAGTTTAACTTTTCTTCCTCTATCTGATATACTACAGCATTCAACGGGCAGCTGTGTGGGTTCTGGACCAGTATTACAGTGACTTCCCTGTCTATAATCCTGCCCTGCTTAACCTGCCCAAGTCCATCCTCACCAAGAAGATGTCTGCCTTCAAAGTCTACAACCTGGGGGAAGGTAAAGCCTCGTGTACACTAACATTTCCTGGTTAAACCACACCAAACATGGATGGGAAGGGAAGGTTGACCTGCAAAATGATCCAGTTATAGGACAGTTTTTATGTCTGTAATATGAAATATATTGCAAGACAGACACCTGCCATGTATCACTGTGATATAAATCATCCTGAAAGCAGTATTTTCACCACATTAATTCAATTTTTTAACAACCACAACCTCAGGCTAAAAAGCATAATTTTGCCTTTGCCACAAGCTGATTAGGATGTAAATTTCTGTAAATTATACATGGATTTAAAACAGATGCACTTATTGGACACCTTCAGAACATTCTAGCTTTCTCTGTCCACATATTAGACGAATCGCTCATCTTAAAGTGTTTTTGTCCACAGAGAACAACACCAATAACTCCACAGGGCAGTCCAGAGCCATGATCGCAGCCACTGCCCGGAGAAGAGACAACTCCCACAACGAGTACTACTACGAGGAGGCGGAGGTGGAGCGAAGGGTCCGCAAACGCAAGGCCAGGTAGACACAGGCCCGTGCAATTAAAAAAATAAGATGCAGTATTTATAGGGTATATTGGAGCTGAGTAACGGATTGAGGTCTAAGCAGCTTTAAATACAGATCATCCATGCTGTCTTTTTCTACTCACAGACTGGTGGTGGCAGTAGAAGAAGCTTTCACCCACATTAAACGTCACCAGGATGAAAATGCAGCTACGTCCTCACCCAAACACCCGCGGGAGGTGATGGACCCCAGAGAGGCAGCTCAGGCCATCTTCGCCCCCATGGCACGAGCCATGCAGAAGTACCTCCGGGCCACCAGGCAGCAGTCCTACCACACCATGGAGAGCATCATCAACCATCTGCAGTTCTGCATCACGCACAATATGACCCCCAAGGTTAGGATGGTTATGTTATTTTACACTTTAATTTTCTATTTCATTTCTAAATCACTGCTATGGGCCTTCAATTTTAAGTAGTTGATCATCTGCATATTATCTGAACCTCAAAAACCCACAGGCAAGTTTGAAAGGGCTATTTTCTTTTTAAAAAATCTCGCAAAATACACCAGTTATCAGAAGAATCTGCAGATTTTTGTTTTTTCGGCTGTTGTTGAACTAGTCTTGGTGACATTAACAGTCGGAAAAATTAACAAATGTACGTCAGTCATCACACAACTCTGCAGCGTTCTTTGGTGGAGTAATAACCAGATTCTGTAAAAACAAACATTTTGTGCTCATTCATATAAGTGTGAGGTTTTTAGTGACTCAGCTGCAGCCAGTACTGACATGACAACAATTGAATGACTTTTTGGCTAAACTCGGCTGAACTGCAGGCTGTGTTTACACAGACCACATAGGAGACGAGAACGGAAGCATATTAACAGTCATAAGATATCTACAGTGCAGAGAGTCACATTTTTTCCAAATACTGGTAACACCTGTGGGCACTTGGAAAAATGTTGTACATGCTAATTCAAGTTTTTGTGAAGTTTGGTTAAAACAAGTCATATTGTCACTTTCATTTTTTTTGTTTTTGTTTTTATTTATAGCATTATAGATTTGTCAGACTACACAGGAGACATCTTTGTGTCTTCTAGTTATGGTTGTGCTGTTTCCATAGAGGCACAGGACTTTATATTTTAGTGAAAAATGAGCCCACAGTGAGTGAAAATGTGATGAGAGTAGAAAACCACCAGGAAACAGCTTGAAGTTCAGAGGGTTCATTTTAAGTGGTGGATCGTCTGTATATTAAGCAGCTGAATTCTGCTTTACTGGTTGTGAACATACTGTCATATTTCCAGCTGTTCCACTTTAGTGTGAAAATTAACGATTTGCATTCTTTCAAAGCAGACATACAACTTTTCAAACCTGGGCTATATACAAGCCAGCTGGAAATCTGTGTAAACTGACTGTTTATAAAAAGGAGGATTGAAAATTGGGGGATAAAAGATGAACTCATGGCTTTACAGCTAAGAATAAGTGAGTTCTACTCCTTTCTAACCAGACAAGACACATGTTCCGTATTTGGATTTTAAAACCACACCTCTTCATGTCATTATCTGGTTTAGATGTATTGCCTAATGCGACCAAACATTCCAATATATATTTATAGCTACATGTGTGTGTTCAGCCACATTAAACTGTATGGTTCTGTGTTTCAGTGTCACTGTTCGTAATCTGATATGCACAATTATTCTCTAAAGGCTTTCCTTGAGCGTTACCTCATCGCCGGTCCCACCCTGCAGTACCTGGACAACAGCAGGGGGCGCCAGTGGACTCTAGTGAGCGAGGAGCCGGTGACGGCCTCTTTACGCCAAGGTCAGGTCTTCTGCCTGAGACGCCGCGACTTCTCCCTGGTCGTCACGGTAGCGCCTCTTCCCTTCCTGCGCCTGGGTGAGGAGTTCATCGACCCCAAAAGCCACAAGTTTGTCATGAAGCTCCAGTCAGAGACGTCTGTGTAAGAGGAGGAGGAGGATCGCTGGATGGGAAAAAGGAGGAGGAGGATGAATCAGAATACTAATCTGTCAGGGTATTTTTTTTATATCGTTTAGTATGACATAGCTACTTTTCATGATTAGTGTTTCTTGATAATTGCGGCATCCAAATATGCAAAGGTTAAAATATCATAAACATACAGAAAGGATGAGGTAAGGCAGCCAAAAATACCCCATCACTGACTTTGTTCCTCTTCTTGTTCTGAGAAACAAAAACAAATCCAGACACTCGTTTCTGTAAATGCTGACTGTGAACTTCTCTTAATGCACTGACGATGCTTCCAGTTCCCGTCATAGTGAGGAACACTGGTGTTTAGTAGCATTTCCGTACAATTGTAATGAATTCTTTTGATAAAAATGTTATCGTTTTGGTTAAAAATGAACACCTGGAGCTTGAGTCACTTGTTTTTATTTACCAGTGTTGGATGCCTTTTTTATACACAATCAGACTTGAGAGGCTTCACTTCAACCAGCTTTTCCTTAGAACTGAGTATAGTTCCTTTTTTCCCTTCCTATTCTTTGTCCACTTGGCCTTCAAGGGCAAGAACCAACACAAAAGGACAGTGGGCCTTTTGTGTTGACTGTATTCACAGACTGAATCAATGGGACATGAAACTGCTTTGGAACTGCTTCCAGTATTTTGGATTCCACTGAAAAATTGTCTTAAAAAGTGCACAAACCTACTGAGGATGAAGCATCAAGGAGGACTGGGCTGAACATTTTGTTGTTTTTTTTCCCCGTCAGTCCACATTTAGGAAGAGCTCTACCGACAGAAATCCTTTTTTTTTTTTTTTGGCTTGCGATCCTGCACTGAGAACACAGCCGATCTTCTTTATCTTTTGTAACGCTGGTCAATCTGGAGGAATCTGGTGGGCAGTCCGTGAATGTTGAGGATGTGCACTCCTTACATGGCACACTTTCTTCAGTTTTGGAGTCTTCAGGCTCTTGCACTGAGAGTATTTGTTGTTTGTTCTCTGGGTGGTAGCTGCAGACCTGAAGGTTGGGTCATACTGGGCCTGAACCCTCGCAGACTTCACACCTGCTAGTGATCATATAAACCCAGTTCCAGAGCGTTACTGCTCCCCATTGTATTACTGTGATTGTTATTGGACAACAGAACATAAAGTTTTTGATTGAATATCCCTAAATTTGCTTCTGCCAGCCAATGATTTTGTTGTATTTTTGTTTAAAAATGAACAATTCATCAGCTATCAGAATAGGTGCAAAGTTAAATACACTAATCACCCATACTAGGTTTCCTGGATGTGTGCATTAACACTGAAGCTGCTGTATATAGTCAGGGTCAGCAGCAGGCCCCGAGCAGGTTAATCCAGCCTTTTGTGTATCTTTTAATTCAAAGATGTTCTTTTGACACTACAGATAGAGATTGTTGTGCCACTGACAAGTTTACGTGTACATGCAGTTTTCTGAGATTGTATTTTCCTGTTCTTTCTTTTTTAAAAAATTTGAACTTTGTCACTTTGTTATACAACAAACTAAACTCCTAACATTTGTCCCTGAAGGACGTTGTCTTTAAAAGCAGGAAGATTTGCTGTTCCATTTTGTTTTCATGAACAAAGTTAAACTGGAATGTTTTTAATAAATAATCTCATGCGAAGTTTGTCGTGTCATATGAGTCACAAGGTAGATTTTTGTAGTTTTTTTTTTCTTTTTTGGTTGTGTGTGTTTCTATAAATACAGGAAGTAGAAGTATCTGTGGGAGGGTGTGACGCTTGAAGTGTCAAAATTTCCATTGTTTTATAAACATGCAACAGCCTATTGATATAGTAATTGGAATTCACTAAACTGAAGAACAAAATACTCTTTAATGATGCAAAATATGGATCTTACAGAAGTAAAAGGAGGAATATGATAGAAAAACAATGGTTCAAAGAATTTACACTGATCTATAGTATTCTTCTATTTTGTAATGTGTATATCCTACAATTGTATAATTCTATTGCTGTTCTGGTCTATTTAAGATTAGCGTTCTGAGCTACTGTGACAACAAAACTTCCCTTGTGGATGAATAAAGTCTGTCTAAGTCTATAGGAAAATGACCTGAAAATGTGACACATTTTGACTAAAACATGTTTTTTAATTTATACATATATCTTATGAATAATATATGTATTTTGCAATGTAGAATTGCTTCCCCTGTATGTAGGACTGTGCTGCTCCTGTGGACGTGGGTGTGAAGTTTTTAAAACCACCGTGAAACAGGAAATGAACCGCAGTCGACAGCTTGTGAGTTGCAATGAAACTTTTGACTTTGGTTGTATCAACCCTTCAAGGTACGTTCTGTGTTCATTTTCTGAATATATAATTAAGCTGCGGTAAATGAGTTAAATTAATGAAAAAATAAAAGTATCTAGAACAGTAATTTAGAACATAAGTATCCTAGTGACTTCCTGACAGAAATACGTTTAACCACAAAGCTAAACTAGAGCGGTGCACATGAAGTTTATTAACATCCGTTTGTATCACTAATCTATTTATTTAAAGCCAAAATGAAGGTTGCTACAGCATTTTTTTGTGATGTCGACTACCATGAAACAAAAGCAGGAAGAAACTATGTACAGTCAGCGGCAGGTTGACCTCGTGAATGTCATGTAAAAATGAGATTCACGTGTGATCAGCTTGACTATTTCATGTGATTTTGCGAAAGTATCAATATTTGGTATAGTTGACAAATTATATACTATATCAATATGTGTATTTGCATCTACCGCAAGCTTAAAAATGGTTTGGTCTTTAGCCATGTTGTCTCTGTGATCGGGTACGTTAGTTCAGACTGAAATACTGTGACAACTGTTAGATAGATTGCTATGAAACTCTCTACAGAAATTCACTGTTGGCCCCTGTGGATAAACTACAGTAGTGTTTATTTTGTGCAGACATTCATAGTACCCAGAGGATGATTTCTAGTGACTTAAAGGGTTGATTTTTTTTTTTTATTGCTGATTAGCAGCAGTAAGCTGTGATTTGCTGTTTAGCTTAACCTGAATGTCTGTGACTGACCTTTACCGTTGCACATTTCCCCAGTCTTTTGCCATTTTTCTATGAATTGTTGTCCTCGTAGTACAAGATTACCAATCAACCAAATTCCTTTCCTTCTGTTATTAAAAATACCACAAAATGAGCAACTCAGAACTTAAGATGTACAACAAATAGAGCAGAAATGGTTAATGCTTAAGTGTCTTTGTCAACCTTTGGAGAAGTTTTTCTTCCTCTGTTTTGTTTATGTATGAAGCCATAGAGACAGGGCACCATGTCACTGAGTCCTTTCACATTTGCTGTTGCAGTGGTATTGGTTAAATCACTTGGGGAAGACTCTGGCTACCTTGGGGATACCATTACTCTGAAATCTGGTGTCAACCCAGCATGGAATCTCTCCAGAATCGAGTGGTTAATCTGGCCCAACCGCACTTGGATTGTTACATACCGCCAAGGCAAGACAAACACTGAACGTGTCAATCACTTTGGACAGAGACTCAGTCTAAACACCTCCTCAGGTAAAAGAAAGTCAATCGCCTGTCAACGTAAAGGAATTGTTGATGTACTTCTCTTCTTGATAGTGTCTTTCCAACATATTGTATTCATTAGGTGACCTGACCATCCGAAATCTGACCAAAGATGATGCTATGGAATACACTGTGGACCTCCACAACACTGATAATGAGGAGAAAGTAAACAAGATTAATTTGACTGTGAGAGGTGAGAACCAAGACTGACTCTTAACGAGATTACTGGAAACATACGGTCATATATCCACAGTTAGTTATAGTAGCTATTGCTTCTGTTCTAAAAACACTGGAGAATGGTTAACAGCTTTTAATGAAGACTGACTTTTGATTTCCTTTCATTTCAAATGTTTAGTTCCCAATAATATGCTCTTGTATGTGTTTCAAAGCAGCCAAGAACATTTTGTCACGAGCATATCCTTTCCTGAATCAACGTTTCTAATTTATACCTTTACAGAACGCCTCCAGAAACCAACGATACAGGCAGCCAGTCGATCTGTAAAAGGAAAATGTTTAATGGTGCTGGATTGTTCTTCAACTGACAATGGCGTCAACCATTCCTGGGATGTGACACCAAGCAGCGTTTACACCACTGACAGGAGCTCTGCTCGTCTTTTAGCAATTTTCAACAGCACACAGAACTCTGTCAACTTCACCTGCACCACCACCAACAACATAGATCACGCCCGGAGTGTCGTCACCTTAAAGTGTGATGGTAAGATTTAGTCTGCAGTAATTTGGTTAAAGATCTGGAATGTGTACCATGCAATATCAGCTGAGATAGATAGATAGATAGATAGATAGATAGATAGATAGATAGATAGATAGATAGATAGATAGATAGATAGATAGATAGATAGATAGATAGATAGATAGATAGATAGATAGATAGATAGATAGATAGATAGATAGATAGATAGATAGATAGATAGATAGATAGATAGATAGATAGATAGATAGAAGAATCAATACTGATGTTTTTCTTCTCTTCTTCTTTGTACCTGCCAGTACAGACAAATAACACAAGTACTACAAAAATTAAGTATTTCTACTCTAATAGAACAACTAAAGCACTCAAAGAGCGCAGTACTCCGCCAAGGCTGCTCGGTCGTTATATCATTTCCGACGGCTGAAATCTTGAAACAATTTGTGGCAGAAATCACAGCAACATAGAATGTGGTAATTTAATATAGATGTACCCACCAACAAAATGACCTTGCGCTGAGCACAGGTGTGTGTTATGCATGTATCTGTTATGTACGGATACCAAATTGCGAGACTTAAATATGTAAATATGTAGCGGGTGGCAGGAACTGATGGGACTCGGAAACACCCCCACAATTTAATCAATTGCTCCTTGTATGATTTCCAACAGATAAGTCCCGATAAGTCCGCAATAGTCGATTTGCAGTAGGATCACAATCACGTGATCGTCAGCAGGCAGCTGACGCAGTGTTCACTTGTTGTCATAGTTACAGTGATGCTGTGCCACTATCTCACAATGATACAGGAATCTTTAATAAATCCATGGATCCAGACTATAAGCTGCATCACTTCCAGAATCTAATCAATTGGTCCACGTGTCATTTCTGACCTTCCCTGAAAATTTCCTCTAAATCCGTTTGTCCATTTTTGAGTAATGTTGCTGACAGTCAGACAGACGCTGATAATCACAGAACTCCGCCATGGCTCCGCCTCCTTGGTGGAGTAATAAAACTTTAAGAAAGTAAAAATACAACACATGAGCACACCCAGTGTCTGATACTGGTATTATTATTCATCTAACCTTCATGCCAGCGTTATGTCAGATGATGTAATGCATCAGTGGTTTTGATTTAATTCACCAGTTCACCCACATTAAGCCACAAAATGCATAATACATTAAAAATTAAAATGCATTATAGTTTCATACATTAAAAAGCCATGTAAATCTATTAAAATATTTAACTACAATGAAACTAGTCATCATAATATACTTAAACTGCAAACTTCATGCTAGTGTGCTTCTTTGAAACCCATTTGAAACCCACTTGATTTTGTCTTCGTCTCTTCCATGTATTTTCAGGTGACAAGATTCAGCCTCCAACACCAGAATCGCTAAATCCTCAGCCTAGGCAGAAATTTGCTTTTCCTTTTTTAACTGGCTGCCTGGTTGGTGCATTCATAGTAATTATAATTTACTGTTTTGGAGGTAAGAAGAAAACACCACCCTTGAAATAAAATTCTTGTTTTGTCCTACTGCATCCAAAGGTCAATGTCTGTGCTCCAATATTACAATTTGCCATTTGTGTAGCATTGACTAATTTTACAGTGTTTGAGTTGTAAATGAATTGGTGTAGAGTTGCATTTAAGTTATTTTAAGGCAGGGAGGTATTCTTTTCATAGAAAAATGTGAGAAATATATGCAACTTTGATACATGGAGATGCCTTTTTAGGGGTTCAGTCAATAGAAAGAGGAAGTGATAATCACAGACACAAAGATGTAACAAATTTAAGGATTACGTTACACAAATATTGGGGATTTATGGGAGCTATAGTACTTTTTTTGCTATCCCCTATATTTACTATTTATTATTATTTTATAGATTGTCCCTGGTTTGTTAAATTACAGATAATATGTAGAAAAGTCACAGAAAAGCTATCAATTTGCTGTTTAATAAACAGGCAAAAACTGTACATATCATTCACATTAACAATTTAGTATTTTTTACAAATAGTAATTTCTTGTTTTTTCAAGATTTGGCCATAAAATTATAGTTTCACTGCCTTTGAATTAGAAAAATATAATTATGGAAATATGATTATTTTTACATATAGTCACTTTTATTTGAAAGATTACTCAAAAACTATATATATTAAAGTTTAGAAATTAAATCATTTTTCAACTGTTGTTTAACAAATTTCCCGTTTTGTTAAAATACAGACAATAACTAGCAAAATCACAAAAGTATTAATTTACTGGTAAAGAAAACTGGCAAAAAATTTTACATATTGTTTTCACCAGCAATTTTGTATTTTTACTGATAGCAATTTGTTACAGCAATTATGTTACAGATATTTGCAGTCATTTGAAAAGAAAAAAAGAGACAAAATTAGTGTTTTACTTTTTTGGGAAGCCGAAACGAACATGACAGCAGCAGTAAATTGCCATACAGGTTTGGGACCACGTGGGTTTTTTGTAATGGAAATATATATATGGGTCAATCCATAATTGGAGGACATTTTACGTCACCCATCAAATTTCAAGTAATCCATGTACAAAATACTAAAACATGCGGTTGTTGTGGAAATTTACTAGTTCTGAGACCAAATCTAAAAACACTAGGAGAAAAGAATGTTTGAAAATATTTTTTTTAAAAAAATCTAATCCATGCTAATGCTAACATTAGCATGGATTAGCAACCCTGTTACTGTGATTAGAGTAGGGTTACAAAACAACGAATAAAACATGAAATAAAAATGGTACCATTGATGTGTAAACTGAGTCAATCAAGCCTTTGATAGTTCTTTACCTATTATTGATGAATATGGAGCAGAAAATTGTAAAAGAGAAGTTTTAACTTTTCAAAAATTTTGAAGCCCAAATGTCCTTCAGTTCTGGAATGACCCACATGTAGCTTATAGTTGCATAACATATTCATTTCAAGATGACACGTGACTGAAGTAGTGAGTAGTGAAAACGAGTCACGGGGCTGCAAAAGATGAAACTGTAGACTTGTCGGGGTTTTTTTGCCTGCATTGCACCACTTCCTTAATTGAATTACTACTCTTAATGTTGATTTCAAGCTGCTGGGATCAACATTGACTGTTAAGCAGTGAAAACATGCTGACATATTTTTTTTGGTCTTTTTTCATAGACCGAATTAAAGCTGCATTTCAGTTCCTGAAAGGTATCCCTCTTATTTTGTCACATTCAGCCTGACATGACCGCCGTTGCATTAACTCATTTATATTCAATTTTATTTTCCAGAAAAAGTCTGCTCATCAAAAAAGTATGATGTCTAAAGGTAAGCTGCTGCTCATGTTTGCTTTACAGGGTAGCAATGATGGCTGGTAGCTTAAAATGACAGTTTCTCTCTCAATCCTTTCTTGACCAACATGAAAGTTTCAAGGAACCAGAATGACTGCGACGCAGAAACACCACCCATCACCAGAGATGACTGTGGCACCAGAAGTGTGGCTTGTATGGCACACTGTGTATTTATTTATAGGGCGAAAGCAGCAACAAAAGCAAGCAGAATGAATGTACACTACCAGTCAAAAGTTTGGACACACCTTCCCGTTCAGTGTTTTTTATTTGTTTGTATTATTTTCTACAATGTAGATTAATACTGAGGATTAACAACATAATTCCATATGTACTCTTTTATAGTTTTGATGTCTCCAGTATTAATCTACAATGTATAAAATAATTAAATAAAAAAACATTGAATGAGAAGGTGTGTCCAAACTTTTGACTGGTTGTGTATTTTGCGGGGATATGCCGGGGATGTTCAGTATTTATCTGTGTCTGAAACAAAACTGTTGTTATTTTTCTGAACTTGTGTGTTTTTATTGTTATTGTCACATGGGAACTTTATTCCCCTTACAACTACAAAACAGAATGCAGTAAAACAAAAAAAAGCCCAGCCACCATGGAAAATTCCAACAATATTAGCGAACATTCCCTAAAAGTTCCACTTCTGTTTCTAAGAAAAAGTTTTAATGTTGAAAAGAACTTCATCTAATGTTCCTGTAAAGCTAAATGTTAACCTCATGTTTTGGCTACACATTATGTTAAATGATAGCAAATGAAGAACATTCTCATTTTAACATTTGAAAAATGGTTGATAATGACCTGAGATGTCAGAATGTTTCCCAAGAAATGTTTCTGCAACGTAATGTGTTAATAAAAGTTAATTTTCGGGAACATTCTGAAGCTGTTTTGGGAATATTGATGAGGTAATAGAAAGGTTTCATATAAAACGTTTGCATTGTGTTACAAGTTAATGATTCAATAAACGTTTTAAGGATGTAATTGCAGCTTGATAGAACAAAACATTCTTGAAACAAGAAAACTAAACAAAAAAAATTTCCCGCCAAAACGTTTTTAGCGGGAATATGCTTAGAATCACTGAACGGTAGAATCGGTAGAATTTATTATTTTAGTGTTATCTAACCTTTTAAAAAGATGAACATGTGGGGAACAAAAACCAGAAATTTCCTGCTGAAAACATTCCTATACCAGCTTACAGTAATATTCTAAGAATGCTTTTAGAACAATAATTCCAACTGAGATGAACGTGGTGATAGTTCCATACAGAGCTATCGTTTGTCCCAGGCTCCCTAGTTATCGAGTTGGTTTGTAATGTTTGTCTTCTAGACAGCAGGATGCACATTGGCTACAACACACTTTGGCCTCCACTTCTATTCCACCAAGCCTGCTAAATACAATCCTTAGTTGTGTGTGTACATAATAGCAGTGAATGAGTGTTAGCTCGCAAACTAGATAGCATAATTTCTGGTTATTTCATTTTCTTTAGCATACATATTAATATCATTTGCATGCTAAAGATATAACTTGACATTAAGCCAAGCATTTAAATTCCTTATCTTTGTCATTTTTTGTTAATTTGTTGTTTGTTTCTATGCCTAAGACAGACTTTCAGTGTTGCCCTCTTTAACTTGCTATATCACCATGGTAACAAATGCTGCACAGCTAACCTGCCCTGGCGGAGGTTGTGCTCAGAGGTGATTGGTTGATTTTAAGCAGAATAGGATTCAAATGACGTCTTGTGGGAGCATTACAGAGCCTGTTGAATAAAACCTGCTAATAACCTCTGACATTAGAAAAATTATCTATGATTGAAGCCTTAAGTTTTATTTAGCCACAAAGAAAGCCTGGATATGTTAAAGCTGCTTCCTAGAACAGCCCTCAGGTGTCAAACATGACACGGGAGATTCCAAAGCACTTTATTAGGAGATTATCTGACTATATTATGTTGGGTAGAGAGCAGAGGGGAGATTTTCTGTGTTTTTGAGGAAAAGTCTTCATTCGTCCTTTATGGAAATATTGCCTACATGTGTAGTGATGCCTGGGACAGATGCTTCTTTGGGAGAAGTTGGTTGCTTGTCAAGCTGTTTCTGTTTATTTACTTGTGCATTTTTATTTTAATCTTAAGGTCACCAAAATAAGCATGTACTCCCTTATTCTTTGTTGTGAATACTGAAAATAAACCATATACTGTGTGCCACTTGTTCCTGCTTCCTTGTGTGCTTCCTGTGGCGCTCAGCCAGTCCTTACAAGGCTTAATGAGGAAGTCTGTTTTCTGCTGACAGATAAATAAGCTCAGACGTTTGCTAAATTCAAGGTCGAGCAGTCATAGCACAGAGACGTTTTGGGTCATTCCAGAATTGGAGGACATTTTACGTCCCACCCATCAAAGTTCAAATAATCCATGTTTAGAAAACTAAAACATGCAGTTGTGGAAATTTACTTGTCCTGAGACCAAATCTAAAAACACTAGGAGAAAAGAATGTTTGAAAATATTTTTAAGCCTGAAGTTCTCACTAAAATGCCATTTTTCTCTTGTCCCACCAGCTGATGACCAAATTGAATCTCAAAACAGTTAAAATTACATTGAAATCGCCTTTTTTAAATATTTTCTTCATTGATGTCTCTGGTAATTGTGGGAACATTTTTAATCAACATAATATTTTAAATAGTAATTATTGTTATGCATGGAACATGTGTCCTACAACAACCCTGTTAGCATAACCTTGTTAGCTGGTAGAAGAAGAAGAAAACAGTGAATCACATGATACGCTGGAATTAAAACCATCAAACAGTTTTCCCTAAACAATGGGTCGAGCAAAGCTGTGTCCTCTCTTCTATTTTTCATATTTTCATAACATTGCCAGTCTTCATTGAATGTCCCACTCTGCCTCATAATATCAGGCTAAGACAAATTCTTTTTACTTTTTTCTTGACTTTTTTACATCAGTAAATTTGTCCTCTTGGTCAGCAGTAACAGCTAGATAAATATCTACATTCTACTGCTGAGAAAAGCTAACATTAGCATGGATTAGCAACCCTGTGACTGTGATTAGAGTACGGTTAGCAAACAACAACAAAAAAATGGAATAAAAATGGTACCATTGATGTTGAGTCAATCAAGCCTTTGATAATTTGTTATTATTATTGATGACTATGGAGCAGAAAATTATAAAAGAGAAGGCTGACTCCAGCTGTGGAGCTACACTTTTACTGCAATTCAACTGTATGAAAAATCCATGGCAAAGCACAGAGTGGCATTTTAAAATCCGGCTTTTATTAGCTGTCGACCCAGCTGGGTAATAATGCATAGTTGACAGTAAATGCAAGAGTACAAACATAACATTTAAAAATATAACCTCTGTATTTACAGAATGTACAACAACGTATATAAAATGGTATTGTATAGCTTACAGCCTCAAAAAGCTATGATGCAACAGAAATCTATGCAAAAATGTAACACAACTTTCTGCCTTTAGAAGCTCTTTCACATTTTCTCCATCATATTATCCTTGAATTTTCTTGTGCTGCACATCGTTGCCTTGCCCTGAGCAACACTTGAAAAAAGCTCCACAACATCTAGATGACGTCTTGGTAGGGCGACACAGACGCCTTCCTCACACGGCTGAGCTGGATCTTGTCGTACACAGTTTGGGGCTAAATGTGTGATAAAGATGAAATAAAGAAATAAATTTTAAAAAAAATATCAATGTCACGATCAAATTCATTTCTAAAACGCTGTAAAACACTGAGGAAGATTGGATAATTTCACCTCTGAGGATCTCATAAAGTCTAATCTGTAAATGACTGCCAATAACAACAAAACACACTTCTGCTCAATTTTAGGAGATTTGATGCTACAGTGTTACTTTTTCTGGTTTGAACAGCAGCTAAAGTTAGAAAAGTGACATCGTAATCTGCAACCGTTACATCCTAAAACCACTGAGTTTTGCTCTTACCCCAGGCGGAGCTGTGTTGGTTCTGTTGTCAATGGTTTCATACACTGAACAAGGCTTCATGGTCCTCTACAAGTTCACATGTGGAGGCATCCCACAGACAGGCAAAGAGAGACAGTAAATTAAAACTTTCAGTCATTTTGCATCTCTTTGGACACATTTGAAGTCTCTTTGAGGTCATTCAAGTCACATTTATGTTCATTTGTGTCACATCTGGGACATCTTGTGTCTCATTTTGCATCTGTTTGTGTCCCTTTATGGTGGTGTTGTTGTCCCATTTTTGTATTTTGGTTCCATAATGTTTGTCATTTTATTATTTTCTTTATTTTTGTATCTTTTAGTTGTACTTTGTGTCACCACATGATATCTTAGAGGTCATTGTGCGTCACATCGGGTTATTTTGTACCTGATTTTAATAATTTTACATTTCGTTTTGTCACTTTGTGGTCATTTCATGTTTCCAGCTGTCAGCGCAGTGTCTCTAAGGTTATTTTGTGTCTCATTCAAGTTATTTTGTGTCACATTTTGGACATGCTGTGCCTTGTTTTGGTTATTTTGCATCTCTTTATAGTAATTTTGTCTGTTAGTAGTCATCTTGCTTTTGTGATTTTATGTTTCAGATTGTTTCTCTTTCTAATTTTTTGCCCATTTTTGTTATTTTACATTTCTTTATTGTCATTTTATGCCACATTTTAGTTATTTTGCATCTCTTTGTTGCCATTTTGTCTCTTTGTGGTCACTTTGGTGCGGTCGTGTATCATATTGTAAATGTGTCTTTGTGGTTGTATGTCGAATGTTGGTCATTTTGTGTCACATTTTGGTTGTTTAACATCACTTTTTAGCCTTTTGGTGTGCATAAGATCATTTGTGTCACACTTGAGATAGTTTGTGTCTTATTTTGGTCAACTTTGCATCTCTATATACACATTTGGTGTCTCTGAGTTCATCTTGTGTCACATTTTAGATATTTTGTATCCCCTTTTGGTTGTTTTAGATTTCTTGTGTCCAATTTTGGTCATTTTGTATCTCCTTGTTGCAATTTTGTCTGTTTGGGATCATTTTGTGGTCCCATTTTGGCCGTCTAATGCTTCGGACTGTTAATTGTGCGTCTCTTTGTGGTCAGTTTGCATATCTTTATGGTTGTTTGCCCATTTTGGTTATTTTGCATCTCTTTGTTGCCATTTTGTGTCTTTGTGCTCACTTTCTTGTCTCATTGCGGTCATTTCTTTATGGCCATTAGTCCAACTTTGGTTGCTTAATGTCACATTTTGGATGATTTGCATTTCATTGTATCCATTCTATGTCTCTTTGTGGTCATGTTGTACAATGTTTAGGTTGTTTAGCATTTATTTCTTGCCCTTTTGTGATCATTTTTATGCCCTTTTGTTCATTTTATGTCTCATTGTGGTTGTTTATCCAATTTTGGTCATTGTGTGATACATTTAGGCTGTTTTGCATCATTTTGTAGTCATTTGGTATATCTAAGGTCATTTTAACATCTTGTTGTATCCATTCTATCACTCTTTGTGATCGACCATGGACTCTTTTGGACCCTGGATGCCCAGAAGGCCTGTTCAATAATCTGTCCATGATTTCCTTGTGAAACATATATGTCAATTCACTATCAATATTTAGGCGGACAAAGCACCATTTGTTATATTTATATATGAATAGACATACTTACATTGTCAATCGCAACATCAGCGATATCGGCATACACAGTGAGGTCATTTATGTCACTGCCTGATGACACAAACAAAATATCAAGTGGAGTGTTTAATATTACAGCAAAGTGTCAGTGTATTATAGGTATGCTATGGAGTTAAAAGTGTCACATATTCAGAATTTTCTCACCAGTTTGTCTCTCTTTGCAGTGGCAAACGTACACGGCTACACCAACACCAATGACAATCATCAAACAGCAGCCTCCAGCCACACTCAGGATGAGGATAAAGTTAATCTCTGCAAAGGATGCTATTATGTTAATAAGACTAACAAGAGTAAATAAAATTTTAAAAATGTGTCTAATATGGCAGAATAATAAACTTCAACTGTGACAGCAAATCATTGGTCATGGATGTGTCAAATGAGTTTCTAACTTTATCTGTATTATCACAATGATTTATATTCGACTGATCTTGTGTGGCAAACCATTAATATATGCAATATTTAGTATAAGATAATGACTTTATTAGCATTAGTTTGTTCTAATGCTTAACGTTTGTTCTTTTGATGGGCATAACTTTTCTGAGATCTTAAAAAAAGGAAAGTTAAAGTATCTTCACTTATGAGAAGGTAAAGCTATTTGTAATTGATATGGCTTTTCATAACACTGAATCTATAGTAAATCTAGTTTTACCTCGTAATAGGACTGGGCAGATGTGGACACAGAGTACAATCAGAGACATTTTAGAACATATCTAAACATAAACAACAAGATAATGTCACAAAAACACTAAATTGCCACAGTAGTTTCTCCACACGTACCTTTATCTTGTGGATTTTGTGGTAAGGAAGTATCATTGTTACATTCAAAGTTTTTGAATGCAGATTTCTCACTGACAAAGTTGGAAACTGTGCAGGTGAATGTGGTGTCTCCATCCTCCTCTCTCACAACATGATGCAGTTTGGGTCCAGTCCGGGTTTGGTTCCTCACAGTCCAGTTGTAGGTGACAGTGCTGTCAGAAGAGGCACTGCACTCCAGCAAAACTGTGCAGGATTTATCCAAGGCATTGTGGGTGGCATTGATTATTTTCACATCAGGCTGCTGAGTTATGGCTTCTAATGGGATAACAGAGAGAAAAAGAGTTACCTTCAGCTTTACAGCTCAGAGCAAAGTTGTGAACAAGTTTACACACATTTGCAAAGACCATGTATCATGGCAGCTTTAGTGACTCCTTTAACTCAAAATGTTCGATGATGAAATCACTGAAACCACGTGTCTTTGTCATAAAAAAACAATCATGCATTTTGGTTCATTCAAAGATTTATTTTAGGTTGTCTGGAAATATGATGAATTCTGCTGGGTCAAAAATATATGTATGTCAACTTGAATTATCAGTTTTGGTGATGTAGAGAGTTGTATTAATCAGATTATCTTAGTGATGTGGCCCTTACTTCTTGTGAGTGATTACGGTTGAATACAGCTTCTGACTTCTCTGGGCCAATTTAATTAGGGTCCATTTGATCCACTCATTAGACTCAGCCACAAACACTACAGTGGGAAAATGTGAAAAGCTCAGCAAAGATGAAGTCAAGAATGTTACTTGGAGCCATTTTAAAGCAGCCACACATCCTAAAATCATCAAGTCACAGTCACCTGCAGCTGACAGACAAACCGTCACGATGGTCAAGAATGAACCAAGAATCACCAAAAAGTAGGTCTGTGATGAATTAGAAGCTGCGTTAATAAATATGTTTGGAGGAAAGAAGAACACAAAACCTACCATCAAGCATGGTGGTGACATTATTATGTTCTGGGGCTGTTTTAGTGTCAGTGGATCTGGTGTGTTACACAAAGTAAATAGAATAATGAAGAAGTAGGATTACCTCTTCAGGAAAACATAAAATCATCATCCAGAAGGTTGTTCTTGGATGCAGTTGGGTGTTTCAACAAGAGAACAACCTCAAGCACACATCAAAGGTATTGAGAAATGGTTAAATTAGGCTAAAATTAAGGCATTAGACTGGCCTCTTCAAAGTCCAGACTTAAACTCATCAAGAACCTCTGGACTGATGAAGAAACAAGTCTGTGTCAGAAAGACAACAAATTTAGTTTAACTGCACCAATTTTATCAAGAGGAGGGTCAATGAAGCAAGCAGAAGTTACCAAAAGCACCTAACCAAGGTGATAAAGGGCAAAGGAACATTTAACCAAATATTAGCATTGCTATATGGATATTTTTAACTCAGCAGATTTTGGCATATTTCCAGAAGATCTGCTATAAATCTATGAAAGCATGATTGTTTTTTGTGACAAAGATTCATGTGTTTTAATGATTTCATCTTAGAAAATTCAGAGCCGTAGGAGTCACTGGAAGCTTAAGATTGCAATAATATGCATGGTCTTTACAAGTGTACATAAACTGTTGTTCATGTAATGTGTTGAGCATTCATCAGCAAAAAATCAAAAGAGATTCAGAGATCCTGATTGATATAGACGGACAGTCCACACGATGGCATGTAAAAGACAAAGCATTAGAAAACATCATGATGGTAGCTGAGAGAGTACAGACAACACAAGCAAAAAAATAAAAAAAGACAACCTTATGTGTTAAGTTCTCTCAGCTACCAGTATCAGAAAATCTGTTCTAGATGAATTGACCAGTTAAGTGTGATTGAAAATAAGTTATAATGTTATAAACAGTTACTAGGTTCAGAAATCAGTGTCTTACCATGAACTTGCAGAGTGATGTCGACTGTGCCCCTTTGCTGCTCGTTCACCTCTGAGAAAAAACTGAAATCACCTGAATCTTGAAGAGTCAGTTTTCTCACTGTTAAGCTAAAGCTTGTGAGGTTGAAGTCTACTCTGTCCTTAAGATGATGTTTTTTTGAAACACTCCCATCTTTGTCTGCAACTACTAAACCTCCATATTTCCAATACGCTGTGGTGACACCTTTAGTCGATAAATATGATGAAAGCTCCACAGTATCTCCAACTTTCTTATGAATGACACGTTTCCCATTGGAAGCCTCCACATCTGAAACATACAAGCAAAGAGCAGAGTTTAAAATCTATAAAAACAAATAAATGACTAAATTAGCTGAAACCGAAACCCCTATAGGTCTAGTATGGAAAATGCAATTGTTAATGTCAAATAACAAAATACGCAGGTTATAGGATGAGAACGACACACATGACATGACAGCGTTGTCATTCAGAAAACATACCTATAGAAACACAATAAAACTAGAAAATAAGATTTTATTTACAGTCAGCGATTTGAACTTCAATCTTGGAAACAAAAGGTCAGCGGCTCGATGTAAAATCTAAGTGTCCTGAGAGTCAACTGAACCTGCATTCAATTGAAAGTTCTTGTGGTTCTTTGTGAGGACCAAAGCGACATCATTTCTAAAGAAAAGGTGCTGCAACCACAGAATCAGACCTCAGTGCCAAAGACAGCACTGAAACTGATTGTGTTTTGTGCTCATCACTTTCGGTCAGCGCTGCTGGTTGTGGAGAGGAGTCAGGAAATGATTCTATTTCTGTTGTCATGTCGGCCACACATGGTTTGTTTAGTGCGCAACACTCAATTTCTATGTGAATCCCACAAATAAACCCATAAAGTAACAGAAAAAGTGCTGGTAGCTCATTGCCTGGGTTTTGTCCCATAAATACAGAACAGAAATTTTCAATAGAGCTATATTTTAAAAAATGAAAATAAAGTAAATAGCATCTCTAAAGCAGCGATATATTGTCTTTTTAAATTATCCATTAATTCATTATCCATACACAGCTTAATCCTCATGAGGGTCTAAGGGGTGGAGTCTCCGGAGTCTGGGGGACACTTTGGACAGGTCACCAGTTTATTACAGGGCTACATATAGAGACAAACAATCACTCTCACATTCACACCTACAGACAATTTAGAGTTACCAGTTAACCTTAGCATATTTGTGGACTGTGGGAGGAAGCCTGAGTGCCTGAAGAAAACCCACGTATGTGCAGAGAGAACATGCAAACTCCGTGCAGAAAGATGGGATCTTCTAGCTGCAAGGCCACCAAGCCACTGTGCAGCCCCTCTATTTATATTATATTCCTTTATATTATGTTTAATGGGTTTTCGTAAGTAAAAACAAGGCACCTTCTGCTTTGTAACGGCATATCTATAGTTTATTTTGTATAACGTTTGGAAATATAAGAAATTTTCTGTTATTTATGTGCATAACTATAATATAAAGTCTGTAAATGTCAAGTAAATGCATTTAATAACACAAACAGTACTGGCAGCTCATTATCTGTGCTTCATTCCATAAATAAGAAATCGGTTGATGTCCACAGTAATAAATAAATAAATGGTTTCTGCTTTTTAATGTAGTTTCAATTGTGAATGTATTAAAATTTCCGATAAATCTTGTAAATTCTTCACAAACGAATGGGCATTTCCTTTTATATAATGGTGTATATACAGTAAAAATAGGACATTTTCTGCTTTGTAATAGTATAACTACAGTATAAAAACTGCAAATGTTAAAATAAAATAACAGAGAATGTGCCAGCAGCCCATTACCTGAACTTTATCCCATAATTTAAAAATGACAATTTTTGCGTTCATTTATGGTTCACCAACTGTAAATAATAAAATAACTGACCACTTTGTCTGTATTATATCTGCAGCACCAACAATTGAACTGTTGTGTTAGACACTGATACATCTACTGTGATATTAACTTGCTCCAAAAAAATTCTAAATTATATTCTGTGATAAAAACAGATTTTTATTAACTTATATGCTTGACACATTTACGCAAAAATACTTAAGTAATGTTATTATTATTATTATTATTATTATTATTATTATTATTATTAATAATAATAATAATAATAATAAACTGTTTAAGGTTGCTGATCCTTTACATTCTCTCTGACTATTACAAACACAAAAAAATCCATGACAGTTATTAAATTACCTGATAAAATGGAAATAAATGGAAATAGAAGTGTGAATTAGATGCTGCGGATCACTTCTGTTAAAATTAACAGTAATACAACTATCAATACACAGATGTGTCTTAGAGTGAAGTCATTAAGTATTCGCTAAATTTAAACACTGACCACTTGTGTCTACCAAGAGCGTTTTTTTTGTGTCTCCT
Organism: Amphiprion ocellaris; assembly: GCF_022539595.1. Taxonomy (NCBI): domain Eukaryota; kingdom Metazoa; phylum Chordata; class Actinopteri; family Pomacentridae; genus Amphiprion; species Amphiprion ocellaris. Next base: position 13,516,494 of record NC_072788.1, read on the forward strand.
CTCTGCCACTTCTGCAATGATTCTCAGAAGATCCACACCCTCCAATTCCTATCAAAGCATCTGCATTATAGATTGTACAACCAAGCAGGATTGCTGACAATAAAGTAGGATTATGTGGCTTAACGATATAACCAGCTTTTTAAAGACAGGAACCGGGAAAAGGAAGAGAAAGGATGAACCGTCCCTGACTGGCTTCAAGTTTGTTTCCCAGCAGATGCAGCAGGAAATCTGCTGACACACACATCTGTCAAAAATGCAAAGCAAAGCTGCATAAATGTAGGACTAAAAATACAATCGTTTGTCGATTCACAAACTTATATACAAGTAAGGAAAACACTTTTTTAGTAAATGCTTTCCACCATAAACACCTTTTTTTGTTTTATCAGGTGAAAAAAAAACAGTGGACATTGAAGAACCGGTGCCCTGACTTTAATTTCAGATATCAAATTAGTTGTATGCTATTATAGCTTTAAGGCCTCCACTGCACACAAGAGAAAGATAGGACCTCCTCACCAAGGAACATATGCCATTTCCTGAATGGACACGCACATATCCAGACAATTCTGCAGTCTTAACCTACACGCTGTATCTTAAATATCAAAATGCATGAGTCCAACAAATGTTACTCAGAACAGCAGACACCCATAGATCAGTGAGCAGAGGTGCACTTACCATGGAGGCAGGTCCCAAGCAGCAGCAGCACAGCAACGCATGCTAAGAAGCAGCACAGGCGACGAAGGCCACCAGCAACCATCTCTGTGGGGAGAGAAGCAATGTCTGCTTCCTCTTCTAGCCTGTCGAGCTGTGTGCAGTGCTGTGAGGGTGGAGTGGGGGAGGTTTCAATGCAGAAGCAAAAAAAAGTGCTCTGAGCTGGTCTGATGTACTGTGAGATAAAAGTAGGTGCATAAGAAATAACAGAACTGAGCAATATTTAAAATGAAAGCTGAATATAACACTTCTTTTGGCTAAATTACATTCAAGTGCAGTTACATTGTACCACAACCAAGTGTGACTAAATTAATATATACCTCATATGACTATTTGCTTTAAATTATAGTAATCCTGGCACCATATTATATCGACTCAGGTCACCTCTGAGTTAAGTGAGCGTTTCAAACAATGTAACGATCGAAGATCTGAGATACGACTCCAGTTCTAATGATCTTTCAGCAGGAAGGGCTCAGCCACATCCTGTAGATATTACTACATGAAGAGATCTTAAAGTGAATGTTGCTCAAACTGGCAAACAGGACGTGTTACTGTGAGGGCAAGCACTCCTGGCCTTCACTCATCTCTGAGGTTTGTGTGCGGTTTCACCACACACAGCTGGTTCATAATAGTAGCATGCCCCTGAAATGAAATCAGGTCAGCGAACAAGAATACTGTCAGAAGTGGCATGCAAAGGTTTGAACACACAGTGGGAAGAGGACTGATGAAGGATGCGTGGACTCCAGCCAATATGGAGGAGACATTTTTCAGAAAAGTGCCTGGATGGACCCTCTAGTAGGGAAGAGTGTACCACTACTCCTCATACTGCACACACAATATGCGACTTTAACTGTGACTGTTTGTCACCTCAAGTCACACTCTTGTTCCTTCCTACCACCACCGCATCACCAACGACGTTGTGGTACCTTGTGTGTGCATGTTAGTTCAAAGAAAGCAAGCCAAGGACAATCTTGTTCTAGTCGGGACTGTTGCCTCACACTGACTCTGCACTGCGTAGAATGGTCTGGCTGCTCCTATGAAGAGAAAATGCCTTGTGCGCTTGTAGACAATAATGTATGCAACAGCGTGCATTTGTCTTTCTAAGTTATGACAACCTTTAATGGAATTATGTTTGATCAACAAATGACATTAAGTTAGGGAAATGTGCTTTTCCGCCAATTCAAAAGTACCAAGTTGGCAAATTTTAAAAACTGCTCCATTGTTTAGGGGATTTGAAATATTGACCTCAAAGTGAAGATAATTGAAGTTATGTCAGCTTCATTAATTCATTTCAACATGTTGATGCATTAAACAGTATTATTATTATGTCAACCCAACCCATCAAAATAATGTTTGCAAACAAAAAGGCTTTTCTAAATCAGTAAGTTGGAGTTTTTATCCTCCAACTATGCATTTAATTAAGTGGTGAGAATAGGTAGTGATGGGGCTGCACAGTGGATTGGGTGGTTAGAACTGTCGCCTCACAGCTAGAAGATCCCGGGTCATGTCTAGGCCTTCACGGGATCTTTCTGCATGGAGTTTGCATGTTCTCCCTGTGCATGCATGAGTTTTTCAAAAACATGCCGAGGTTAATTTATGATTCTAAATTGTCTGTAGGTGTGAATGTGAGTCTGATTGTTTGTCTCTATATGCAGCCCTGTGATAGACTGGTGTTCTGTCCAGGGTGTCCTCTGTCTTCACTTTAAATCAGCTGGGATAGACTCCAGCCCCCCACAACTCTAATGAGGATTAAGCGGTGTATAGATGATGGATGGATGGAGTAGGTAGCGATGGAGGAACTGTTTCAGTAGAAGCCCTGGAATTAAAAAGAATAATTTCCCCTGAAAAAAAAAACAAGCACAGCTGCTTTATTTTGTTATCCAAGCCTTTGCAAATTTGAGAATTTCACCATGTAAGTTGCTGCCCAGAGGTTTGCTGTTGTTTCCCAGTGAAGGGGATTTTGAACATGGTAACACATGGTAGGCTTATAGCCACAGTCCACATCAAGAGAGTCAGACTATTGCTCTCTACCAGGCAAACAAAATGTCTTGGTCAATCAGGAAATAATTCTGGTTGAAAGCACAACTAGTGTAAATTAGTCAAGAATATGTCAAGAATAAAAAACAAAACAGTATTACTGAAAAGTGCTACTTATTTAAATAAAAATCTGCGTTTGCATCCAGTTTGCTCTGCAGTGCATGTGTCTGTGCTTGCACAACAAGGCCTATAATCGTACATCTTCCAGCTCATGTGAGGTCTTGTGTACTTGTCAACAGAAGGAAGTGAGTTATGAGCTAGCCAGCATCAAGATAAAGGCCGCTGCTGTGCATTCTGCTAATCGTGGCCAAAAATCATTTGTGAGTTCCTTTAAAAAGAGGATGCATGGCCACGATGGCCTACCTGTTCTGTTGTGACCAGTTCAACCTGAATTGCAAACAGGAAGTGAATCTGCGATGTAGGGGCCTGCTGTGAAATCTACAGTACCTTTTAAACATATTCACCCCCTCTGGAAGTTTTTTTTTTTGTTTTTTTTTAAAACAGTCAAAGTTTCAGCAGATTTCTACAAAGTACTGCTTATTAATTAAAAACATAAAATGGGAAAAAATTGTGATTGCAGGAATATTCACCCCCTTTAAAATGACTCACCTATTTCAACACAAGTGAAGCCAGTTGATCCTAAAAGTTGCACTGTTAGTGGAGATCATCGTAGTGCAGTGAATGTGTCTCAGTGATTGTAATATGAAGACAGCTGTGTCCTCAAAAAGTGAGAGATTGTGCAAGAAAGAGGTCACCAAGATACCTATGACACCTCTGAAGGAGCTGAGACGGGAGAGACGGTTCATACAGCTGTTGCTTGTTCTGCACTAATAAATGCTCTATGGTAGAGTGGCAAAGAGAAAGACACTACTGAAAAAAGCTCATATTAATTTAAGACAAGAGTTCACCAGAAGATATGTGGGAGACTCTGAAGTCAACTGGAAGAAGGTTCTTGGAAGCAAAAGTTGAGCTTTTTTGCCATAAGGCTAAATGTTAGGTTTGGCAGACACCAAACACTGAACATCACTACAACACAAGCAACAGCAGCAGCATCATGTGAAGCATGGTGGTGGCAGCATCATGATGTGAGGAGGATTCTTGGCAAAGGTGGAAGGTAAAATGAATGCAATAAAGTGTAGGGAAATCCTGGAGGACAACCTACTGTAGCCTGCAAGAGAGCTGTGACTTGGGAAAAGATTTATTCTCCACAAATGAACCAGAGCATAAAGCTAAAGCTGCACATGGGGAATGAACTGGAGTGGCTAATGCTAAGTCAAGGCCTCAATCCAATCATATGAACTGACAGACTTTGAGCAGTTTTAAACAGACTCAATGCTGTAACCAGAGCCAAAGGTGCATCAACCAAATTAGACTTAAAGGGTCTTAATACTTCTGCAATCACTCATTTTATATTTATTGACACTACTTTGTAGAAATCTTTCTGACTTGAGTTCTTTATGATATAGGAATGGCTCTTCAACAAGAACCCTTAACCTCTGTGACGACTGCAGTGTCTGAACAGTTAGCAGTGGAAGTGGTTTTGCTGGTCACATAAAGTGTGAATGTGAAGAACAAAAAGAGAGAGCTTACTGGTAGCATATCAACAGCTCATGTCTCTGCACCGGTCGTCTGTTGCACTGCATGCAATGGAAACCTGACCAACATCAAGGCAATGGCACGTTTACAGACGAACCCTGCCGGGAAACAGACGATGTTTCATACTTGCCTAAACTGTTTCTTCTCCGGAAAATCACACCATTTTTCTAACCAGTGAACTTTTCTTCTAAAATGGTGTCACACTGGAAAGTACCAAGTGAGTTTTAGCATTCTAGTGCCATGGCTGTCATTGTTTTCCCTCTATAAATGTTAAATAGCATCATAAATATGATCTAATTGTTTCATTTACATTTTCAGGAAACCACCAATATTTGCAGTGTTGTTAACCCTGCAATGGTGTGACTTTAAGGTTGGTCAACAGATACACAGACAAAAATGTCTCTCTAACTGTAACATAAATTACTATACAACTCCAATATTCATTATCCCCAGAGGTTGGAGCTTACTTTGCTGAATTCCTTGATTTTTTTAAAAAAGATTTGTCTTGACAACAAACAGATTACCCAGAAATTCGGTATGGATGGTGCTCAGGGGACAAACTAACTTTGGTGATCCACTGACTTCTCCTACAATGTCACCAACAGATCAAAAGTCAAGCAACCAACAACTCTGGTTCATGTCTGAAAACTAACTGAAAGGTATGTTACCTTTAAAAAAAAAAAAAAAAAAAAAGTCTAAATGACTCAGTTTAACTGCCATGAACTGTAAAAACAGAAACAATCAGATTTTCAACCTTCTAGCAGTGTTTTCGCTCTCTAACGTGTCATTCCATCAGGAAATGTAAGCAAATATGGGAAGAAAAAACAAAAGTAATATTTAATTAAAAATCACTTTAAAAAAAAATTGACTAAAGTAAACCCTTTGCTTTAGTAACATTGTGAGAAAATACTGTGATCCTCAGGTCTGCTGTGAAGCTATTAGGGCCTTGGCTGTAACCAATAGCCACGTGACAAAAATTCTACGATTTTTTGAACTCCTAAACTCCTATTTGTTCTTACGCAGAGCAGACGGGACAAGCAGGGAAACAAATGAAAAATTACGACCTTTTAAATATCTATAGTATGTGGAGCCCCCATTTTATTCCAGTATGGGTAACAACTGCTGGCACCTGGAAAAATGTTGTAAATGTTCATTTCAGATTGTTTCCGATTTTTGCGAAATAGATAGTCAAGAATCTAAACATTCATTCATTATCTATACACGGTTTATTCCTCCTTTATTAGGGTCACAGGGGGGCTGGAGTCTATCCCAGCTGACTTAGGGTGAAGGCAGTGCTAACCACTGAGGCACTATGCAGGCCCAAACCTAAACTTGCTTTTTTTCTGTTTTTTATGATGCATGGCCTAACTTTTTATATTTTGAGTTACCTCTACTTGTAGCCATGTTTTTGCTGGTTCTATAGAGGTGCAGGACTTTTATTACAGAGAAAAATGAGCCCACAGTGAGGAAAAAATTGATAGGAGCAAAAAAAAATAATAAAAAATAGCCAAAAACCTGCTTGGAACTAAGCTAAACTAAGATGGGAAAATTTAAGGCAGCCCTTAAGTTGACATGTATGAGAGGTCATTTATTTCCTTTGTTCTGAATAGGATATGATCAAGTGGATTTTATGAGCGTGTTTCTTTTCTTAGGGCTCTTCATACACTGGACTCTCCCTTTCTCTTCTCTGTCACAACATTTTCAATTTAAAACACAAATTACCAGTAGGCTTACATTCGGTTAAAAACATGAAGCAGCACCAGCTGAGCTGTCCGGCTGTTTCATTAAGCATCTCCTGGAAAATACTTGGTGACACCCTGAAGTGTCACACTAACATGTTTACTGACATTTCAAAAGAAGAAGTGACACAATTCCAATGAAACAATGCTGGCCAGTGAGTCATTAATGAAACAGAACCAAGATGGAACAGGCAAAGACACACCCTGAGTGTGAAACACGAACCAGACGAGTTTGAAAGTGCATATCAAGTTATCGTACAGTTTCTACCAAGTTACACCTCCTCATTCTATAGAATATTTGAGATAAAAGAACAAGCAAATTTGTGTATTTACTTTTTGACACTATTGAGTTTATTGAAGAAAGAGAGAAAATGAGGAGAAAGATGAGGGAATGACTTGCAGTGAGGACCCAAACCAGCCAGGAATCAGACCAATAAATAAAAGATAACACACATGGTTGTAATCATGTTCAAATCTATAACAAAGTGTGATGTAAAACCCTGCTTGCCCAAAGGAAGGAGAAATAACTGATGAAGTTAATCCACAAAGCTAAATTTGCTTTGTTAAACATTAAACATGGACACAGATGAATTCCATCTATATATGCAGTGGAATTAGAGCGCAGTGAACAGAGGGAGACTCAGAGGAAAAACACAGGGCGCCATCATGTGGCTAAGACGTAAACCTGCAGGCAGAAAAGAATCATATCAGTGTTTTGGATGAGTCAGGGAAGTTGAAAGGAATATGCATGCATGTTCCCTGAAATTCTCTCTTTAACAACCAATCATAAACAAAGAAGATTCTCATTGTGATCCTTCCTTTTGTAGCGTCTTTCATTGTAAAGTCAACATCCTGCTACTAAACCTGCAGCCTGTCTGACTGCAAAGTTACATCAAAAACTTGCCTAACATGATAATAACACTTTAAATGTTGTCATCAGTGCTTTTCTTTTTTTGTTAATGACCGACCTGGAACCAAATCAGAGTAAGAAGAAAATTAAAAAACTGAGGAGACACAAGATTTTTGGAAAAATTGCTGGTTTCCTCTGATTCATTCATTCATAGACACGATGATCACCTACAGCATGAACCCTTAGATGCATCACTGATTGGACCCTACACTCTTCCATAAGTGGGTCAAAAAGGCCCCGTATAAGAATCAGTGTGTTTTTATGCCATTTTTGTCATTTTGATCAGGAATAATAATGTGTGTTATTGTTTGTGTTATATTTTGGTCAACAAAAAATGATTTCATATTCGAAATATGTTTATTTTTCTTTTTTTAGAACAGATTTTGGCCATTTTTGATAAATGAAAAAGAAGAATATTACACAGAACAGCAATAGAAGAACGTCAATGTCCATTTTGCTGACATTTTTACACTCTTTTCCTCCAGCTGTTGCTGCTCTCCATCCCTCCAAGTTTGTGCACTTCATCACCTCTTATGATATTACCAGTGATAAAGAGCTTGGGGTAGTAATACAAATACTCCAATTTCTTTAAAAGTATAAAAGGCAACTTAAAAATGTAAATGGAATGATATCAAAAACATGTTTTTTGAGGAATAGCTGGAAAATGAAGTGATAAATACTTTTCATTGCAAAGATATTGCAAGAAAACAACCTCACCCACTTATGCATTTAAGGGTTAACACTACAATGTCATCAAGAGCTTGATTAGACTTTAAAATGATCCCCAGTTTCTCCTGATTGTGTGTTAAAAATGAAACATCAGAATCCAAGATGCACTACTCTGCACCTATACTTTTGTATGTTAAAAACTATCTGTAGCATTTGTTTGGGCCATCATATCATGGATAAAACAGTAAATGAGGGAAGAGAGGGTGTATGACAGAGCAGTAAACCTTTAACAATCTGCACCAACATGACTAGAAAAGAAGATCAGCAAAAAACTATTCTGCTTTTTTTTTTCTTTGTCTACTCATTCTCTTCATCAAGATCTTTGGTCTGAATTGGCGTTGATGCAGCGTTACTGTATTCATCTGGTGGTCCACATGAAATAAGAAGGTTTTTATTGAACTCCTTTGCTTAAAATATATCCTTGAGTTATTCAACAGCTTAAGAAGTTTATACTATACCTGCAGCAGTGTCTTCACAGCTTCTCATTGTTTCATAGACTCAACCATTGCCTACAGATCAGAGAAAATATTGAAAAATCATGTGAAACAGAAACACTTCAGGCCCATGATACAACCTTAAACTTATCAAGGTATCAGAAACTGTTCTTCATTAGACTTTAACATGATTTTACAGTCTCTAAGGTTCTGTATTCACTGAATTCCTTAAGTTATTCCACTTTAAGAAGCTCAAACTCTACCTGTTCAGCATCTTCAGAGCCTCTCAGTGTTTCATAGACGCTACCATCACCTGCAAGTCAATCAGGGAATGTTTGTGAGTGAACAAACATCTGCTCGACTTTTTAAATGCAGATTTTTCGTCTGCAGAGAGCAGTGAGATGGCAGACTGACCGTGGAGAAGAGAGGAGTAAACATGCTGCTCACTTTGATCCTGGTTGACGGTTTCAGACTGTGTGAGCCTAAAATAAATACAGAATGTTTAAAAGTAAAAAAATCCAAAAAGAACCTGAGTTAAAGATGAAACAAAAAGCGTGTCCACCAACCTGTTACACCGCGCATCTGTGAAAGAGACAAGTTGTTTCAGTATTTTTTTGAATAATCAGAGTCGTACCGAACTAACATCAGCAACAAAACACCTCACCTTTCGACCTTAGGAAGTGCAGCAGCGCAAGCAACAGCAGAATCATCAAAATTCCAAGAAACGGCCAAATAATCAGTGAGACAAGAGAAGATCCTGCGGTTAGAAATATATTTTGTGTTAATTTCTTCTTGCATTTCCCGAGTAACATGAGTGAAAGGTAGGAGATCACTTGAGGCAATTTATTGGACTTCATTTGGAGTCATTTGTTTTGTTGCTAAGTCACACAACCTTCTTTCTGAATAATAATTATTCAAAAATTATTTATTTTACAAAAGAATCCTAAAAAGAAGGGTTCGCAAAGTGTCTCCACCGACAAAGCAGAAGGCAACATGACAATTAAGATGAAGTTCAGACAAAAACACTATAGATGCAAAACAATGCTAAACTCAGGATGTAATATAATGTTAAAAAATACAAGCAAAAATAATTAAAGCAGTGTTTAACAGTAGAAAAATAAGACTGTCATTGTAAATTTACCAAACAATTTTAATTATTATGGTTAAAATCCCACAATATTACAACTGAAATTTGGTCTTTCAGCAAATTTAACTACATTTTAAATATGGGCTTCAGTTATGATGAATTATTATCAATGAATTTATGATTAAGAAGTTCAAATGAGCAAATAAAACTTCACAATGCTTACAAACAAATTTACCAAGATGTTAAAGACTCTGGTTTCACGCTGTTAAGCTAAAGTTTGTGGGGTTTAGGTCTAATCTGCCCTTTAACTTATGCTCTTTGGAATCATCCCGTCTTTGTCAGCAACTGTTAACCCTCCATGTTTCCAAAACACCATTTGCTTTATAATTTAAATGGACAGATGTGGAAATCGTTTAGAAATTCAAAACCGAAAGCATCACAAAACCAAATGTCATGCTACACGAAGTATAATCCGAGATATTTTTGAACATATCTGAACATAAATTGCAACACAATATCACTGTAAAAAACAAATGTGAAAATTCAATTAACAACTAATGTACTATAGTAATATTCTGTACGTACCTTCATCTTGTGGATCTTGTGGTAAGGAAGTATCATTGTTACATTCAAACGTTCTGAATGCAGATTTCTCACTGACAAAGTTGGAAACTGTGCAGGTGAATGTGGTGTCTCCATCCTCCTCTCTCACGACATGATGCAGTTTGGGTCCAGTCCGGGTTTGGTTCCCCACAGTCCAGTTGTAGGTGACAGTGCTGTCAGAAGAGGCACTGCACTCCAGCAAAACTGTGCAGGATTTATCCAAGGCATTGTGGGTGGCATTGATTATTTTTAGGTCAGGCTTCTGAGTTATGGCTTCTAATGGGATAACAGAGAGAGAGAAAAACAATTACCTTCAGCATTGCAGCTACAGACATGTGCTGTATGTCTAAAGTGTAACTACTTCCATCATTAACAACAGAAAACATCTTTTGAATCAAGTTATCCTGGATAAAAACTGTTAATTCCTGTGTGTTGTTAACACCTGATCTGAACAGCTCAGACTATGTTGAGCAACAATCAGGAAAAATCAAATGGAAACAGAGATCTTGACTGATACAGGCTCGGAGAACCACACGATGGCAGTCAAAAGGAAAAGCATTAAAAAAAACAGCCACAAAGGAATAATATCGTGGACCACAACCTGCACTGGTAAATGAATTTATCAATACATCATTTTAAAATGTACCATACAGGGAGAGTGACTTTAAATTAATACATGATAAGTGAACTCAGAGCTTTGGATTTGAAATATGATAGCACTGCCTTTTTTGAGAGCAGTTGTGTGAATTATTTTGGGATGTTAGGCGGTGATATGAGACACAACCAGCATTTCACATTAATGTGTGATAGTAGCTGAGAGAGCACAGAAATACGAGCAGAAAACATAAAACCTCATGTGTTCAGTTCTCTCAGCTACCAGTGTGGTGGAATCTATTCTACATGTAGATGAATTGATCAGTTATTTAGGTGTAGCTGATAATGAGTTATCATTTTAATAACAGTGATTAAGTTACTCCAAAAAAGATGGTGTCTTACCATGAACTTGCAGAGTGATGATGACTGTGCCCCTTTGCTGCTCGTTCACCTCTGAGATGAAACTGAAATCACCTGAATCTTGTAGAGTCAGTTTTCTCACTGTTAAGCTAAAGCTTGTGAGGTTGAAGTCTACTCTGTCCTTAAAATGATGTTTTTTTGAAACACTCCCATCTTTGTCTGCAACTACTAAACCTCCATATTTCCAATACGCTGTGGTGACACCTTTAGTCGGTAAATATGATGAAAGCTGCACAGTATCTCCAACTTTCTTATGAATGACACGTTTCCCATTGGAAGCCTCCACATCTGAAACATACAAGCAAAGAGCAGAATTTAAAATCTATGTTGGACAGTTGGAACAAAAAACATTTTTACTGAATGTGGTGAAAACATATCCTCTAGGTCTAGTGTGCAGAATCTAACCAGTTATGTACAATAACAGAAACTAATACACAAAATGTAGAAATCAATCAGTAATGTCATTCTGCCTGGAAAGGTGAATTAACTCCTAACACATACTCTGGAATATGTCTTTTCACCCACAAAGGGGCCACGTAGAATTTAACTATTGTCCCTTCATATCTGCTGCTTAACTGCAGGCAGTAAGGATGAAATGACCAACAACCACAGAAGAAATGCAGATTTTGTAACCAATGCTGGTTACACAAAGGTAACACAAAAGTTGGCTCTGTTCTGCTCATGAGTACGTCGGTCAGTCAATTACTTTATATGTAGTAGTGACAAACTACCAACACAATATTAAAACACTGACAGTGAGGTTTTAAATATTTAGATTCACTTCCCTACTTGTGCATCTAATCTAATGTAGCCACCACCTCTCTTATTCCTGCCAAAGCATTTAAAGTATAGGCTGTATTACAATATAATATGTCGGAACACTGTACAGAAAACCAGGAAACAACAGAATAGACTTCCTGCTGACACAGTCAGAAAAGTGCCAAACAAAGAGCCACAAAATACAATATTCTGTCTATTCATCGGTCAGAATCCTACTGCATTTGCAAACCCAAAAGAAGAAGAAAGACTTGAGGTCAACGCAAGGTAACCGTTTCAGAAAATAAGAACATAACTAAAATATTCTGCAATCTTGGCCAAGATGCTGCAGGAGGCAAACAAATATTGCTCATGACAGTAAACATCCACAGCTCGATTAGCAAAGGTGCACGTACCATGGAGGCCAAGCCCAAGAACCAGCACAGCAATGTACATGACAACTCTGCACAGGGAGCTAATGTGACCAAAAGCCATCTTGTGACAGTAGCGTGAACGTCTGTTTCCTCCTGTGGCCTTGTTTCTCATCTATCTAGCTGTGAATCAACAACACTGACCACAGAAAAAACATTAAGCGAGGGTGGAGAGTGGGGGAGGTTTCTGTCAGCGAAGAAGCAGAACACGTAGTCGAAGCTGGGTGTAAAAATTTAATCATGAAAGTTACACAAAATGTACATTACATACAAATGCACTGGTCTGCAGTGGTTTTATTGTCAGTGAAACAACAATTGTCTCAGGTGTGAACAGGCCTTTAAAAAAAAACCAAGTAGCCAGACATGTAATGGGGAACTTTTCAGCAATTGTTTTAGGAAATTCAACAATGACTGTTCAGTTCACCTCATTACAAATTCAGAATGCAATAAAAGAAAAAAAAGAGATGCAGCCAAATGTAAAATCAATAGATAAAATAATGACATTTCTACAAAATTCACTGATTTATATACAGAATAACTCTCAATATAACCTTACTGTATCCTCATAGTCTGCACATTTCTCTTTATATACCTAAAGGATAAATGTATACAGGTACATAAACGAAGCTCTGAGGAGGCACAACTTTTTATCAGATAAAATTCAGGAAAAAGTGAGTTACCTAATTTCTGACAATGATACTCAATACCACTTCCATTGTAAGCATTATGCTCATCTTCTTGGCCTGAAATCTAACGTAAAAATCTGCACCATATGTGAAACATTTACATCTAAGAGGATAAGCTTGGAATCAAAATGGTGACAAAAGTGACATCTTTCATATTTTAGAACTTGTTTTGACCAACGATCTATCCCACATGCTGGTATAACCCTTTAAATTCATGCTCAAAGTTGATTATAGAAAAACTGTGCTGAACAAAACAAGACTGGCTTTCGTGACATCTGACATTGATGTAAAATTGATTTGGTTGCATTGCTAAGAAATGCTGGAAAAAATAACACATTCAACAGAAAAAAAAACAGTGACCTTCTCCATGTACTTCAAGGGCCTTTAACTTGGAAAATGTGTTTAATATGAAGGTAACATTTTACAAGGCTTCATTAATGTACCTGCTGATTGTGAGGTGGTGAATTGAGCGACACTGACTCTTCTGCTTAACACAGTTACTTATATGGTCTTATTTATCTCAGATACTACATCAGCATAAACACAAAAGCAGTATTAGCAGTTTTGCCATGTATAAATGTTATCAAACACATTTAAACTTGAATGTTGTTTTTCACATTGTTGCCACTCAGTCTCTTCTTCTGCTGAAGAGTCACTTGATTTTATGGACCTGGAAGAAGCTACAGTTAGTACATCTGCATGTCATCATTCAACTGCCAGCTGTCAAAGTGGTGTCCAACAAACAACGCGGGATACACAGACACGTTTGTATCTATATTTCAAGATTTGCAGGTGCAATGACAATTAATAAGCTATTATAGTTAATATCTTGTATACTCACTGCTCTTATTAAGTCCTTCAAGCTGACGTGACATTATTGTAGAAGTTGGCTGGTTCATCTGTAAAAATAACGTTATATGAATCTAGTTCAGTTGATTCCAGGAAATATAATATCTGGCAGCTCTACATTAATCAAAGGTTATACTGTACCACTCACAGAATTTCCAGAACGTCTGATTGTCTCATAGGCAGAAGCATCACCTACAGATCAGTGAAATTCAAGACAGTATTATATTAGTTACATGAGCTGTCTGACATTTTGGTGAAAATAAAACAGTAAAAGCTGACCGTGGAGAAGAGATGAGTAAATTTGACTTTCATTCTGGTTTACTGTTTGCAGCGTAGCTGAGGCTTGATTCATGTTCTGAGACTGAGAGAGCCTAAAGCAAAAAGAAATAAATAAGGATCACGCCAAGTATTGTTGTAATGCTCAGAGTAAGTGGAAAGTGTTGCACCAACCTGTTACAATGTGGATCTGTGAAAAAAAAAAACATAAAAAATATTGCATTTTTTTAATGTTTAATTTTAGTAAATTTTGATTGAAAAAATGGAATGGAAAAGATCTCACCCTTCATCTGTCTGCAGCAGCACAGCAGCAGAAGCAGCAGGATCATAGTCAGGAAAATTCCACTAACCAGCCCAGTGATCAACGGGTCTGTAAATGAGGAGCTTTCAGGACTGGAGCCTGTATGTATGAATTGACATAAAAACATATTTCATTTATATGACAGCTTTTATGCCACCATGAGTTGCAAAAATTATCAGACAATGATACTGAGGACTCCTATCACATGATCCCAAGACAATGAAATGAAAAGACAAAATTAAAGCAGATGCCAGTGTGAAAATTCACTGGGTGACAAAAGTTGTGCTGATTGTTTGAGCAAAAATGTGTACAGCTAAATAGAAGTGGACATTGTTGTTTTTTTTTTTAATTTGTGGAGATTTGCTTGCTAAAGTAAGACTGGAACAACTACGATGAATAGAAAGGGATAGAAAGCAATAAAAGATATAAACTGACCTCCAGACCAGACAAACGTAGGTTTACTGTAATAAGTGTAATACTCTGGGTCTCCTCTTCCAGCTCTACATCTAAATCCTGCTGTCTGTGTCTTTCCATGAATAATGTAGGAATCTTGTTCAGTCCCACTGATGCTACCAGGCAGCAGCTCATAACTGTAGGAGGTTCCTGATAGATCAGGAACAGCTTTATACCAGTAGAACCTCCATCCTGCAGATGGATGTTCAACCTCACAGCTCAAAATTAATGAGGCTCCAGGACTCAGCCATGATGGAGACACACTGAGGACAGCTTTGGGTTGATCTGTTGGAAACAGATTTTCCTATAATTAAAACATGTGATGTGTTGTTGGTTGATACACTGTTGGTACATGCAACAGTGGGATCCTGTTTAATGGCTCGTTCAGAGTTTAATAAAAAATTAAAATAAGGGGCATTTTAACATGTTTTACATTTGTTTAATTTTAATGAGACAAATTGAAGAAAGAATGGCAAAACATAACGCAAACAAATTCCTTTTTCAGTGCAGGTTTTGATTTTAATGCTAAATTTTACTTTCAGTACCAGCATAAAGTCAATCCTCTGGCTCCAAAATAAAACTAATGTGAAAAGTCCAGAATATTAAATAGTTCACCTTAGCATGACAGGAGTTTAAAAAAATGATTAAAAAATAAATAAATAAATAATAATAATACTATATATATATATATATATATATATATATATATATATATATATATATATATATATATATATATATATATAGTATTACTTAGTATTATTACAATTATGCATTACTTTGATACTGTGCAAGTCACACATACAGAGCAAAAGTTGTATAACTACTCTATCATGTTAAGTATATTTAAATCATGTTCTGATCTGTTAACTGACAGTGTGACTAAAGGAGAAAATCCCTGTAGACCTGGAATACATCCTGTGTAGTGTGACAGCTTCACACAACACAAGGACTTACCAGATACTGACAATGTGATGGATTTACTCCACTCAGTTGAAGAATAGGAGTCATCTCTGGGTCTACTCCTACACATGTAGTCTCCACTGCTGGACTTAGAAACTCTGAATGTCTGGTAATTATCATCTGTCCAGTGTACATAACGCCGAGGTCGTCTCCATTCATACACCCACTGGGTGGTTTCACCTCCATGGATCTCACATGTCAGAGTGATTCTTTCACCTCTGAACATCTGAGTCCAGTCTGGTTGTCGTCTTAGAACAGCCTCATTGGAAACTGTTTTCAGTTGGGAACAGGTAGAGAAATTAAAAAAAACAAAAAAAACAAACACAATATCAGCAGAAAAAAATTAAGATTTTTGTTTCATCACATTACTAATTTCAATGACAAAAGCGTGTATTATTCAAAAACAAATTGACTGAACTCACGGGTTTTCTCAGTGGTGACCTCATCACTTATATCAGTGTAGTAAACTGGTTTTCCTCTTCTTCCTCTGCACTGATAGATTCCTCCTTGTGAAACACTGATAACTGTGTTTAGTTCATCATTTGTTCTAACTGGATCCACCAGAACTTCAGAGGTTCTCTGAGTACGTCTGAACCACTCATATTTCCATCCAACAGAGTTCTGCACAGAGCAGGTCAGTATCACACTGCCTCCTACTGATATGGTTGTTGTGTCTGCTGTCAGTGTGGCTTTGGGTTTAGCTGTAAGAAAAAGCAAACAAATAAAAACAACATGCAATTTTTCTCATGGCAATGTAAATTTTTTAGGAAAATAAACTTTGAGGTATGTTTTCTTTTCACATTAGCTCTAAATTCATCATCTTCATGTCTGACTCACAAACATGAATTGTCCTTAAAATGTATCATAACTAATGGTTATTTTCTCTGCAACTTAAAACATTTTCAATCAGTGATTTTTGACCATTTCAACACGGTGATAGAGCTTCTGCTTTCAAGTCTCAATTGTCATAGTTTTACAGATTCTCCATTCTGCTGCTTGAAAAGTCACATTTTCTGTAAATAAACACACTGCATGACTGAAAGGTACATAAAGACGTGTTACTTCTACAGTGGTCTGTCCTGTTTTCAGTTCAGAGGGAAATTATCAGCTGCTGTCACCTATAATCAGGTCAAATTCTTGATGTGGAAGTTGCATATTCCATCTGCTACAGCTGTTATTATACAATGAAGAACGTTGTTAATTGTAGTTGGCAGTCGGAGCTTTTTAGCAAAGTGTTTTCTCTGACAAAAGCTGGAAAAATCCAGTGGTCCCTGTCAAAGTGTAATGTTTCACACTATTTCAAAAATGTATACACAATAATAATAATTCAATGTAAACTGTATTGTATAATTGGGATGAGTTTATGAATAGGAATCGTAACTTTGTGTTGTTGGTCATGTTGATAAAACATGAAAGACTCACCTGAAACAGTTAAAGAGACAGTGTTACTGCTCTTTGTAGAATATGAGCTCCTCCTGCGACCAACACACTGATAATCACCACTGTGACGTGCAGACAGAGGTTCTGATGTGTAGCGTTGATGTGTGTTGTAGCAAGTATAATCTCGTCCATCCTTGTTGATCTTGTATTCCCAGTCAGCATCGTCTCCTTCGTTCATGTCACATATGAAGGTCACAAACTCTCCAGTAAAAAAAGTGGACCAGTTGGGGTCAGTCATCAGCACAGCATCTAGAACTGAACACAAACGTGAACTGACAAACTATTTTAGTTTGACTCTACAGTATGTATGGATATATTGATTAAAATAAAGTCAGCTAAAGACTCATCCTCAGTGGATGAAATGAAAGAAAATAAATTAAACTGAGCCGTTACCTTGAGCATGTCCATAGTAGAGGAATGTATTCAGCACTGAAATAAAGATGGAAACTTCAGATATTACTAAAATGAAACAACTTGGGATCTATGACTGACATTCACAGTGGAATATGAAACAAGTTTAATGTATAAAATCTGTCTAATAATCACTGTGATGAACCAATAATGTGTTTCTGTGATGATTTAACTCAGTTCTCTGACTCTACATCAAAATATTTCACTTTCAATAAATCTGTCAACAAGACTGAAGTAAAAGAGTTGGTAAAAAGTATCTGGTACTCACAGTGTAACAGCACAGACAGCAAAGTGTGTCCCATCTTCAAATCCAGCTCTGACGCTTTGACACTTGTTGTTCTGTCAGTGAAATACGTCCACTTTGTACCAACAAGAAACAGCGAACTGTGAGACAGAAGAGTTTCATATCATCATAGCATCAGAAGTTGTCTGAGGAATGATTTTTCTGTCTGATAAATGTCGTAACACTTCCGTCCCTATCTAAAAAAACAACCAAAAAAAAAGCTCACTCCACTGTTGGTTCGACCACAGAATATTTAGACAAGGTGAAACTTCCTTTCCGGCTTCTGCAAATACAAATAAGCTGATATTTGCTTTTTAAATAAAAAAGAATCTGATCACAAAAACATTAAAGTAGAGACAACTTTGATCAGCTAGGATTAAATATTCTAAGTGTCTATTTTCACTCATCACATCACACATTGTATTTATTTGTGCAGGTTATACTGGATGGAAACAGCAAGTTTCTACAGTGATGTGCAAATGTTTGGGCACATCTCAACCACATATCTGTTACTGTGAAAGTCTCAGTGACAGCAGAATTCATGAATCCATCATTTATGACAAGAGGTCCAGGTCCTGAGGAAGAAACACAGACCCAAACCATCACACTACCACCACCATCTTTCACTGCTGGTATCATGTTCTTCTTGTGGAATGTAGTATAAGATTTACATGTTTTCTCTATTTGTAGATAATGTCTCTCACTGTGGGTCTCTGGAGTCACAGAGCTTTAGCAATGGATTTATAACCCTTTCCAGAATACCAAATGTCAACGAATTTTATTTTGCATCTGTGCTTGAATCTCTTTAGAACATGGCATCATGTGCTGCTTGTTGAGACCCTTTAGCTACTTCACAATACTAGACAGGTTTTATTTAGTGATGCTGAGATTCAACAGTCCTGGCAGTAATCATATGTAGGTGCTGCTGCTGAAACTGAACCCAACTGTCCTATGAATTTGGTCATGTGGTTGATTGACAGCTCAGGGAGCAAATACTGTTTCACAGCACACAGTGTTAACATAAAGATCATATTATGACGTAGCCATATTCACCTATTCACTGTTAATTTCATGTGAGGACAACAACAACCTGTACTTCATGTTAGAATGTAAAAATAAACACTCACAGTTCACACTGAACATCCTGTTTTAATGCTTCAGCAGAAAAAAGCCAACTATCTCTGTTTTAATCAGCTTAAGTGACACCTTTTTTTCTAGTGCAAAAGGAAGAACAGATAAGTTAGTTTTAATCATACTTACATTTTACTGACATCCAGCTCTGTGCTGATGTTTGTCCTGAAAACTCAGACTTGTAGAAGCCTTCGTCTGACTTTGACACTGCAGCAATGTGCAGCTCTGTTCTGGGATCATTTTGGATGCAAAGATTATTTTTAAAGAAACCAAGATTGGAATCACAGTTTCAGCTCCTCAATGTGCAGCCCACAGTAACAGCTTCTCCCTCCGTCACTGGGCTCAACACAATTATATCTTGTCCTGTAAAACATTCAACAGGACCAAGTGTCAGAAAAGTTCCAGACTTTAAACTTAATTTTAAGTAAAGCTACAATATTAAACACACAAAATGCATCTTAAATGTAACTATTTGTGCTGATGTTGGAAACTGTTCCAGACCTGTTCCAGACTCACACCAGTACACTGCAGTTTCCTTGATAAACTTGTTGATTGTGCAGGTGGATCTGGTCATTGTCCCCCAGACAGAACAGTCTGACAGGTGGTCCAGTTCACTGAGCCTCATCACTCTCCACTCACAGTGAAGGGAGACGGACTCTGTCAGGACTCACTTTGACTGATGCAGAAGCTGCATGACAATCTGAAAAACAACATTTAATTCATGTGGAGTCACAGCAAGCACTGACACATTATGAGATTAGGATCAGAACAGTGGAAATGACTTCCTATCCCTCACTTTTATTCTCTGTGGCAGCATCTTTAACAGTGAAACACTAACTACACATGTGGCTTTGAGCTTCACTTTCCAGAGATCCAATAGTGTCACCTGTGAGATGTTGTCATTTATCAGTCAGCAGCTGGATCACACCTCCAGAACAATATTAGCTCAACACATATAAAAAAGAAAGGGAATGCTAACTTCTGAGACAGTAATTATGACACTTATGGAGGATATGCCGTCACAGAGAGCCAGTCTGTAATACTGGAAAGATGGACTTTTACATTATTTCATCAGCAGGTCAAAGACTGAAATTATCTCATTAGGAGATAGACAATGACTTAGACCTTTATTTGAATAGAAATCTTTGAGATTGCCACCATCTTTGAAACAGGAAACTGCTGCTTTTAGTCAAAATCTAGTGTTTGCTGTTAATGATTTTCAATGTCCAGACGGGTTACAACACAGTAAAATGTACAAAAACTGAAGATCTGAATCATTTCTAAAGCAACTGGATTAACTTAAACTACTTTGAATGTGCTTATTATGAAAGAGCAACAAACAAGCTCACCTCCAGACCAGACAAATTTGGGTTGGCTATACTTAGTGGAAAACACTGGGTCTCCTCTTCCAGCTCTACATGCATATCCTGCTGTGTTCTTCTGTCCATGAACAATGGAAGAAGTCTGTTCAGTCCCGTTGATGCTACCAGGCAGCAGCTCATAAATGTAGGAGTTGTTTGGTTGTACAGAAACAATCTGATACCAGAAGAAGCTCCATCCTGCAGACTGATTAGTAACAGTACAGTTCAGAGTTACTGAGGCTCCAGGACTCAGCCATGATGGAGACACAGTGAGATCAGGTCTGGCTTTATCTGGTGGAAGAAGAACAACAAGCTATCAGTCCAGTCATTTCCAAACACATGATACATACTGGATGTAGACTTTTTTCCGTGGGGATCAATAAAGTATTTCTTTTCTATTTTAGTCTAAAATAATCTATTTCTGTTCTTAAATAGGTTTCTGAAGCTCAAACTCACCAGCAAATCAAACACTAAACTCCTCTATGTTACATGTTGGCAGACAGCAATATTGGAGTAATTCATCCAAACACATTGAACAGGAACTGATCCTGAAGGTTACAGACTCTCCAGTGTATAAAAGACCAGTTTGGAATCTAGAACCCAACACAAAACACACAATTACAAGAAAACATATTTGAAATGACCTAAAATTCTTGAGTAAAGCCTGTCGATTTCTTTCACTTCCTGACATGCGTTTGTGTACAGACTAAGCTGATGCATGGACAGAAAATAAACCATGAAACAGGATGTGACTGATAATGATCAGTGAAATACTAATTCAGATGAATTAAGTGATGAAGCAGAAAAACAAGGAAGACTGTGATCACCTTCAACAGGTCCACAGTAGAGGAGTGTGTTCAGCACTGAGAGAAAAGAGGAAAACTTCAGATGTTATCACACTGACACAAACTGTCAATATAAGAATTTAACAAATCACACTTTACGATGTTGTGGTTTAATAATGGAGACGTAAAAAGGTATTACTGCATCATTATTACAGCCTTAAACCAGCAGCCGAGGCACGACTTAGATAAAAACTAATACTAATAATAATTGTAATGAACATAAACCTGGTCATGTTATCATAGAAACTGGACACAAGAATGTTTTCTGTATAAGTGAGTCACTTGTGTACTCACAGAACAACCCCAGCATGGAGAACAAAGTGTGTCCCATCCTCACATCCAGCACTGACACTGTGTCACTCTGCTTCTGAAAAACACTCAGAGAATGTGGTGAGCAGAAGTTCCATCTCAGATCAGCATCAGCTCAAATACATTCTATAAAATCTAACAATAGCCTAAATTTAAAAAATAGAATTTTGGGTAAACATTTCTTGAAATTTATTGGGATTAATCAGTCGATGTTACACACTGTATTTATCTACAACAAAAGCTGAATATCAGGATTCATCTGTAAAAACAAATCCATGTTACAAACCTTTGATATGTCAAAATCATTAACAAATTATTCAACCATATTAGATTTTTCAAAACTTCACATGTAAAATACTACTTCACACCTTCGCTATAGAAAACAGGAAGCAATGAAACCTTCAAGAAACCATTTGTCTGAGCTAAACAAGTCAGTTCACAACCTGTCAGCATGAGTGAATGAAATCATTTCCTCTTTGTGTGGACAGTAGGACTATAAATTTAGACACAGTCGCCGTCACACTGAGTGTTCACACACAGTGGACTCATCCTCCACCAAAACCAATTAACTCATTTGCAATTTACAAGAAAATGGTCCAGATACACATTAGAATTTAATTAGTTTTTCTGTTTCCAAATGCTTCTTTCTACCAACAACAATGAAATCAGGCCTGCTAGTTTTTACATCATCTCTCTGACAGACAGCAATGATCACAAACCTCCACCTACTTTCTCATTTCCTCCAGATGATGAAAATGCAGATCAGACTATTTCACACTCAGTACAACCATAATAAGACACAGAGACAACACATCTTTAAAAATGGTGTAGAAATTTCTCCAACAGGCTCAACAATGAAACACATGTATTAAATGACAAAATATCCAAGCTGCTCAAATTTAACATCATTCTGGTGTTCCTCTGATCTGTATTTGTCAATTAGACTAAATTACACAGCAGCAGAAAATGACTTCAAAACACATCCATCAGCCACAACATTATGGGAAGGATTCTAATTCAGTTTCTAAAAGCACAAGGAAGTTTTCCACTGTAACAGACATACTGACCAGAGTGTCCAGAGGGATGAAGATCAGCTAAAGGACTCATGAAGAAACTAAAGTTGTTGCACCTGATAGTGACCAAAGACTGTGTATTGTGATGCTGCAACTATAAAACCATGTTTTGTTCCAGGAGAAATACATACAGACGTGTTCTAAGAAAGGTGGGCTGTTCAGCATTCCAACTAGAAAATACATCCATTGTGGTCAAGTCACTCGATTACTTATTTAATATTCAGCGGGAAAATATTTAGATCAAATAAAAAGGATGACAGTGTAAAAAGACATTATATTAATAGAATTTATCATTGAGCAACAAACACATATCACCTCTCATTTATACAAATACCAATCTATAAAATTGACACTGATGATAATATTCTTATTTTTGTTCATAAAATCTCTTAACATGATGCTACATGATGAACATTTACCCAATAATAGTGAGAGCAGGAATAATACGATTAACAAAAATAGGTTTGTCACAAATATTTAACTGAACAAGTCATTCAAACATATTTAATAAACCTGCTGACAACAAAGCAACCTGCTTAACATCATTACTGACATGAAAAACACTTATATGGTCCTACACCTTCTAACCTTTACATGACAACATTACAACTACATCTAAATAACAAGGATAAGTATAAAAGCAGGATTAGCAGTGTTGCTATTTATGTCACAGCTAAACACAGGTCAGAATTCTTTAATATGATCCACAACAAAACTGAACAAAATACTGTTTGATGTCGGGACGGCAGCAGTTGTATGAATATTGTTAAACATGTTTGAACTTGAACACGTTTTTTTTTCATGTTATTGTCCGTGAGTCTCTTGTTTTGTTGATGATGCACTTCTTTTTATGGATCTGAAACAAATCACAATAAGAACAACTCAGAAATGGAAAATCAAAGACATAATAGTGGTGAAGATGTAAGAATACTCTCACCTTCTGCAGTATTTTCTTTGGTTTTCAAAATATTATCAAGCAGTACAGAGTTTGTCAGAGAATTCCAATATTAAACTTGAGTTACCATAATCTTTTTCTTTCTCAGATTTGAAATCTATTGGAACTGTGAGATGGGCGCTAATTTATCATTTTGCTGCATCACAAAGAGAATGAGTGGAATTCTACACCTTCTTTCTCTAAAAATACAGCCAAACTGTGGGACAAACTACTTTTAAGTTTTTTCAAAGTGTATAAATCATAAGACGCTTGTTAATTTGACAATGTTGAAAACAGAGCAGATATGTTCACATTTCCATTTCAGGAAATGTGAACTGTTTTGACATTATTTGCACTCGTTAGAAACAGATTATCATCAAATCTATACACATTCATTTCAAGCAGTAACTCTATTTTGCTTATTAATGACTAACTGATACACTGGATGCATTTTGATGAAAAGAAACTGATGGATTCATCTCAGTAAATACATTTTACATGACACATACAAAAAGTAAAAAAAAAAACCAATAAAATAGAAGGAACCATCAACTCTGACTGATGCTGGTCCAGAACATGGTCTATCAAAGCCTGCAATGGTTCTTTATGTGTAAACATAAAGTCAATGGTCACGTCTTTCTTCTTTAAAGGCATATATCAATAATATTTTACAAACGATGCTTGGCAATTCCTGTTCAGAGCACCCACATGCAACCTGATTTTCTGTGTTCTTCATCATTATTACCAAATGAGAGGAGAGTCAACCCTTCTTAGGGCTGAAACCTTTCATGGTGGGCTCTGTTTTAAATCATGCATTCATTTTATAGTAGTTCATTCTTAGAGCAATGCTAGAATAGAGATTCTTTACGATCCTTTATCTCACATGTACACACACAAACCTATTTATATTTACACATTGCTAGTTGGAATAACACTGTGCACTCACTGACCTTCACAACCTTGAGGCTGGTGGGAAGATGTGACATTAATATAGTCACTGGCTGCTCCACCTGAAATCATAAAGCTGCATGAATTCAGATCAGTCATTTTCAATATAATGTATCACAACTCCACATTAATCAAAGGTTATACTGCACCACTGTCAGTGTTTCCAGAGCCTCTGATTGATTCATAGACAGAAGCATCACCTACACGTCTGGAGACTCAAAAACCCAACAAAGAGGGACTATACGTTTTTCTCTGCGGTACACAAAACATTTTCAAGAATTGACTTTTTCCTCTTAAATAACTCTATCGCACATAAAGTCACTACTAAAATCCACCCAATCATTATCAGCGACCACGCACCAATATCACTCAGCCTGCAAACAGATTCCATCCCTAAACCTCCTCAGACTTGGCGCCTCAACATCTCTCTACTCAAAGACCCAGAATTTGATCGAGTAATAAGGAGTGAGTGGGCAGACTTTCTAAAAAACAATGACTCTGTTGACTTACCCCCATCTTTGCTTTGGGAAACTGGAAAGGCCGTAATCAGAGGTAAAATAATATCATACTCCTCATACAAGAAAAAAAAAGATCTACAAACAGAGAAAGAAATTGAAGAAAAAATTAAACAACTTACAGAGAATTATGCAATAAACCCAAGTGATCAATTATGGTCCGAACTACAAAATGCAAAACTAAACCTCGATAATATCCTATCCAAGAAAACAGAGTTTTTATTACAACAGCTAAGATATAATGATTTCGAACACAATAATAAATCAGGAAAATTTCTGGCGAACCAACTCCAGCGCAATAAAGAAAAATCCTTCATAACAGCAATTCAGGATTCCTCAGGAAAATATACTCAGTCACCTCAGGAAATCAACCAGACCTTCTATAATTATTACCAGAGTTTATACTCAGCAGCAGTTAACCCAAACATAGAAGATATAGATAATTTTCTCAACAATTTAAACATGCCCAAACTAACGTCAAATTACAGAGACATATTAGATGCTCCATTGACTATGAAAGAATTACAATGTGCATTAGACAGTATGCCAGCAGGCAAGGCACCTGGTCCTGATGGTTTCCCTGCTGAATTTCTTAAACATTTTTGGTCAATGTTAGCACCCCTTTTCTTCAGGACAGTGACAGAGATTAAAAATAATGGTTATATCAGTCCGCACATGAATACAGCTGCAATTAAATTATTATTGAAACCAGACAAAGATCCTACGCTTCCCTCTAGCTATCGACCTCTGTCACTAATCAACACCGACATCAAAATTATCTCAAAAGCTCTCGCCTCTAGGCTGGAGAAAATCATCCCGTCAATAATTCACAGCGATCAAACAGGATTTATAAATGGCCGACACTCCACCAACAACATCAGAAGACTTCTAAATCTAATCTCTTTGACGCAACGCCACAACAAAGAAGCTATTGTTATGTCACTGGACGCAGAAAAAGCCTTTGACAAAGTCAATTGGTCCTTTCTCTTTGCTGTGCTCCACAAATTTGGCTTCGGAGAATCATTTATCCAGTGGGTATCAGCTCTGTACAACTCACCGAAGGCTACAGTCACCACTAATGGGATCACTTCACAAAGCTTCAGTCTGCAAAGGGGAACGAGACAGGGATGCCCACTCTCTCCCTTATTGTTTGCGATCTTTATCGAACCATTAGCAACAGCTGTACGTCAGAACACCGATATCAAAGGTATCTGCGCTCTGGAGTCTGAACATAAAATTAACCTATACGCAGATGACATTTTACTTTATCTACAAGAACCCAAAACTTCAGTAAAGGAAGTATTTAACCTCATCACAACCTTCTCGCGTCTTTCAGACTACTCCGTCAACTGGTCAAAATCAATTATATTACCTTTAACAGAAAACTCGTGGAAGCCCGCAGCCCAAAACTCGCATTATTCTTTTCCTACTGGCAACATCAGATATCTGGGCATAAATATTTCCTCCAAACTCTCAGAATTAGTTCACCTGAACTTCACTCCACTTTTGGACAAAGTCTGTGATGATCTGAGGCGTTGGAACAACCTCCCCATCTCCCTTTTGGGACGAATAGCTACAGTCAAAATGAAAATATTACCTAAAATCAACTATCTTTTCTCCATGATTCCATTTAAACCCACATCAAAGTGGTTCCAATCGTTAGACTCCGCTATTGGTAAATTCTACTCAAAGAATAAAAAGGCTAAAATCAGCTTGACTACCCTCCAGAAGAATAAATCCGAAGGGGGACTGGAGGCTCCCAACTTCATGTATTATTATTTATTCAACCAAATACAATATCTCACCAAATGGATACATCCACATGAAGAATATAACTCCTGGCTAGAACTAGAACAGTTAGATTGTAACCAGATCAAAATCTCTGACCTTCCCTTTATCTCTTCTGCTCTTAAACATCACTCCTGCTTCAAGAACCCTATGATCGCTTCCACCTTGTCTGCTTGGTGGAAAGCACTGGAAATCACAGGCTCTCAATTAAAACCCAGTATACTCTCCCCAATCTGGCACAACCCTGATTTTGCAAACAACAAAATAGCTCTTTATTTCAGCACATGGGCAGAGAGAGGAGTCACTCACCTCCATCACCTTCTGGATGATAACACATTTAGGACATATATAAACTTATTCCAAACATTTGAAATAAGAAATGGAAATTTTCTTCAGTACCTACAGGTAAAGAAGACTATTACAAGTAGAATTCCATCGCTTCAGACTACTTTACAGCCAACGGATTTACAGCCACCTGAATTTGTCGACTACATTGTGAAACTCTCTCCAAGAAATAAGAAGAATCTCTCAAAAATTTATAGTTTACTCTCAAAGACACACTCTATACACCTACCAACTCAAAAATGGGAAAAAGACGTATCCAAATCTTTTGACTCTGATTTTTGGACCCAAATCTGTGAAAACACATTTAAAATGACTAAAAACACCAACTTACAATTGATCCAATTTAAGGTGCTTCACAGAACACATATAACACAATATAAACTGTATAAAATGGGCTTCTCACGCTCAGACACATGTACGCAATGCACCCAAAACATGACGGACACTTACTTTCACGCTCTGTGGCTTTGTACACCCGTCTATCAATTCTGGGTAACAATCACACAGAAACTCTCCAATATTTTGGACTGCGGGATTCCACATTCCCCGACCGTTTGCCTAATTGGTGATCTAACGCAAACAGCCCTTCCAGACATTCATATCCAACCCACACTTGCAGCTATCGCCATCGCCAAAAAAACTATTTTAGTTAACTGGAAAGATAAGAAAGCCCTCAACATCATCCATTGGCTGAACCTCCTCACAGAACACATTTCACTTGAGAGAATATCTGCTATCAGAAAAAACCAATTGGATTCCTTCAAAGAAAAATGGTCTCCATTTATTAAATCAATAAATATTAACCTATAGCCTCCGCTTGTATGTGGGCGTATGCCACTTCCCTCATAAAATTGTAATTATTATTCTGTCTGTGTGTATGGTCTGACTTCTGTCTGCTTTATTTCAGTTTATTAACCCTCTACCTTTTTAAGTAGGATGGCACCATGGACTTCAAGGCTGTGTGCATGCACTGGTGGTGTCCCTTCCCTATTGCTCTTGGGGTCGCTCTCTGGCTCTGCGGGGCCAGCGTGGCTCGGGCCCCTCTGCCTGGGGGTGGGTGTCCCCGGTGTCTCTCCCTTCGAGCCCTGGGTCTGCTGGGTTTGTGCGCTCTCCCGGGGCCTTGGGGGTGGCGGCGGCTGGTCTCTTCTGGGGCGCCCTGGCTGGCCCTGGGGTTTGGGGTGGGTCGGCCCTCCGGTCGCTCCCCTGTCCCTTCCTGCTCTGCTTCCCTCCTCCTCCCTCCTCTCCTGCCTGGCCGCTCGTCCTCGTCCCTCTCCCTCCCCTGGGGGGGCTGGGGGCCCTCCGCTGCCTGGGGGTCTGGCATGGGGGCCGGGTGGTCTCTCTGGGGGGGTGGCTCTGGCTCATCCGGGCACAGGCCTTGGTACTTGCCTGTGTGCCGCCACTGGAGATAAGTTTCTGCTGGCTGGGGGCTTCTGTCCGGGCCCGGTGCTGTCCTTGGGTGTGGTGGGGTGGGTGGGGTCTCGGTGGTGCTGCGGGGTGGGTGCCCTGCATCCTGGACGTGCCGGCTCCGGGGTGGGCGTGGGGGCTCGTGGCCCTCGCTCCCTGGTGGTGCGGCCTGGTCCTCCCTCCGGGGCAGGGTGCTGCATGCGGCTGGCCCGTGGTGGGGCTACGGCGTCTGCCGGGGCGCTGCTCCAGCGCTGCGACTTCTGGGGGTTTCGGTGCTGGCCGGGCCGGTCGGGTTCGTGTGGGCCCACCTCGGCCTCTTGCCTCCGGGCTCTGGGGGCCCTCTGCATCAGTACCGGTGGTCTTACTACCTGTCTCCCCCGCTGCTCTCTCCTCATGGGCCGGATCCACACCAGACTGCCTCTTACTGTGCACTTCACATACTTCACACATCACTGTATATAGTTACTCTTAGGCACATATAGGGACACAACAGCTAGGGCCCCGAGAGCAGGTGGGGGCGGGAACGATGGGCTCTGTGGTGGGGCGGATGGCAGGGCTCTACGGCCTTGTCTCTTCCCCATCACCCTCTTGCTTGCCTCCCCTGCTCTCTAATTTCTTTTTAATGCACCACACACACTCACACCTTGGGGGTAGGTCTGGGACGGCTCGGGGAACTTGGGCCAGGGTAGGCTGCAGAGTAGCCATCCTCTGTGGTCCTCTGGCCTGCCCCCTGGACGCCTCGCCCAGCCTCCCCACTTTTAATGCACCACATGACACTCAGGGTTACACTATCACGGTGCAGGGATAATGTCTCCAGTCTGGGATCGGGAGACATATTAATAGGGAGTAATTGGGGGATTTCACTAATATGGCCTCGCTGGTGGGACCCGGCCCCCTTATGGCTATGGGGTGGCGGGGGTGGACCATCATCCGTGTTGCTGTGGCTGGGGGGTCCCCGGGACCTGGGGGCTGTGGTCGGGGGGGGTTCTCCTGCGTGCCCGACGGGTCCGGGCAGGTGCGATGGCTCTTGGTGGGCTGCGGGGGCTGGATTGGCCGTCTTGGTGGGCGCTGTGGCTGTGCTGCGGGCTGGTGGCATGTGGTGGCTCTGTCCCGGTGGGTTGTCAGGGCGCATTGCGGGGGGTGGGGGCCCTGGGTGTACTGCGCTCGCCTGGGGCCTGGTGCGGGGGGTATGCGGGGTGCCTCCCTGTCGGCGTCGCCGGGCCCCACCACACTGTCCATTTTTACTCTCTGGACTCGCATCGGGTCCCGGCTCCGATTTCCTCTGGCCGGCTCCCGGTGGTGGCCTGCCTTGTGATGGGCTGGTTGCCGCCCCTTCGGTGGGCCGCTCGGCCCCTGTGTCTGGCTTCCTGGCTGTGTGGGGCCGTTGGCCCCCTCGGGGGAGGGAGAGGGGATGGGGGTGGGCGGGTCGGGTGGTGGGGTGGGGGGTTCGGTGGGGGCTGGGGTGGGCGGGGTTGGGGTTTGGGTGGCGGGTGGGTCCTCGTGCCCCGGGCCGCCTGGGTCGGTCTGGGCGCGCTGGGGGTGTCGGTAGCTGCTCCCTCTTGTTCTCTGGGTCCTCGTCGTTCACGGTGGCCCCGGTGGCTCTCTGGGGGTGCCACCCTGTGGCTCCTACTGCCTGGGGGGGGAGGTGCCCTGTTGGCTTGGCCCTGCCTTGCCGTGATTGCTGTTCTGGGCTTCGGGGTTCTTCACACTTGCATGTTTGATCAGGTCTCGCCAGCTACTGCCGAGTCCCATTTCAGCAAATGATGGGTCCCGCCAGAATGTGCTGAGAATCTCTCCAGTCTCTACCCTAAACTCATTCTCTCTCGCACTAGCATCCTCTTCTGGCCTATTCTATTCTATTCTATACTATCAAGACACACACAATTATGGTGCTCAGTACCGTTTGTTCATTTATTATTGAATCTCTTTTTCTTTTGTGTTGGTTTGGTTTTCTTTTCTTTTTTCAAATTTTTATTTTTTTTTTCTATTGATGGACAGTTAGTAGTTGGGCATAACACACCACCTTACAATCTTTAATTGCAATAGCAACGCCTGTTATTTTCTATCCCTGTTCATCCTGTTCGTCCTGTTCGTCCTGTCCAGTCTTTGTTTCCCCCACACATCACTGAGGTGTAGCACTGCCCTCCCTGGCTTATAATAGGGAATTCTAATAAAGAAGGTCTGCTTAGCTTTCAGGGAGGGCCGGTGATGGTCACACACATGCACTAAATATTAAAATATTTGGTTGCAAGACTAAAATATGCATCAATCTCATATAATGTTGACTCCCCTTTTGTGGAGTTAAACAATGAGAACAAATGCAGACAAAAAAGAAAGAAAAAAAAAAAAAAAAAAAAAAAAAAAAAAAAAAAAAAAAAAGAAGCATCACCTACAGGTCAGAGAAAATCAAGTGTCAAATTAGTCCCAAGAGCTTTTAGTTTAAAAAAAGAAAAGAATCAAACTTAGAAACAGAAATAATAGTGAAAATAATAACTGGAAAGGCTGACCATAGAGGAGAGAGGAGTAAACTTGAGTTTCATTCTGGCTCTCTGGTTGATGCACAGCAGAGCCTTGATTGATGTATAGAGACTGAGAGAGCCTGGTGCATGAAGGAATTCAATAAGACACATGGAAAGTACTGTTATGATGCTCAGAATGACACAAGAGTGTTTTACCAACCTGTCACAATGTGGATCTGTAAAAAAGACAACAGATATTACACTGTTTAGTATCCAAGTTGTTCTTCACTTGTCATGTCATCACAATTTATCTGTGTTTTGTTTTAAATTATTGGATGTAAAACATCTCACCCTTAATCTTTCTGCAGCAGCACACCAGGAGAAACAGCAGGATCAGAATCAGTAAAACTCCACAAACCAGTCCAGTGATCAGCAGAACAGGAAATGAAGACTTTTCAGAACTGGACTCTGAAATGAGAGAAAATATATAATGTGCAGCATCACCAACAGAATTTACACATTTTCAAAAGACTACTGTTACTGAAAATAATAATTATGGAAACGTCTACACACTTTTCACTGCCATCCAACTCTGTGGTGATTCTTTTCCTGAGTATTGACACTTGTAGAAACCTTCATCTGACTCTGACACTGCAGAGATGCTCATCTCTCCTCTGGAGTCATTTTGGATGAGTTTGTTGTCTTTGTAGAAAAACACATTAGAAAGAACATTTTGTGTCCTCAACTTGCAGCCAAGAGTAACAGAATCTCCCTCAGTCACAGGATGGACAGGGCTCACCAGGATAATACCATCATTATCTGGAATACAAACAACATGAATATTCATTCAGTGGTCAGCTGATGTCATCTGATGTACAATTATTAGGAAACATCTCACAAGTTTTCAATCTCATCTTACATAGTATCTAAAATGTACCTTTCAATCATGAATCCAGCAGATATCTAAACCCAGCAACAAACAAGATCATTACTCCACCGAGGAACGTGGCGGAGTGATGTGACGATCAGCATATATTTGTCTGTGAATCTGTCTGTCCGTGTGCAACATTCTCAACAAATTTTCAAGGAAAGTCAGAAATGACACAAGGACCAACTGGTTAGATTTTGCTGGCGATGCAGATTACAGTCTGGATCCACGGATTCATTAAGGATTTCCCATTGGAGATATAGCAGCTGGCACGGAGTCACCGTAACCATGACAACAAGTAAACGCTTTGTCAGTTGCCTGCATCAATTCACTGAACCGGCTACATATTTCAGTCATACATGTTGGTATCTGTACATAACACACGCATGCACAACACATGCCTGTGCTCAAGCAAGGTTATTATTTATTTAGTTAGTTTGTGGGTCCATGTATATTAAATGGTCAGATTCTATGTTGCTGTGATTTCTGAATACACAAATTGAGGAATGAACAATCTTAGTGGAGTACTGCACTCTGAGTGCTTTTCTGGTTCCATCTGAAATCATCATAATTTAAAACTATTTCTGTTCGACTATGATTTGCCTGAAATTGTTTTGTATTTTCATAACATGAAACCAAATGTTTCAGAAACTACTAGTAGTTGATATCTGTATATATATTATACTCCAATGTGAGGTCAAAGACGGGACTTTTCATGATGGCTTCATTTTTTTCTTATTTCACGTCACCCAAAATCAGACGATGGTGAATAAAAATAATTTATTTTGCCAGCTGACATAAATACTGTACAGATCACCCCTAAATCCTCAGGACAAAGAATATCTTTGATTATTTCACACTTTCAAATTCACATGCTGCAAACTAACAATGAAATAATGCCGATACAGGAAACTATCAAAACTTACACTCTCCAGTGATGTTGACTGCATTGCTGAATGCTGATCCAGACTCACACCAGTAAACTGCATTACCGTACCACATCCAATTAAGATTACATGTTGATCCATTCATTGTTCCCCAGAAAAAACATTGTCGCTGGAAGCCATCATCAGTAAACCTGCTCACTCTCCATTTAGTGGAGTTTCCATCACACCTCAGTGAAACTGATTTAGAGCCAAAGTGCTGCACTGTGTCTGGATTCACTGTAAGAGAAGCTGCTGAATGAAGATCTGAAACACAAAGCATGAAATAGGATCAAATCCTGTTCAGTCATGTTAAAACATGATGGAAAGAATCCTTCTATGGAAATTGAAATTAAGCAAATACACCATGATGATTTTCAGTTCTGAATTTAAATTAAAGACAAACAAGTTTAAATTCTACACAACTATTGTACAATAAAATATAAAGAATTACAACACTATATTTGTTCTAAAAAAACACTCAAATCCCAGAAAAATTGAAAATAAGGAGTTCCTTGGGTCACAAATATTCACACATTTCTTCCACTGTGGAAATATAAATGTAGACAATAAATTAAAAATTAAATAATGTCGAGTTCTAAAATTTCTCACGAACAGACTGCAAAGACCAAGCTGAATAGAAAGAAAAAGGATGTAATAAACAGACATGCAGACTGACCTTCAGACCAGACAAACGTAGGATCACTGTAATCACTGTAATACTCTGGGTCTCCTCTTCCAGCTCTACATGTAAATCCTGCTGTCTGTGTCTGTCCATGAAGAATGTAGGAATCTTGTTCAGTCCCATTGATGCTACCAGGCAGCAGCTCATAACTGTAGGAGGTTCCTGATAGATCAGGAACCTCATAACTGTAGGAGGTTCCTGATAGATCAGGAACCTCATAACTGTAGGAGGTTCCTGATAGATCAGGAACAGTCTTATACAAGTAGAACCTCCATCCTGCAGACGGATGTTCAACCTCACAGCTCAGAGTTACTGAGGTTCCAGGACTCAGCCATGATGGAGACACACTGAGGACAGCTTTGGGTTTATCTGTTGGAAACAGATTTTCCTCCAATTAAAACATGTTGTGATGTGCTACTGGTTGATTACATGTAACAGTTGGATCCTGCATATTGGCTTCATTTCTCTGTCAGCCTGCTATGTCTAAATATATGCAACAAATATTTAGTGGTATCATACAAAACATCTTTTCACAGTTTTAGCTAACAGTCATGACTGGTGAATTATTGCACTGCCTCCTACTGGAATGTCTCTGTTGTCAGCATTTAACAGGGCCTTTGGTTCACCTGTCAGTGAGTTTAGAATAAAGATAAAAAAGGTAATCATTGTCCTCTAAAGTGAGCAACTTGTTAAAAAATAAAAACATAATGAACCCCACTCAGCTGTTTCCTATATGTTGAAAAGCCAGATTACTTCCTGTTCTAAAGCTCTATGCAACAAATATTTCATGTCCCCCAACAAGTGAATTCACAAAAACTATATTCAATTCTATGTTCATTTTGAAGACAGAACAAGTAAATGTCGTTGCATGAATATTTTCAGGAGCTTAAAAACCATGAACTGTGACTACAGATCCTAACAATAACTACAGACCATATGAATGTGTCATTAACAGGCTTCTCAAAATCACCACCAGATTATTAGGACACAAGTTTATCTGACTGTTATTATAACTGTATATTCTGTACAATTAATGTGTTGCTTAGATGTATTCTGGCATTTCAAAGTCTTGTCAGTCTGATTCTTTCAGCTGCAACCCTGGCAGCGTACAGTCTCACAGTAGGCAAAAAAAAAGAACAGAAAAATGTAACTCGTGCTTCGTTGACAGACTTGAACTGAATGGAAGGCTGAAAGTAAGTGTGTACAACTTCATGTATTTCTAAAAAGAACAAACACCTATCATGCTAAACCAATATAAGGAAAATAAATCAGAATACAGGCTATAAACAATACAGCTGCTGCAACCAAAGGCAGGAAAGAAAGCTGCAATAAAAACTGTAAACTGTGTTTGTGTGTAAATAAAATGTGTAGCAGACTGAGGAGCACAACATTCCAAGACACACACAGAGAATCCAGAGACCTTTTCTCAAAGCTCTAAGTTTGGTAGGAGACTGTTTCAGGAGACAGCTAACCCAAAACTCACATCTAAATGGAACATTTGTGTATTGGTTGTTTATGACAGAATTACTACTCATGGCCCTCTTGGAGACAGCAGGACTTCTCTTACCTCCACCAGAACCTCATGAGAGTCATAAAGTGTCAACTGTGAGGAAAACCACACATCTGGAAAAGAGGAGATTACATTCTTCACTCTGACCTCCTGACATTTCTGTCTCCAGAAAACCCACAACTGTCTTTACAACAATTACCTGAACACTTGTAAATCCTCAAAATAAGGAAATTCAGCATCACTGGACTGATTTCCCCAACATCTGCACTCAATCTATGATACCAGGTTGATCAGGACCAATACTGAAGAAGAACACATTATATCTGAAATGTTTGTGGAGGATGAACACACGATACACAAACACCCTCCTTCTCTCTGACACTGCAATGAAAGACACAGAGAGACTTTGTCCAAAGCACGTAGATTTCTTGAGTCTTATTTTTCCTGCTATTGAATAACACTGATTAGCTCTTCATCATGGCACCTGTTAGTGGGTTGGATATATTAGGCAGCAAGGGAACATTTTATCCTCAAAGCTGATGTGTTAGAAGCATGAAAATGGGCAAGAATAAGGATTTAAGTGAGTTTTATAAGGACCAAATTGTGATGGCTGGACAACTGGGTCAGAGCATCTCCAAGACTGCAGCTCTAGTGGGGAGTTCCTGGTCTGTAGTGGTCAGTATCTATCAAAAGTGGTCCAAGGAAGGAACAGTAGTGAACCAGTGAGTCATGGGCAGCCATGGCTCACTGATGCACATGGGTCTGATGAATCATGTTTTCTTTTACATCACGTGGATGGTCGGATGTGCGGCGTACCTGGGGAACACATGGTACCAGGATGCATTATGGGAAGAAGGCAAGCCGGCAGAGGCAGTGTGATGCTTTGAGCAATGTTCTGCTGGGAAACCTTGGGTCCTGCCATCCATGTGGATGTTACTTTGACATGCGCCACCTACCTAAACTTTGGTTTTATAAATTTGGAATGCTTCACGAGGTTTTATAATGAAATTACAAACATTGTCCTTTAATACTCATATAGAGACCAATTATTTGACAAAAAATTATTCAGGTAATAAAAATAAAGTTATTTTCATGGTGATGTGGAGGATGAAGTCACCAAACCAACATTATGTCTCATTCTTATGGTCTGTAGAACAATTTTAGTCTGATTCTTTCAGCTGCTTAGTGGGGTTAAAAGATATCAAGTAAAGAACAAATATAAAAAGAATTTAAATCAATGAGTCAGTTCTTCTAAGTGTTACATTTGTGTCTATTTTAGGATTATATCACTGGACAAAGGCAGTGAAATGGCTTTGAAATTACTCACAGGTCCACAAATTCTTATGTTCCCCTCTGACTATCTGCATGCAGAGCTCTGCTGGAACCTTTAGTGATGCTGCTGGTCTTTTTCAAGAAAACCGACTGGTCAGTACACACTGCTTTTATGTGTCTGACCTGTTGTCTCCAACATAACTCACTCCACAGCAGGTCAGGTGTTCAGCATAAGTTATCATACAGACATACACCAGTAAGGAGTGAGCCACTATCGTAGTACTAAAAACCCAGAATTCAACTTGAAATACTTACCTGCTTATCTACTATTACTTATCTAATCACTGTCCACATTAATGAATCTACATCATGCTATTCTGTAAACACAGTAGTTGCTCTACTCAATATGCCGTACAAAGTGCCTTTAAAAGGATCTGTAAGTATCTTACTCTATCACCCAGTCACAAAATACATCCAAACCTAATTGGACAACAGCTTAAGCCAGCTTGAATGTTCTTTTAAATGTAAGAGACTTCAGAAAGAAAAATGATTAACACTCAATAACATACCTGTGAAAACTCAAGATTACAGTAATATTAGTTTCTTTTTTAAAACTTACATTGGTCCACTTCAGGATAACATCAGTTAACTCACCGTCTGACTCAAGATGTAAAATCATCACACAATCAAAGAACTTTGACAGAACAAACAACAAACATGACTTACCTGATACTGACAATGTGATGGATTTACTCCACTCAGTTGAAGAATAGGAGTCATCTCTGGGTCTACTCCTACACATGTAGTCTCCACTGTTGGACTCAGAAACTCTGAATGTCTGGTAATTATCATCTGTCCAGGGCACATAATACTGAGGTCCTCTCCAGTCATACATCCACAGGGTGGTTTCACCTCCATGGATCTCACATGTCAGATTGATTCTTTCACCACTGAACATCTGAGTCCAGTCTGGTTGTCGTCTTAGAACAGCCTCATTGGAAACTGTTTTCAGTTGGGAACAGTTAAATTAAAAAATTTAAAAAAACACAATGTCAGCAGAAAAATCTTCACATCATCACATTTCTAATTTTAATGATCATAGCACGTATTTTTCAATCAAAATGACTGAACTCACGGGTTTTCTCAATGGTGACCTCATCACTTATATCAGTGTAGTAAACTGGTTTTCCTCTTGTTCCTCTGCACTGATAGATTCCTCCTTGTGAAACACTGATAACTGTGTTTAGTTCATCATTTGTTCTAACTGGATCCACCAGAACTTCAGAGGTTCTCTGAGTACGTCTGAACCACTCATATTTCCATCCAACAGAGTTCTGCACAGAGCAGGTCAGTGTCACACTGCCTCCTACTGATATGGTTGTTGTGTCTGCTGTCAGTGTGGCTTTGGGTTTAGCTGTTAGAAAAAGCAAACAAATAAAAACAACAACATGCAATTATTCTCATTGCAACTGATCAAAAGTTGTTAAGGAAAATAAACTTTTAGTTATGTTTTCTTTTCCCAATACCTCCAAATTATTTCTCTTTAGAGTTGAAAATCAAGAATGTAATGTGTACTTTACAATAATTCAAAACTGCATTTCATACTTGAGATGAGTAAATAGGAATCATAAATTGATGCTGTTGGTCAAGTTGATAAAACATGAAAGACTCACCTGAAACAGTTAAAGAGACAGTGTTACTGCTCTTTGTAGAATATGAGCTCCTCCTGCGACCAACACACTGATAATCACCACTGTCACCTGTAGACAGAGGTTCTGATGTGTAGCGTTGATGTGTGTTGTAGGGAACATAATCTCGTCCATCCTTGTTGATCTTGTATTCCCAGTCAGCATCGTCTCCTTCGTTCATGTCACATATGAAGGTCACAGACTCTCCAGTAAAAAAAGTGGACCAGTTGGGGTCAGTCATCAGCACAGCATCTAGAACTGAACACAAACATGAACTGACAAACTACTTTAGTTCGACTCTATAAAATGTGTCGATACATGGATTAAAACAATAAAGACAGCTAAAGACTCATCCTCAGTGAACGAAATGAAAGAATATAAATTAAACTGAGACGTTACCTTGAGCATGTCCATAGTAGAGGAGTGTATTCAGCACTGAAATAAAGATGGAAACTTCAGACATTATTAAAATGAAACAACTGGGGATCTATGACTGACATTCACAGTGGAACATGAAACAAGTTTAATGTATAAAATCTGTTTAATGATTACAGTGATGAATCAATAATATATTTCTGTGATGATTTAACTCAGTTCTCTGACTCCACATCAAAATATTTCACTTTCAATAAATCTGTCAACAAGACTGAAGTAAAAGAGTTGGTAAAAAGTATCTGGTACTCACAGTGTAACAACAGCACAGACAGCAAAGTGTGTCCCATCTTCAAATCCAGCTCTGACGCTTTGACACTTGCTCTGTCTGTTAAATACGTCCACTTTGTACCAACAGCAAACTTGAAGAGAAAGAGTGAACCGTGAGAAACAGAGAAGTTTCATGCCAGCGCGGCGTGAGAAGTTTTCTAAAGAATTCTTCGTCTGTTTGATCAGTCCAGTACCACTTCCGTCTCTATATATATATATAAAAAAAAAAACACACCAAAAAAAAACTCACACCACTGTTGGTTCGACCAGAGACAAAGTGATACTTTCGTTCCTGCTTCTGCAAATACAAATAAGTTGACATTTGCTTTTTAAATACAAAATAATGCAATAAAACAAACAGTAAAGTAGAGACAACTTTGATCAGCTAGGATTAAATATTCTAAGTGTCTATTTTCACTAATCACATCACACATTGTATTTATTTGTGCAGGTTATACTGAACATCCCCAGCACTCCCACACTTCCTGCATGGTCAAGACATTTGTGTTTGGATGGAAACAGCAAGTTTCTACAGTGGTGTGCAAATGTTTGGGCACATCTCAACCAAATATCTGTTACTGTGAAAGTCTCAGTGACAGCAGAATTCATGAATCCATCAATTATTTGTTTTAATCAGCTGAAGTAAGTTACAGCCATTTTTCTAGTGCAAAAGGAAGAACAGATAAGTTAGTTTTAATCATACTTACATTTTACTGACATCCAGCTCTGTGCTGATGTTTGTCCTGAAAACTCAGACTTGAAGCCTTCGTCTGACTTTGACACTGCAGCAATGTGCAGCTCTGTTCTGGGATCATTTTGGATGCAAAGATTATTTTGAAAGAAAACAAAATTGGAATCAAAGTTTCAGTTCCTCAATGTGCAGCCCACAGTAACAGCTTCTCCCTCCGTCACTGGGCTCAACACAATTATATCTTGTTCTGTAAAACATTCAAACAGGACCAAGTGTCAGTAAAGTTCCAGACTTTGAACTTAATTTTAAGCAAAGCTGGAATATTGAACATACAAAATGCATCTTAAATGTAACTGTTATTTATTATTTGACTGTGTAGCAGCAGTTCACTGCTATAAAAGCTACAGTGGAGCTTCAGACAGCAGCAGGTGATGCAGCCTTTAAATAAAATGTTGATCTGAATACTCAACATACAAAATGATGATGGGACAGAGGTCTGTGGCCTGTTGGGCTCATTTATATTTGTGCTGATGTTGGAAACTGTTCCAGACCTGTTCCAAACTTGTCGATTGTGCAGGTGGATCTGGTCATTGTCCCCCAGACAGAACAGTTTGACAGGTGGTCCAGTTCACTGAGCCTCATCACTCTCCACTCAGAAGACTTTCCCTCACAGTGAAGGGAGACAGACTCTTCTGAGAAGTGCTGCACTCTGTCAGGACTCACTCTGACTGATGCAGAAGCTGCATGACAATCTGAAAAACAACATTTAATTCATGTGGAGTCACAGCAAGCACTGACACATTATGAGATTAGGATCAGAACAGTGGAAATGACTTCCTATCCCTCACTTTTATTCTCTGTGGCAGCATCTTTAACAGTAAAACACTAAATACACATGTGGCTTTGAACTTCACTTTCCAGAGATCCAATAGTGTCACCTGTGAGATGTTGTCATTTATCAGTCAGCAGCTGGATCACACCTCCAGAACAATATTAGCTCACCACATATGAAAAAGAAAGGGAATGCTAACTTCTGAGACAGTAATTATGACACTTTTTATGGAGGATATGCCGTCACAGAGAGCCAGTCTGTAATACTGGAAAGATGGACTTTTACATTATTTCATCAGCAGGTCAAAGACTGAAATGATCTCATTAGGAGATAGACAATGACTTAGACCTTTATTTGAATAGAAATCTTTGAGATTGCCACCATCTTTGAAACAGGAAACTGCTGCTTTTAGTCAAAATCTAGTGTTTGCTGTTAATGATTTTCAATGTCCAGACGGGTTACAACACAGTAAAATGTACAAAAACTGAAGATCTGAATCATTTCTAAAGCAACTGGATTAACTTAAACTACTTTGAATGTGCTTATTATGAAAGAGCAACAAACAAGCTCACCTCCAGACCAGACAAATTTGGGTTGGCTATACTTAGTGGAAAACACTGGGTCTCCTCTTCCAGCTCTACATGCATATCCTGCTGTGTTCTTCTGTCCATGAACAATGGAAGAAGTCTGTTCAGTCCCGTCGATGCGACCAGGCAGCAGCTCATAAATGTAGGAGTTGTTTGGTTGTACAGAAACAATCTGATACCAGAAGAAGCTCCATCCTGCAGACTGATTAGTAACAGTACAGTTCAGAGTTACTGAGGCTCCAGGACTCAGCCATGATGGACACACAGTGAGATCAGGTCTGGCTTTATCTGGTGGAAGAAAAACAACAAGCTCTATCAGTCCAGTCATTTCCAAACACATGATACATACTGGATGTAGACTTTTTTTCCGTGGGGATCAATAAAGTACTTCTTTTCTATTTTAGTCTAAAATAATCTATTTATTCTCTTAAATAGGTTGCTGAAGCTCAAACTCACCAGCAATTAAAACACTGTAAACTCCTCTATGTTACATGTTGGCAGACAGTAATATTGGAGTAATTCATCCAAACACATTGAACAGGAACTGATCCTGAAGGTTACAGACTCTCCAGTGTATAAAAGATCAGTTTGGCATCTAGAACTCAACACAAAACACACAATCACAAGAAAACATATTTGAAATTAGCTAAAATTCTTGAGTAAAGCCTGTCGATTTCTATCACTTCCTGACATGTGTTGGTGTAAAGACTAAGCTGATGCATGGACAGAAAATAAACCATGAAACAGGATGCGACTGATAATGATCAGTGAAATACTAATTCAGATGAATTAAGTGATGAAGCAGAAAAACAAGGAAGACTTTGATCACCTTCAACAGGTCCACAGTAGAGGAGTGTGTTCAGCACTGAGAGAAAAGAGGAAAACTTCAGATGTTATCACACTGACACAAACTGTCAATATAAGAATTTAACAGATCACACTTTATGATGTTGTGGTTTGATAATGGAGACGTAAAAATGTATTATTGCATCATTATTACAGCCTTAAACCAGCAGCTGAGGCACGACTTAGATAAAAACTAATAGTATTACTGCTGATTAACAGACTCTCACAAATGTTCTGAGAAGTTAACAGTCATCAATTCAATAATAATTGTAATGAACATAAACCTGGTCATGTTATCATAGAAACTGGACACAAGAATGTTTTCTGTATAAGTGAGTCACTTGTGTACTCACAGAACAACCCCAGCATGGAGAACAAAGTGTGTCCCATCCTCACATCCAGCACTGACACTGTGTCACTCTGCTTCTGAAAAACACTCAGAGAATGTGGTGAGCAGTTCTATCTCACATCAGCTCAAATACATTCTATAAAATCCAACAATAGCCTAAATTTAAAAAATAGCATTTTGGATAAACTCTTCTTGATATTTATTGGGATTAATCAGTCTATGTTACACACTGTATTTATCTACAACAAAAGCTGAATATCAGGATTCATCTGTAAAATCAAATCCATGTTACAAACCTTTGATATGTCAAAATCATTAACAAACTATTCAACCATATTAGATTTTTCAAAACTTCATGTGTAAAATACTACTTTACACCTTTGCTACAGAAAACAGGAAGCAATGAAACCTTCAAGAAACCATTTGTCTGAGCTAAACAAGTCAGTTCACAACCTGTCAGCATGAGTGAATGAAATCATTTCCTCTTTGTGTGGACAGTAGGACTATAAATTTAGACACAGTCGCCGTCAAACTGAGTGTTCACACACAGTGGACTCATCCTCCACCAAAACCAATTAACTCATTTGCAATTTACAAGAAAATGGTCCAGATACACATTAGAATTTAATTAGTTTTTCTGTTTCCAAATGCTTCTTTCTACCAACAACAATGAAATCAGGCCTGCTAGTTTTTACATCATCTCTCTGACAGACAGCAATGATCACAAACCTCCACCTACTTTCTCATTTCCTCCAGATGATGAAAATGCAGATCAGACTATTTCACACTCAGTACAACCATAATAAGACACAGAGACAACACATCTTTAAAAATGGTGTAGAAATTTCTCCAACAGGCTCAACACTGAAACACATCATGTATTAAATGACAAAATATACAAACTTTTCAAATTTAACATCATTCTGGTGTTCCTCAATTAGACTAAATTACACAGCAGCAGAAAATGACTTCAAAACACATCCATCAGCCACAACATTATGGGAAGGATTCTAATTCAGTTTCTAAAAGCACAAGGATGTTTTTTACTGTAACAGACATACTGACCAGAGTGTCCAGAGGGATGAAGATCAGCTAAAGGACTCATGAAGAAACTGAAGTTGTTGCACCTGATAGTGACCAAAGACTGTGTATTGTGATGCTGCAACTATAAAACCATGTTTTGTTCCAGGAGAAATACATACAGACGTGTTCTAAGAAAGGTGGGCTGTTCAGCATTCCAACTAGAAAATACATCCATTGTGGTCAAGTCACTCGATTACTTATTTAATATTCAGCAGGAAAATATTTAGATCAAATAAAAAGGATGACAGTGTAAAAAGACATTATATTAATAGAATTTATCATTGAGCAACAAACTGTCATCTGTCACCCTTGTATATATTGTAAATATTATTACTATTGTTCTATTATTATTTTATTCTTATCACTATGTCTACTGTTACATAAGTTGCTGTAACAATGTAAATTTCCCCTGGAGTGGGGAGAAATAAAGAACTTTATCTTTATCTTTATCAAACACATATCGCCTCTCATTTATACAAATACCAATCTATACAATTGACACTGATGACAATATTCTTATTTTTGTTCATAAAATCTCTTAACATGATGCTACATGATGAACATTTACCCAATAATAGTGAGAGCAGGAATAATACGATTAACAAAAATAGGTTTGTCACAAATATTTAACTGAACAAGTCATTCAAACATATTTAATAAACCTGCTGACAACAAAGCAACCTGCTTAACATCATTACTGACATGAAAAACACTTATATGGTCCTACACCTTCTAACCTTTACATGACAACATTACAACTACATCTAAATAACAAGGATAAGTATAAAAGCAGGATTAGCAGTGTTGCTATTTATGTCACAGCTAAACACAGGTCAGAATTCTTTAATATGATCCACAACA
Organism: Amphiprion ocellaris; assembly: GCF_022539595.1. Classification (NCBI taxonomy): domain Eukaryota; kingdom Metazoa; phylum Chordata; class Actinopteri; family Pomacentridae; genus Amphiprion; species Amphiprion ocellaris. The sequence goes on from NC_072788.1 coordinate 13,560,269, forward strand.
AAACTGAACAAAATATTGTTTGATGTCGGGACGGCAGCAGTTGTATGAATATTGTTAAACATGTTTGAACTTGAACACGGTTTTTTTTCATGTTATCGTCCGTGAGTCTCTTGTTTTGTTGATGATGCACTTCTTTTTATGGATCTGAAACAAATCACAATAAGAACAACTCAGAAATGGAAAATCAAAGACATAATAGTGGTGAAGATGTAAGAATACTCTCACCTTCTGCAGTATTTTCTTTGGTTTTCAAAATATTATCAAGCAGTACAGAGTTTGTCAGAGAATTCCAATATTAAACTTGAGTTACCATAATCTTTTTATTTCTCAGATTTGAAATCTATTGGAACTGTGAGATGGGCGCTAATTTATCATTTTGCTGCATCACAAAGAGAATGAGTGGAATTCTACACCTTCTTTCTCTAAAAATACAGCCAAACTGTGGGACAAACTACTTTTAAGTTTTTTCAAAGTGTATAAATCATAAGACGCTTGTTAATTTGACAATGTTGAAAACAGAGCAAATATGTTCACATTTCCATTTCAGGAAATGTGAACTGTTTTGACATTATTTGCACTCGTTAGAAACAGATTATCATCAAATCTATACACATTCATTTCAAGCAGTAACTCTATTTTGCTTATTAATGACTAACTGATACACTGGATGCATTTTGATGAAAAGAAACTGATGGATTCATCTCAGTAAATACATTTTACATGACACATACAAAAAGTAAAAAAAAAAAACAATAAAATAGAAGGAACCATCAACTCTGACTGATGCTGGTCCAGAACATGGTCTATCAAAGCCTGCAATGGTTCTTTATGTGTAAACATAAAGTCAATGGTCACGTCTTTCTTCTTTAAAGGCATATATCAATAATATTTTACAAACTATGCTTGGCAATTCCTGTTCAGAGCACCCACATGCAACCTGATTTTCTGTGTTCTTCATCATTATTACCAAATGAGAGGAGAGTCAACCCTTCTTAGGGCTGAAACCTTTCATGGTGGGCTCTGTTTTAAATCATGCATTCATTTTATAGTAGTTCATTCTTAGAGCAATGCTAGAATAGAGATTCTTTACGATCCTTTATCTCACATGTACACACACAAACCTATTTATATTTACACATTGCTAGTTGGAATAACACTGTGCACTCACTGACCTTCACAACCTTGAGGCTGGTGGGAAGATGTGACATTAATATAGTCACTGGCTGCTCCACCTGAAATCATAAAGCTGCATGAATTCAGATCAGTCATTTTCAATATAATGTATCACAACTCCACATTAATCAAAGGTTATACTGCACCACTGTCAGTGTTTCCAGAGCCTCTGATTGATTCATAGACAGAAGCATCACCTACAGGTCAGAGAAAATCAAGTGTCAAATTAGTCCCAAGAGCTTTTAGTTTAAAAAAAGAAAAGAATCAAACTTAGAAACAGAAATAATAGTGAAAATAATAACTGGAAAGGCTGACCATAGAGGAGAGAGGAGTAAACTTGAGTTTCATTCTGGCTCTCTGGTTGATGCACAGCAGAGCCTTGATTGATGTATAGAGACTGAGAGAGCCTGGTGCATGAAGGAATTCAATAAGACACATGGAAAGTACTGTTATGATGCTCAGAATGACACAAGAGTGTTTTACCAACCTGTCACAATGTCGATCTGTAAAAAAGACAACAGATATTACACTGTTTAGTATCCAAGTTGTTCTTCACTTGTCATGTCATCACAATTTATCTGTGTTTTGTTTTAAATTATTGGATGTAAAACATCTCACCCTTAATCTTTCTGCAGCAGCACATCAGGAGAAACAGCAGGATCAGAATCAGTAAAACTCCACAAACCAGTCCAGTGATCAGCAGAACAGGAAATGAAGACTTTTCAGAACTGGACTCTGAAATAAGAGAAAATATATAATGTGCAGCATCACCAACAGAATTTACACATTTTCAAAAGACTACTGTTACTGAAAATAATAATTATGGAAACGTCTACACACTTTTCACTGCCATCCAACTCTGTGGTGATTCTTTTCCTGAGTATTGACACTTGTAGAAACCTTCATCTGACTCTGACACTGCAGAGATGCTCATCTCTCCTCTGGAGTCATTTTGGATGAGTTTGTCGTCTTTGTAGAAAAACACATTAGAAAGAACATTTTGTGTCCTCAACTTGCAGCCAAGAGTAACAGAATCTCCCTCAGTCACAGGATGGACAGGGCTCACCAGGATAATACTGTCATTATCTGGAATACAAACAACATGAATATTCATTCAGTGGTCAGCTGGTGTCATCTGATGTACAATTATTAGGAAACATCTCACAAGTTTTCAATCTCATCTTACATAGAGTCTAAAATGTACCTTTCAATCATGAATACAGCAGATATCTAAACCCAGCAACAAACAAGCAGTTCGTTCCATCTGAAATCATCATAATTTAAAACTATTTCTGTTCGACTATGATTTGCGTGAAATTGTTTTGGAGTGTCGTGACATGAAAGTACATGTTTCAAAAATACTAGTGAAATCTGTATTATCATTATATTTCACTGTGAGTTCAAGGATGGGACTTTTCATGATGGCTTCAACTTTTTCATATTTCATCTCACTCAAAATCAGACTATGGTAAAAAACAAAAATAACTTGATCAAATTTCAGGATTTTATCTTTGATAGTTTGAGATATTTTCATTCAACCAGAGCCTCAAATTTCAACAAGAGAAAAAATGGCCCCAGCCAACTATTTTTCTACCAATAACCTCAAAGTATTTGTTCTATCAAGCTAAAATTTCAGATACCATTTTAAAATACAGATTTGATGATGAAAAAGTTTCAAACAAATAAAAGTGATGGTCGAGCCAAAGGCCTCTAATGATTTAAGAAGGAATAAATCAAGCACAACTTATTTACTGACTGACAATTACTGTACAGATCACCTCTAATTCCACAAAACATAGACTGTTTGATTATTTCACACTTTCAAATTCACATGCTGCAAACTAACATTGAAACAATACAGATACAGGAAACAATATCATAACTTACACTGTCCAGTGATGTTGACTGCGTTGCTGAATGCTGATCCAGACTCACACCAGTAAACTATATCAACGGGCAGTATCCTATCAACATTACATGTTGATCCATTCATTGTTCCCAAAATAGAACATTGGAGCATGAAGACATTATTAATGGACCCGATCACTCTCCATTTAGTGGAGTTTCCCTCACAGCTCAGTGAAACAGATGTAGAGCTAAAGTGCTGCACTGTGTCTGGATTCACTGTAAGAGACGCTGCTGGATGAAAATCTGAAAAACAAAGCATGAAAAAGGATCAAAATTTAGGGCAAATCCTGTTCAGTGACATTAAAACACAATGGAAAATTTTTTTTCCCTAAAGAATAGTAAATTAAACAAATACATCATGATGGAAACTTATGAATTTAAATTAAAGAAAAACATGTTTAAATTCTACACAACTATTTTCCAATAAAATGCAAAGCATTACAACACTATATATTACATAACATATATAAAATACAATATGAGAATATCTGTTTATCGCTGTTGTTTCATTGTGGAGATATAAATGTACACAATCAAATAAAAATTAAATACTGTCAAGTTCTAAGATTTGTCATGAACAGGCTGTAAAGATCAAGCTGAATTTAAAGAAAAATAATGCAATAAGACATGCAAACTGACCTCCAGACCAGACAAACTTAGGATCACTGTAATCACTGTAATACTCTGGGTCTCCTCTTCCAGCTCTACATGTAAATCCTGCTGTCTGTGTCTTTCCATGAATAATGTAGGAATCTTGTTCAGTCCCATTGATGCTACCAGGCAGCAGCTCATAACTGTAGGAGGTTCCTGATAGATCAGGAACAGCTTTATACCAGTAGAACCTCCATCCTGCAGACGAATGTTCAACCTCACAGCTCAGAGTTACTGAGGTTCCAGGACTCAGCCATGATGGAGACACACTGAGGACAGCTTTGGGTTTATCTGTTGGAAACAGATTTTCCTACAATTAAAACATGTTGTGATGTGCTGCTGGTTGATTACATGTAACAGTTGGATCCTGCATATTGGCTTCATTTCTCTGTCAGCCTGCTATGTCTAAATATATGCAACAAATATTTAGTGGTATCATACAAAACATCTTTTCACAGTTTTAGCTGAACAGTCATGACTGGTGAATTACTGCACTGCCTCCTACTGGAATGTCTCTGTTGTCAGCATTTAACAGGGCCTTTGGTTCACCTGTCAGTGAGTTTAGAATAAAGATAAAAAAGGTACTCACTGTCCTCTAAAGTGAGCAACTTGTTAAAAAATAAAAACATAATGAACCCCACTCAGCTGTTTCCTACATATTTAAAGGCCAGATTACTTCCTGTTCTAAAGCTCTATGCAACAAATGTTTCATGTCCCCCAACAAGTGAATTCACAAAAACTACATTCAATTCTATGTTCATTTTGAAGACAGAACAAGTAAATGTGGTTGTATGAATTATTTCAGGAGCTTAAAAACCATGAACTGTGACTACAGATCCTAACAATAACTGCAGACCATATGAATGTGTCATTAACAGGCTTCTCAAAATCACCACCAGATTATTAGGACACAAGTTTATGTGACGGTTATTATAACTGTATATTCTGTACAATTAATGTGTTGCTTAGATGTATTCTGGCATTTCAAAGTCTTGTCAGTCTGATTTTTTCAGCTGCAACCCTGGCAGCATACAGTCTCACAGTAGGCAACAAAAAAAAAAAAAGAACAGAAAAACATAAGTTGTGCTTCATTGACAGACTTGCACCAAATGGAAGGCTGAAAGTAAGTGTGTACAATTTTATGTACTTCTAATAAAAAGAACCACCTATAATCCTAAACCAATATAAGGAAAATAAATCAGAATACAGGCTATAAACAATACAGCTGCTGCAACCAAAGGCAGGAAAGAAAGCTGCAATAACACTGCAAACTGTGTTTATGTGCAAATAAAATGTGTAGCAGACTGAGGAGCACAACATTCCAAGACACACAGAGAATCCAGGAAAACCACACATCTGGAGAAGAGATTACATTCTTCACTGTGACCTCCTGAATTTTCTGTCTCCAGAAAACCCACAAATATCTGTACAATAATCAACTGAACACTTGTAAATCCTCAAAATAAGGAAATTCAGCATCACTGGACTGATTTCCCCAACATCTGGACTCAATCTATGATACCAGGTTGATCAGAACCAATACTGAAGAAGAACACATATCTGAAATGTTTGTGGAGGATGAACACACGATACACAAACACCCTCCTTCTCTCTGACACTGCAATGAAAGACACAGAGTTTGTTCCTAAGTGCAAAGACTTTTTCAGTCTTATTTTTCTTGCTATTTAATATACACCAATCAGGCATAATATTATGACCACTGACAGGTGAAGTGAAAAACACTGGGTGCAACTGTATTAAGAACAAACAAATAAAAACAATAACAGTCAAACATTCTCATGGTAATTCATGAAAACCTTTTAGGAAAATAGACTTTTAGGTATGTTTTCTTTTCACATTAGCTCTAATTTCATCATCCTCATGTCTGAAGGAGTGAAGGGCAGAAAGGGGAATTTGTGTTCAAAATAAGGCTGGCAGCTGAATGTAAATAAAGGCCTTGTGAAACATCAGGAGCTTCACCATTGTCTGGCTGGGGTTTGTACATTGCGAGACCTAAATATGTAGCAGGCGGCAGGAATTGATGGGACTCAGAAACACCCCACGGTTTAATCATTTGTTCCTTGTATCATTTTCAATGGATAAATCATGGTCAGTTTGTTGTAGGATCACAATCATGTGATCTTCAGCAGGCAGCTGCATTTACGTGTTGTCATAGTTTGGGTGACGCCATGCCGGCTGCCATATTTCCCAATGGGAAATCGTTAATAAATCCGTGGATCCAGACTATAAGCCGCATCACTGCCAAAATCTAATCACTTGGTCCTAGTGTCATTTCTGACCTTCCCTGAAAATTTCATCCAAATCCGTTTGTCCGTTTAATGTTGCTAACTGACAGACAGATTCAGAGACAAATGTACGTCAATCATCTTATAACTCCACTGCGTTCCTTGGTGGACCAATAATTCAATGTAAACTGTATTGTATAACTGGGATGAGTTTATGAATAGGAATCGTAACTTTGTGTTGTTGGTCATGTTGATAAAACATGAAGGACTCGCCTGAAACAGTTAAAGAGACAGTGTTACTGCTCTTTGTAGAATTTGAGCTCCTCCTGTGACCAACACACTGATAATCACCACTGTCACCTGCAGACAGAGATGCTAATGTGTAGCGTTGATGTGTGTTGTAGGGAACATAATCTCGTCCATCCTTGTTGATCTTGTATTCCCAGTCAGCATCGTCTCCTTCATTCATGTCACATATGAAGGTCACAGACTCTCTGATATAAAAAGTGGACCAGTTGGGGTCAGTCATCAGCACAGCATCTAGAACTGAACACAAACATGGACTGAAACTACTTTAGTTTGACTCTATAATATGTGTCGATACATGGATTAAAATAAAGTCAGCTAAAGACTCATCCTCAGTGAATGAAATGAATGAAGACAAAGTAAACTGAGCCGTTACCTTGAGCATGTACATAGTAGAGGAGTGTATTCAGCACTGAAATAAAGATTGAAACTTCAGATATTATTAAAATGAAACAACTGGGGATCTATGACTGACATTCACAGTGGAATATGAAACAAATTGAATGTATAAAATCTGTTTAATGATCACTGTGATGAACCAATAATATGTTTCTGGAATGATTTAACACACATCTCTGACTCTGCAATACCAGTCAAAAGTTTTAGAACACTTTTGGGTCTTCCAGATCTCTTCCTGTCAGTTTCCACCAGTTTCTGAGTGCTTTTTGATGGTGAAGAAAACTGTACTCACTGACACTTTGACTTTCTTTGCAATTTCTCTGTAGGAAAGACCTACATTTTCAAGTGTTGTGATGGTCTGTCTCTCTTCTATTGTTAATTCCTTTTTTCTTTTCCATTTCTATAGCAACACACTGCTTTCTGCAGTACAATACTGTTCAGATAATGCTCTTGAGGGTATTGTACCACGGTGTGTTCCAGTACTCCTGTTGTGCTGACAGAGGGGGTTGGAAGTAATCAAGAAAAGTTGGGACACCTGTAGGAGTTGGTCGCACCAACTTTCAAGGCTTGATCAATCTCCATTTCTGCAGAACAGCTTTAAGATGTTAACCCATGTCTTGTTCCCTGAAAAGGCCTTTTGGCATCATTCTGAAATGTACATTATTTTTTAGTTTTGGGTGAGTTTTCCTTTTTTTAAAAAAAAACAAACAAAACAATTCACCACTTACCTTTGTACCATTTCAAGCTATTCATTGGGCTTGAACTATTTGAATTTCAATAAAAAACTGGAAAAATTGAAGTATTCTAAAACTTTTGACCAGTAGAGCACGTCAAAAGAACTCACTTTCAATAAATCTGTCAACAAGAGTGAAGGAAAAGAGTTGGTAAAAAGTATCTGGTACTCACAGTGTAACAACAGCACAGACAGCAAAGTGTGTCCCATCTTCAAATCCAGCTCTGACGCTTTGACACCTGTCTGTGAAATACGTCCACTTTGTACCAACAGGAAACTTGACGAGACAGTAAACCGTGAGAAAAAGAGAAGTTTCATATAAGCATGGCATCAGAAGGCTTCTAAAGAATTTGTTTGGTTTGATTACTACATCCTCACTTCCTACTAAAAAACTCGTCATTGTTGGTTTAAGCACAAAACACAGACAAGGTGAAACTTCCTTCACACCTACTGCAAATAAATAAATAAATAAATCAATCAAAAGAATCCAGTAGAAAAAATACTAAAGTAAAGACAACTTTAACTGTGAGTAAACATTCTAAGCAATGTTCCCTGTAATTTTTCCTGAGTCTGAGCAAACACACAAACTCCCTGAGCGTCCCTTGGACCACTGTGAGCAACATCAGATGTGTGCACTGTGGTCACACCAGCATCACATCCATTCAAGTTACATGGTTCATTAAAAGAATCAAATTACAGCATTTACATTTCTGTTAAAACACTTTGTCAAGGGTGAGTCCCATCTTCAAATCCAGCACTGCTGCTTTGACACTGGTTCTAAAAAATGCCTCCACTTTGTATCAATGGAAGCCTCATACTTTCATATCAACATGACATCCACTTTTCTGCAAAATTCTACTTCTGATTAGTCTACCCCACTTACTTCTCTCTTTCACAAACACTTTAGAAAGACTATACTCCCTGTCCAGCTACTACAAATACAGATTCCACCGACTTCTGTCTTCAAAAACAATTGATAAAACAGATTATAAGTAATTATGATTTTAAGTAACAGTTTGCACACTTTACATCTCATGACATTTGACATTATGCATTTATTTGTGCACGTTACGTCCACAGGTGTGTGTGTGAAGGGATGTAAATATGCACATAAATATTGCATGTATTTAAAGTGCTTATACAAAATAGCAGGTGACTGAAATTCTTAATTGACATAATTTAAAAAAAAAAATCAGTTTTCACTTTGACATGAAAGAATCTTTTTGGTAAAATCTTGTCCAAAAAGCTTAATTATATTGATGGTGATTCGGTGTTGAAAAATAATCAAATGGGAACACTTCCAAGGTAGTTTACAGTGGCTGTAAAAGGTATAAATACACACATGAACCGAGTAAAGCTGGTGTTGATATTACAAAGGGTGGGTCTCTCAATGTTAGTACTAGAAAATACATCCATTATGTCATCCATTTAATATTCAGTATATACATATTTTTTAAAAAAGGTCAGATAAACTAAACAGTATAGTAAATTGTAAAAAAAAAACAAAAAAAAAAACAATTCATCGCTATATGCTAATGGGTATATTTATTTTGGTGACTATGTGTTTGGCACTATAAAATAATGCCATTTCCTAGTCATACTGTGTTACATTACTCTTATTGACCTTCAATATAAGTTCGTCAACACCATGGAGGGGATCATTAACACAACAGCAGACAGATAAACCTGAAAGGGTAAAAATATAACAGTACAAATAGATTCATAATAAGATTAACAGAAAAGCAACAGTTTTATTAATTACAAATATTGAAGTTCCTGGAAGTCATTCACTTGTTTAACATCAGTAGTAAATGAAAAGACAAAAATGGTCCTACATATTATATAATGTCACATTTTTGCAATTATAAAATGCTATATTTTAAAATGCTATTCAAAATAAACACTAAAGTATACACATCTGTGCTGAAATTAAAAGCATATCATGTAATTCGTTCATTCTAACTGCTGTGAGTGTATAAATTACTGTGAGTCAGTCTGTCTGACAGCAGTTGTAAATGTTTGTTTTTTTTTTCCAGGCTTCTCTATTGATGTTGCACCGCTTTTAATAGACCTGAAATGAAATGACAATAAATACAACAGAAAACTGAAAGTATAAAATATCTGAAGATGTGACTGTGCTTTCTGACTTTCTCTTAAAATATTTTTGATAATTAGAAATCCTATAAAATATTATCAAGGCTCCCAATATATTTTTTTTTTTGAACTTCTGGCACATGAGAAACTTCAGATGTTATCACACTGACACAAACTGTCAATATAAGAATTTAACAGATCACACTTTACGATGTTTTGGTTTAATAATGGAGACGTAAAAATATATTATTGCATCATTATTACAGCCTTAAACCAGCAGCCGAGGCACGACTTAGATAAAAACTAATAGTATTACTGCTGATTAACAGACTCTCACAACTGTTCTGAGAAGTTAACAGTCATCAAGTCAATAATAATTGTAATGAACATAAACCTGGTCATGTTATCATAGAAACTGGAGACAAGAATGTTTTCTGTATAAGTGAGTCACTTGTGTACTCACAGAACAACCCCAGCATGGAGAACAAAGCGTGTCCCATCCTCACATCCAGCACTGACACTGTGTCACTCTGCTTCTGAAAAACACTCAGAGAATGTGGTGAGCAGAAGTTCCATCTCACATCAGCATCAGCTCAAATACATTCTATAAAATCTAATAGCCTCTCTTCCCTTTTTCACAAAGTTGTTCACGTCATGCTTAGAAACCACAAACGATTGAGTCTTGTACAAGTTTCCCGCTGAAACATTGACGCAGAGGAGGAATTTCATATATATAAGATCACATTCAAGAAAATACAATGTAGAAAATGGTGCAACTCAACTGAACAAACAGCATTTTGGGTAAACTCTTCTTGATATTTATTGGGATTAATCAGTCGATGTTACACACTGTATTTATCTACAACAAAAGCTGAATATCAGGATATGTTTGTAAAAACAAATCCATGTTACAGACCTTTCATATGTCAAAAATCATGAACAAATTATTCAACCATATTCGATTTTTCAAAACTTCATGTGTAAAATACTACATCACACCTTCGCTACAGAAAACAGGAAGCAATGAAACCTTCAAGAAACCATTTGTCTGAGCTAAACAAGTCAGTTCACAACCTGTCAGCATGAGTGAATGAAATCATTTCCTCTTTGTGTGGACAGTAGGACTATAAATTTAGACACAGTTGCCGTCACACTGAGTGTTCACACACAGTGGACTCATCCTCCACCAAAACCAATTAACTCATTTGCAATTTACAAGAAAATGGTCCAGATACACATTAGAATTTAATTAGTTTTTCTGTTTCCAAATGCTTCTTTCTACCAACAACAATGAAATCAGGCCTGCTAGTTTTTACATCATCTCTCTGACAGACAGCAATGATCACAAACCTCCACCTACTTTCTCATTTCCTCCAGATGATGAAAATGCAGATCAGACTATTTCACACTCAGTACAACCATAAGAAGACACAGAGACAACACATCTTTAAAAATGGTGTAGAAATTTCTCCAACAGGCTCAACACTGAAACACATGTATTAAATGACAAAATATCCAAGCTGCTCAAATTTAACATCATTCTGGTGTTTCTCTGATCTGTATTTGTCAATTAGACTAAATTACACAGCAGCAGAATATGACTGCAAAACACATCCATCAGCCACAACATTAAATCCACTCTCAGGCAAAGTGAGGAGCATTGATCATCTCAATACAATGTTCTGCTGGAAACTTTGGCTCCTGGATTCAAGTAGATGCATCTTAAATATTGTTACAGACCAAGTGAGGCCAGAATTTTGTGCCACTAGAAACTGAATCTCAATTCCTCTACTTAGAATTTCACAGCAACTGAATTCAATTTCAAAATACTATATTTAGCTTCAATTTCATTGGAATTCACTGCCAAACTATTTATTAACATTTTTATCAGAGATTCAAGTTGAAAAGCTTAAATCATGAGATTCAAATTCAGTTTATTACAGTGGCTCAAGCTCAGAAATTAAAGTATTAAAAACACAAAGTTGTGCCTATTAACACACTCAATGCATCCAACCAAACCCAAAACCTGCTCAACAAGTGATCCAGGAACAAACCAAGACCTCTGTGTGTGAAGACAATCACATTTAACACACAATTACATCACTATTATACACACAAAACAGCGATATGAAAAACAAGATTATTGATGCATTAAATTGTGAAAACACCAAAGCTTTTAAGAATAAAGATTACACTTAATGTGTTCAGGGGAACATAAAACACTTATCAAACCTATCAGTTCATTGTTAATAAAGAAAACAGAAAATGCTCTGATCATCTAACAGGAAATCATGTTTGATGACACGAAAAACACACCGACTTTAAAGTCACACTTGAAACTTAACTGCAAACTGTTGCTTTGTGGAATAAATGACCACACAATGGGAATATTTACATTATAAACAGGAGATTAAATTCATATTCATCTGTTGAATGTTGGAATTTTGTAATTTATCTACTGTTTCACTGGATGTAGTTTCCAATTTGTCCTTCACTCCTTTAGATTTGGAGATACACATCTCTATTGGTCTGGAAGAAAACCAAAGAATGACAAAATGCTGTCACTCAACAATTAAAGGCCACTTATGTCAACAGAGAGACACAAATCCTACTAGAAATGTTATTTTATCACTACACAATTACCTGCAGCTCTTCCTGCTTTCATTTCAGAATAAACTGTTTCTTCAGCTGCTGATTCTCCTGTGAAAAAAGTGAACTGGTTTCAAATGCACTTTTCTTTGGTAAAATGGAAAATAAACAGTGAACGGAAGAAAACAGATGATATTAGTTGGAGGAGGTTACAGTGACAGTTTATAAAAGCTTCAAGACCAACCTGTTACAACAATTAGAGCTGCAGGTGGATTTTAACTTGACTTACCTTTGTCTCTCTTGGCTTTACCTTTCTGGTGGGGGAGAACCTGAGCGTACGTCAGACTGTCATCTAAAATAAAAGTCAGTTTAGTAATGTTTAAATATGTTTTCTGTTGTTTTTATCCTCTCATTTACTGATCATGGCCTCTGAGTAGATGCTGGTAAACAGACTGTGTTGGTAAGTGCTTGTTCTTACATGTAAAATGTCCCAAGAAATCTGTGACTAACCAACAGGCATGAAATTATGACAAAAAGGGAGAATAAATACTTTACTTTTCAAGTCTTCTTTGAGTTTTGGTCACGAGTAGGAACTATTCTATACAAATGAACTATACTTGATCAATATACAGCCATTTATATGAACATTTTTAGCAATATGAGAAGTTTTCTGTCATAACTGTAAAGTTAAAAAAAGAAAAATTCTACTGTGTGTGTAGATTTGATTGTTGCTGAAACTACTAACTCTTCTCATCTTTATTCAAAAATGACACTGTGACAACCACAAAACACACAAAAACTGCTTTTTTAACAGACTGACCTGTAGATGATCGTCTCTTCACAACAGAGTAAACTGCACTCTCCTCTGCTCTCTTCTTCTTCCCTGTGAGATTAAATAGATCACTGATTAAAAATACACTTTCCTGGACTTTATTCAGATTCTACTGGTCCATAAAAGCATCTCAACCACTGTAGTTTCTATTGTATGTGGATCTTACTACATAAAACACTCACCCTCCTTAGTCATGTTTTCAAGTTCAATCGCAGAATATGTGACATCTGAGGATTCATCTGAAATATAGTCACATTTTGTAACTGAGAGACTGTCAGTAAATCATTTACAGCTGCTTCAATCATGTCATTCTGATGTTTAACTGACTTGTGTTCAATGTAAAGTACAGAAGCTCAAACAAGTTTGTCAACGCTGTCAGAAAATATAATCTGCAAATCTATACTTTTAAAAAATGAAAAACAATGGTCTGAAGGTAACACCACACAACTCTAATATTAAACACTGTTATTGTGAGACACACATTCAACATTCCCAGTGCTGATAGAAAAAGTAAACCAACTCTTTGCTTTGGCAGCAGTCAACTCAAACAAGCTTTACTGCAGCTGTGAATCAGACCTGCACAATTCTGGACCATAATCCCATAAAGAACTGCTTCAGCTCGTATCTTTCATTCCACAATAAATCCATTACAGTAAATTCTGGGATCTGACTGCTGCTAGTTAAAATGTTATTCATTTAGATCAAACTGTCGACATTTTAAAACATCTATATATAATCCCAGAGGTCCACCTCCTTCTTCCTGCTACTGTATAAACTCTACCTTTATCAGTGTCTTTGACTGATTCATAGAGACAAGCATCACCTACAGAGAAAAACCAAGCCAAGGTTGGATTAATGAATCTAATTCCATCATCTTCCTGATCAGCTGACAGGAAGTAGAAATGCTACAGTTACAGTATGTCAGAACAAAAGTCAGAGTTGAGGCTGACCGTTGACAGGAAAGGAACATTCATTGTTTAGAGCTTCATTCTGGTTGATGGTGTCGTCTGCAGCAGAGCGCTGATTTGAGCTCTGAGACCTGATGAGGACAGAACATTTAGGAATTACAGCAGATTTGACAGGAAACGCAGGATGTAAATCTAATATGTTGGAAAAACAAGCAAAGTGGAATGTTTTACCAACCTGATAAAGCATGAATCTGTGAAAAAGAAAGTGGCTGTTAACATGTTTTATGAATTTCAAATTCTTCTGTTGCTACAGCATTTATCAAAAGTAACAAGAATACATCTGTGATTTTGAATTGATCAGAAAACTTCTCACCCTTTGACTGTTTGTAGCAACACAACAGCAGCAGAAGAATGATCAGTAAAACTCCACAAACCAGCCCAGTGATCAGCAGAACAGGAAATGAAGAGTTTTCAGAACTGGACTCTGAAATGAGAGAAAATATATAATGTGCAGCATCACCAACAGAATTTACACATTTTCAAAAGACTACTGTTACTGAAAATAATAATTATGGAAACGTCTACACACTTTTCACTGCCATCCAACTCTGTGGTGATTCTTTTCCTGAGTATTGACACTTGTAGAAACCTTCATCTGACTCTGACACTGCAGAGATGCTCATCTCTCCTCTGGAGTCATTTTGGATGAGTTTGTTGTCTTTGTAGAAAAACACATTAGAAAGAACATTTTGTGTCCTCAACTTGCAGCCAAGAGTAACAGAATCTCCCTCAGTCACAGGATGGACAGGGCTCACCAGGATAATACCATCATTATCTGGAATACAAACAACATGAATATTCATTCAGTGGTCAGCTGATGTCATCTGATGTACAATTATTAGGAAACATCTCAAGTTTTCAATCTCATCTTACATAGTGTCTAAAATGTACCTTTCAATCATGAATCCAGCAGATATCTAAATCCAGCAACAAACAAGATCATTACTCCACCGAGGAACGTGGTGGAGTTATGCGACCATCGGCGTACGTTTGTCTGTGAATCTGTCCGTGTGCAACATTCTCAACAAATTTTCAAGGAAAGTCAGAAATGACACAAGGACCAACTGGTTAGATTTTGCTGGCGATGCAGATTACAGTCTGGATCCACGGATTCATTAAGGATTTCCCATTGGAAATATAGCAGCTGGCACGGAGTCACCGTAACCATGACAACAAGTAAACGCTTTGTCAGTTGCCTGCATCAATTCACTGAACCGGCTACATACACTATATTGCCAAAAGTATTCGCTCACCCATCCAAATAATCAGAATCAGGTGTTCCAATCACTTCCATGGCCACAGGTGTATAAAATCAAGCACCTAGGCATGCAGACTGCTTTTACAAACATTTGTGAAAGAATGGGTCACTCTCAGGAGCTCAGTGAATTCCAGCGTGGAACTGTGATAGGATGCCACCTGTGCAACAAATCCAGTCGTGACATTTCCTCGCTCCTAAATGTTCCACAGTCAACTGTCAGCTGTATTATAAGAAAGTGGGAGTGTGTGGGAACGACAGCAACTCAGCCACCAAGTGGTAGGCCACGTAAACTGACGGAGTGGGGTCAGTGGATGCTGAGGAGCATAGTGCCAAGAGGTGGCCAACTTTCTGCAGAGTCAATCGCTACAGACCTTCAAACTTCATGTGGCCTTCAGATTAGCTCCAGAACAGTGCTTCAGCAGAGAGCTTCATGGAATGGGTTTCCATGGCCGAGCAGCTGCATCCAAGCCATACATCACCAAGTGCAATGCAAAGCGTGGGATGCAGTGGTGTAAAGCAGCCACCACTGGACTCTAGATCAGTAGAGACACGTTCTCTGGAGTGATCAATCGCACTTCTCCATCTGGCAATCTGATGGACGAGTCTGGGTTTGGAGGTTGCCAGGAGAAAGATACTTGTCAGACTGCATTGTGCCAAGTGTAAAGTTTGGTGGAGGGGGGATTATGGTGTGGGCTTGTTTTTCAGGATCTGGGCTTGGCCCCTTAGTTCCAGTGAAAGGAACTCTGAATGCTTCAGCATACCAAGACATTTTGGACAATTCCATGCTCCCAACTTTGTGGGAACAGTTTGGAGCTGGCCCCTTCCTCTTCCAACATGACTGTGCACCAGTGCACAAAGCAAGGTCCATAAAGACATGGATGACAGAGTCTGGTGTGGATGAACTTGAATGGCCTGCACAGAGTCCTGACCTCAACCCGATAGAACACCTTTGGGATGAATTAGAGCAGAGACTGAGAGCCAGACCTTCTGGTCCAACATCAGTGTGTGACCTCACAAATGTGCTTCTGGAAGAATGGTCAAAAATTCCCATAAACACACTCCTTAACCTTGTGGACAGCCTTCCCAGAAGAGTTGAAGCTGTTATAGCTGCAAAGGGTGGACCGACATCATATTGAACCCTATGGATTAGGAATGGGATGTCACCTACGTTTATATGTGAGTCAAGGCAGGTGAGCGAATACTTTTGGCAATATAGTGTATTTCAGTCACACATGTTGGTATCTGTACATAACACACGCATGCACAACACATGCCTGTGCTCACGCAAGGTAATTATTTAGTTAGTTTTTGGGTGGATCTATATTAAATGGGCAGATTCTATGTTGCCATGATTTCTGAATACACAAATTGAGGAATGAACAATCTTAGTGGAGTACTGCACTCTGAGTGCTTTTCTGGTTCCATCTGAAATCATCATAATTTAAAACTATTTCTGTTCAACTATATATGTATTATACTCCAGTGTGAGATCAAAGATAGGAGTTTTCATGATGGCTTCATTTTTTTCTTATTTCACGTCACCCAAAATCAGACGATGGTGAACAAAAATAACTTATTTTGCCAGCTGACATAAATACTGTACAGATCACCCCTAAATCTTCAGGACAAAGAATATCTTTGATTATTTCACACTTTCAAATTCACATGCTGCAAACTAACAATGAAATAATACAGATACAGGAAACTATCAAAACTTACACTGTCCAGTGATGTTGACTGCATTGCTGAATGCTGATCCAGACTCACACCAGTACACTACATTACCGTACCACATCCAATTAAGATTACATGTTGATCCATTCATTGTTCCCCAGAAAAAACATTGTCGCTGGAAGCCATCATCAGTAAACCTGCTCACTCTCCATTTAGTGGAGTTTCCATCACACCTCAGTGAAGCAGATTTAGAGCCAAAGTGCTGCACTGTGTCTGGATTCACTGTAAGAGACGCTGCTGAATGAAGATCTGAAACACAAAGCATGAAATAGGATCAAATCCTGTTCAGTCATGTTAAAACATGATGGAAAGAATCCTTCTATGGAAATTGAAATTAAGCAAATACACAATGATGATTTTCAGTTCTGAATTTAATTTAAAGACAAACAAGTTTAAATTCTACACAACTATTGTACAATAAAATATAAAGAATTACAACACTATATTTGTTCTAAAAAAAACACTCAAATCCCAGAAAAATTGAAAATAAGGAGTTCCTTGGGTCACAAATATTCACACATTTCTTCCATTGTGGAGATATAAATGTACGCAATCAATTAAAAATTAAATACTGTCGAGTTCTAAAATTTCTCATAAACAGGCTGCAAAGATCAAGCTGAATAGAAAGAAAAAGGATGTAATAAACAGACATGCAGACTGACCTCCAGACCAGACAAACTTAGGATCACTGTAATAAGTGTAATACTCTGGGTCTCCTCTTCCAGCTCTACATGTAAATCCTGCTGTCTGTGTCTTTCCATGAATCATGTAGGAATCTTGTTCAGTCCCATTGATGCTACCAGGCAGCAGCTCATAACTGTAGGAGGTTCCTGATAGATCAGGAACAGTCTTATACCAGTAGAACCTCCATCCTGCAGACGAATGTTCAACCTCACAGCTCAGAGTTACTGAGGTTCCAGGACTCAGCCATGATGGAGACACACTGAGGACAGCTTTGGGTTTATCTGTTGGAAACAGATTTTCCTCCAATTAAAACATGTGATGTGCTGCTGGTTGATTACATGTAACAGTTGGATCCTGCATATTGGCTTCATTTCTCTGTCAGCCTGCTATGTCTAAATATATGCAACAAATATTTAGTGGTATCATACAAAACATCTTTTCACAGTTTTAGCTGAACAGTCATGACTGGAGAATTCTGATGTGACTTACTGTCCAACACTAACAAACTGATGGGATCACTCCAGTCTGTTGAAGATGTTTTTGTAGTTTTCATGATGCCTTTACACTTATACTCTCCCTTGTGGAGTGAAGAAGCAGCATAAATGCTGAATTCATTTTGATTTGGAGGTTTGATTAAACCACCAGATTTCCATTCATATTCCCACTCAATGTCTCCTCCATGGATCTCACATTTCAGAATTCTCTTCTCTCCTCTATATATCTGAGGCCAGTTAGGTTGTAGAGTCAAAACTGCCCTGTTTGGGACTGTCCATGTTCAAGAATCACCAGCAGAGAAAGAAACATAACAGGTTAAATCAACATTCACCATACTGACTTCATAACATAATAATGGCATTTATAAACACTCACAATCTATTTTATGTTTTGTAAACCTAGAAACCTTCAAACTCACCAATGTTATTGATTGTGACTGGATCACTGTACTCTGTGTAATAAACAGGGTTTCCTCTTCCTCCTCTGCACCTGTACAATCCTCCCTCTGAGACACTGATTTGTCCATTTGAAGGGAAAACAGCATCTTGGGAGGTCAAAGAATGAGACTTTTTCCCATCTCTGTACCAGTAATATTCCCATCCAGATGATGGATTCACTGAGCAGATCAGGGTCACGCTGCCTCCTACTGGAATGTCTCTGACATCAGCATTTAACAGGGCCTTTGGTTTACCTGTCAGTGAGTTTAGAATAAAGATAAAAAAAAAAAAAAAAAGGTAATCATTGTCCTCCAACTTGAGTAACTTGATAAAAAATAAAAACATAATGAATCCCACTCAGCTGTTTTCTACATATTTAAAGGCCAGATTACTTCCTGTTCTAAAGCTCTATGCAACAAATGTTTCATGTCTCCCAACAAGTAAATTCACAAAAAATATATTCAATTCTATGTTCATTTTGAAGACAGAACAAGTAAATGTAGTTGTATGAATTATTTCAGGAGCTTAAAAACCATGAACTGTGATTACAGATCCTAACAATAACTACAGACCATATGAATGTGTCATTAACAGGCTTCTCAAAATCACCACCAGATTATTAGGACACTAGTTTATCCCACGGTTATTATAACTGTATATGCTGTAAAATTAATGTGTTGCTTAGATTTATTCTGGCATTTCAAAGTCTTGTCAGTCCTATTCCTTCAGCTGCAACCCTGGCAGCGTACAGTCTCAGAGTAGGCAAAAAAAAAAAAGAACAGAAAAACATAACTCATGCTTCGTTGACCGAAAGTGCGTACAACTTTATATATTTCTAATAAAAAGAACCACCTATCATGCTAAACCAATATAAGGAAAATAAAACAGAATATAGGCTAAAAACAATACAGCTGCTGCAACCAAAGGCAGGAAAGAAAGCTGCAATAAAAGTTTGATAAGGACCAAATTGTGATGGCTGGACAACTGGGTCAGAGCATCTCCAAAACTGCAGCTCTATAATAATAATAATAATCATACATTTTATTTG
Source organism: Amphiprion ocellaris (assembly GCF_022539595.1). Lineage (NCBI taxonomy): Eukaryota > Metazoa > Chordata > Actinopteri > Pomacentridae > Amphiprion > Amphiprion ocellaris. The sequence continues at coordinate 13,579,824 of NC_072788.1, forward strand.
TAATGCACTTTTCATTTAGGCAAAATCTACAGTTAGTGCTACATTTAAGATATAAAACAGATAAAAACAAAACAATCATGCAATAAAAACAGAGCAATCAGATAAAATAACAGCAAAAAAAAGAAACATTCACGTACACGTTTAATTAAAAGCTTTGTTAAAAAGAAAGGTTTTTAGGCCTTTTTTTTTTTTTTTTTTAATAAAAACATCCGCTCTCTAGTGGGGTGTTCCTGGTCTGCAGGGGTCAGTATCTATTAAAAGTGGTCTAAGGAAGGAACAGTGGTGAACCAGCAACAGGGATTTTGGCAGCAAAAGGGGACCAACACAATATTAGACAGGTGGTCATCATGTTATACCTGATCGGTGGATACTTATCAGTATCATCGTTGCATGATGTGTAAGTTGCTGAGACATAGGTTTAATTTATAATGCATCACAAGATTTTATCATGAAATTACAAAATTTATCCTTTAATATGACTCAAGAGACCAAGTATTTCACAAGTAATTAATCAGGTAATAAAAAAATATATATATTTTCATGGTGATGTGGAGGATGAAGTCACCAAAGCAACATTATGTCTCATTCTTATGGCCTGTAGAACAATTTAAGTCTGATTCTTTCAGCTGCTTAGTGGGGTTAAAAGATATCAAGTAAAGAACAAATATAAAAAGAATTTAAATCAATGAGTCAGTTCTTCTAAGTGTTACATTTGTGTCTATTTTAGGATTATATCACTCGACAAAGGCAGTGAAATGGCTTTGAAATTACTCACAGGTCCACAAATTCTTATGTTCCCCTCTGACTATCTGCATGCAGAGCTCTGCTGGAACCTTTAGTGATGCTGCTGGTCTTTTTCAAGAAAACCGACTTGTCAGTACACACTGCTGACCTGTTGTCTCCAACATAACTACAGGTCAAGTGTTCAGCATAAGTTATCATGGAGACGGCCACCGATAAGGAGTGAGCCACTATAGTAGAACTAAAAACCCAGAATTCAACTTGAAATACTTACCTGCTTATCTACTATTACTTATCTAATCACTGTCCACATTAATGAATCTACATAATGCTATTCTGTAAACACAGTAGTTGCTCTACTCAATATGCCGTACAAAGTGCCTTTAAAAGGATCTGTAAGTATCTTACTCTATCACCCAGTCACAAAATACATCCAAACCTAATTGGACAACAGCTTAAGCCAGCTTGAATGTTCTTTTAAATGTAAGAGACTTCAGAAAGAAAAATGATTAACACTCAATAACATACCTGTGAAAACTCAAGATTACAGTAATATTAGTTTCTTTTTTAAAACTTACATTGGTCCACTTCAGGATAACATCAGTTAACTCACCGTCTGACTCAAGATGTAAAATCATCACACAATCAAAGAACTTTGACAGAACAAACAACAAACATGACTTACCTGATACTGACAATGTGATGGATTTACTCCACTCAGTTGAAGAATAGGAGTCATCTCTGGGTCTACTCCTACACATGTAGTCTCCACTGCTGGACTTAGAAACTCTGAATGTCTGGTAATTATCATCTGTCCAGTGTACATAACGCCGAGGTCCTCTCCATTCATACACCCACTGGGTGGTTTCACCTCCATGGATCTCACATGTCAGAGTGATTCTTTCACCTCTGAACATCTGAGTCCAGTCTGGTTGTCGTCTTAGAACAGCCTCATTGGAAACTGTTTTCAGTTGGGAACAGGTAGAGAAATTAAAAAAAACAAAAAAAACAAACACAATATCAGCAGAAAAAAATTAAGATTTTTGTTTCATCACATTACTAATTTCAATGACAAAAGCGTGTATTATTCAAAAACAAAATGACTGAACTCACGGGTTTTCTCAGTGGTGACCTCATCACTTATATCAGTGTAGTAAACTGGTTTTCCTCTTGTTCCTCTGCACTGATAGATTCCTCCTTGTGAAACACTGATAACTGTGTTTAGTTCATCATTTGTTCTAACTGGATCCACCAGAACTTCAGAGGTTCTCTGAGTACGTCTGAACCACTCATATTTCCATCCAACAGAGTTCTGCACAGAGCAGGTCAGTGTCACACTGCCTCCTACTGATATGGTTGTTGTGTCTGCTGTCAGTGTGGCTTTGGGTTTAGCTGTAAGAAAAAGCAAACAAATAAAAACAACATGCAATTTTTCTCATGGCAATGTAAATTTTTTAGGAAAATAAACTTTGAGGTATGTTTTCTTTTCACATTAGCTCTAAATTCATCATCTTAATGTCTGACTCACAAAAAAGAATTGTCCTTAACATGTATCATAACTAATGGTTATTTTCTCTGCAACTTAAAACATTTTCAAGCAGTGATTTTTGACCATTTCAACACGGTGATAGAGCTTCTGCTTTCAAGTCTCAATTGTCATAGTTTTACAGATTCTCCATTCTGCTGCTTGAAAAGTCACATTTTCTGTAAATAAACACACTGCATGACTGAAAGGTACATAAAGACGTGTTACTTCTACAGTGGTCTGTCCTGTTTTCAGTTCAGAGGGAAATTATCAGCTGCTGTCACCTATAATCAGGTCAAATTCTTGATGTGGAAGTTGCATATTCCATCTGCTACAGCTGTTATTATACAATGAAGAACATTGTTAATTGTAGCTGGCAGTCGGAGCTTTTTAGCAAAGTGTTTTCTCTGACAAAAGCTGGAAAAATCCAGTGGTCCCTGTCAAAGTGTAATGTTTCACACTATTTCAAAAATGTATACACAATACTAATAATTCAATGTAAACTGTATTGTATAATTGGGATGAGTTTATGAATAGGAATCATAACTTTGTGTTGTTGGTCATGTTGATAAAACATGAAGGACTCACCTGAAACAGTTAAAGAGACAGTGTTACTGCTCTTTGTAGAATATGAGCTCCTCCTGCGACCAACACACTGATAATCACCACTGTGACGTGCAGACAGAGGTTCTGATGTGTAGCGTTGATGTGTGTTGTAGCAAGTATAATCTCGTCCATCCTTGTTGATCTTGTATTCCCAGTCAGCATCGTCTCCTTCGTTCATGTCACATATGAAGGTCACAAACTCTCCAGTAAAAAAAGTGGACCAGTTGGGGTCAGTCATCAGCACAGCATCTAGAACTGAACACAAACGTGAACTGAAACTACTTTAGTTTGACTCTACAGTATGTATGGATATATTGATTAAAATAAAGTCAGCTAAAGACTCATCCTCAGTGGATGAAATGAAAGAATATAAATTAAACTGAGCCGTTACCTTGAGCATGTCCATAGTAGAGGAATGTATTCAGCACTGAAATAAAGATGGAAACTTCAGATATTACTAAAATAAAACAACTTGGGATCTATGACTGACATTCACAGTGGAATATGAAACAAGTTTAATGTACAAAATCTGTCTAATAATCACTGTGATGAACCAATAATGTGTTTCTGTGATGATTTAACTCAGTTCTCTGACTCTACATCAAAATATTTCACTTTCAATAAATCTGTCAACAAGACTGAAGTAAAAGAGTTGGTAAAAAGTATCTGGTACTCACAGTGTAACAACAGCACAGACAGCAAAGTGTGTCCCATCTTCAAATCCAGCTCTGACGCTTTGACACTTGTTCTGTCAGTGAAATACGTCCACTTTGTACCAACGAGAAACAGTGAACTGTGAGACGGAAGAGTTTCCTATCATCATAGCATCAGAAGTTGTCTGAGGAATGATTTTTCTGTCTGATAAATGTCGTAACACTTCCGTCCCTATCTAAAAAAACAACCAAAAAAAAAGCTCACTCCACTGTTGGTTCGACCACAGAATATTTAGACAAGGTGAAACTTCCTTTCCGGCTTCTGCAAATACAAATAAGCTGATATTTGCTTTTTAAATAAAAAAGAATCTGATCACAAAAACATTAAAGTAGAGACAACTTTGATCAGCTAGGATTAAATATTCTAAGTGTCTATTTTCACTCATCACATCACACATTGTATTTATTTGTGCAGGTTATACTGGATGGAAACAGCAAGTTTCTACAGTGATGTGCAAATGTTTGGGCACATCTCAACCACATATCTGTTACTGTGAAAGTCTCAGTGACAGCAGAATTCATGAATCCATCATTTATGACAAGAGGTCCAGGTCCTGAGGAAGAAACACAGACCCAAACCATCACACTACCACCACCATCTTGCACTGCTGGTATCATGTTCTTCTTGTGGAATGTAGTATAAGATTTACATGTTTTCTCTATTTGTAGATAATGTCTCTCACTGTGGGTCTCTGGAGTCACAGAGCTTTAGCAATGGATTTATAACCCTTTCCAGAATACCAAATGTCAATGACTTTTATTTTGCATCTGTGCTTGAATCTCTTTAGAACATGGCATCATGTGCTGCTTGTTGAGACCCTTTAGCTACTTCACAATACTAGACAGGTTTTATTTAGTGATGCTGAGATTCAACAGTCCTGGCAGTAATCATATGTAGGTGCTGCTGCTGAAACTGAACCCAACTGTCCTATGAATTTGGTCATGTGGTTGATTGACAGCTCAGGGAGCAAATACTGTTTCACAGCACACAGTGTTAACATAAAGATCATATTATGACGTAGCCATATTCACCTATTCACTGTTAATTTCATGTGAGGACAACAACAACCTGTACTTCATGTTAGAATGTAAAAATAAACACTCACAGTTCACACTGAACATCCTGTTTTAATGCTTCAGCAGAAAAAAGCCAACTATCTCTGTTTTAATCAGCTCAAGTGACACCTTTTTTTCTAGTGCAAAAGGAAGAACAGATAAGTTAGTTTTAATCATACTTACATTTTACTGACATCCAGCTCTGTGCTGACGTTTGTCCTGAAACTCAGACTTGAAGCCTTCATCTGCTTTGACACTGCAGCAATGTGCAGCTCTGTTCTGGTATCATTTTGGATGCAAAGATTATTTTTAAAGAAACCAAAATTGGAGTCGAAGGCTTGGTTTCTTCAGTGTGCAGCCCACAGTAACAGCTTCTTCCTCCGTCACTGGGCTCAACACAATTATATCTTTTCCTGTAAAACATTCAAACAGGACCAAGTGTCAGTAAAGTTCCAGATGTTAAATGTACTTATAAGGCTGTAATATTGAACACACAGAATGCATCTTAAATGCAACTGTTCATTATTTGACTGTGTAGCAGCAGCTCACTGTTATAAAAGCTACAGTGGAGCTTCAGACAGCAGCAGGTGATGCAGTCTTTAAATAAACTGTTGATCTGAACACTCAACGCACAAAATGATGATGTGATAGAAGTCTGTGGTCTGTTGGGCTCATTTATATTTTTGCTGATGTTGGAAATTGAACAAGAAAAATAATAAATGGTAGGAACTGCACTGCTGAGAAATTATTGGTTTGTGATATTTGGGTTGTATAGATTTTCACAAACCTTTTTCAACAAATCTTTCTAAATGATAATCCTATTAAATGAAATCATCTGGACCATCTTAGCTTCAACCTACAGAATAGACCATTAATGGGAGCTTCTGGTTTACATTTGTAGATGTGAAACAGGATCATTTCAGACACCTACGTTGTACAGTGATGTTGACTGCGTTGCTGAATTGACCTGTTCCAGACTCACACCAGTGAACTGCAGTTTCTTTGATAAACTTCTTGATTGTGCAGGTGGATCCGGTCATTGTCCCGCAGACACAACAGTTTGACAAAAAGTAATATTATCTTCTGAGACAGTAATTATGGCACTTTTTATGGAGGATATGCCGTCACAGAGAGCCAATCTGTAATATTGGAAAGCTGGACTGCTGCTTTTAGTCAAAATCTAGTGTTCGCCGTTTTTGATTTTCAATGTCCAGACGGGTTACAACACAGTTAAAAATACAAAAACTGAAGATCTGAACCATTTCTGTGAATCTGTCCATGAACAATGGAAGAAGTCTGTTCAGTCCCGTCGATGCGACCAGGCAGCAGCTCATAAATGTAGGAGTTGTTTGGTTGTACAGAAACAATCTGATACCAGAAGAAGCTCCATCCTGCAGACTGATTAGTAACAGTACAGTTCAGAGTTACTGAGGCTCCAGGACTCAGCCATGATGGACACACAGTGAGATCAGGTCTGGCTTTATCTGGTGGAAGAAAAACAACAAGCTCTATCAGTCCAGTCATTTCCAAACACATGATACATACTGGATGTAGACTTTTTTCCGTGGGGATCAATAAAGTACTTCTTTTCTATTTTAGTCTAAAATAATCTATTTCTGCTCTTAAATAGGTTGCTGAAGCTCAAACTCACCAGCAAATCAAACACTAAACTCCTCTATGTTACATGTTGGCAGACAGTAATATTGGAGTAATTCATCCAAAAAAATTGAACAGGAACTGATTCTAAAGGTTACAGACTCTCCAGTGTATAAAAGACCAGTTTGGCATCTAGAACCCAACACAAAACACACAATTACAAGAAAACATATTTGAAATGACCTAAAATTCTTGAGTAAAGCCTGTCAATTTCTATCACTTCCTGACATGTGTTGGTGTACAGACTAAGCTCATGCATGGACAGAAAATAAACCATGAAACAGGATGTGACTGATAATGATCAGTGAAATACTAATTCAGATGAATTAAGTGATGAAGCAGAAAAACAAGGAAGACTGTGATCACCTTCAACAGGTCCACAGTAGAGGAGTGTGTTCAGCACTGAGAGAAAAGAGGAAAACTTCAGATGTTATCACACTGACACAAACTGTCAATATAAGAATTTAACAGATCACACTTTACGATGTTGTGGTTTAATAATGGAGACATAAAAATATATTATTGCATCATTATTACAGCCTTAAACCAGCAGCCGAGGCACGACTTAGATAAAAACTAATACTAATAATAATTGTAATGAACATAAACCTGGTCATGTTATCATAGAAACTGGACACAAGAATGTTTTCTGTATAAGTGAGTCACTTGTGTACTCACAGAACAACCCCAGCATGGAGAACAAAGTGTGTCCCATCCTCACATCCAGCACTGACACTGTGTCACTCTGCTTCTGAAAAACACTCAGAGAATGTGGTGAGCAGAAGTTCCATCTCAGATCAGCATCAGCTCAAATACATTCTATAAAATCTAACAATAGCCTAAATTTAAAAAATAGCATTTTGGGTAAACAGTTCTTGAAATTTATTGGGATTAATCAGTCGATGTTACACACTGTATTTATCTACAACAAAAGCTGAATATCAGGATTCATTTGTAAAATCAAATCCATGTTACAAACCTTTGATATGTCAAACTCATTAAAAAATTATTCAACCATATTTTTTTTTTTAAAACTTAATGTGTAGAAAACTACTTCACACCTTCGCTATAGAAAACAGGAAGCAATGAAACCTTCAAGAAACCATTTGTCTGAGCTAAACAAGTCAGTTCACAACCTGTCAGCATGAGTGAATGAAATCATTTCCTCTTTGTGTGGACAGTAGGACTATAAATTTAGACACAGTCGCCGTCACACTGAGTGTTCACACACAGTGGACTCATCCTCCACCAAAACCAATTAACTCATTTGCAATTTACGAGAAAATGGTTCAGATACACATTAGAATTTAATTAGTTTTTCTGTTTCCAAATGCTTCTTTCTACCAACAACAATGAAATCAGGCCTGCTAGTTTTTACATCATCTCTCTGACAGACAGCAATGATCACAAACCTCCACCTACTTTCTCATTTCCTCCAGATGATGAAAATGCAGATCAGACTATTTCACACTCAGTACAACCATAATAAGACACAGAGACAACACATCTTTAAAAATGGTGTAGAAATGTCTCCAACAGGCTCAACAATGAAACACATGTATTAAATGACAAAATATCCAAGCTGCTCAAATTTAACATCATTCTGGTGTTTCTCTGATCTGTATTTGTCAATTAGACTAAATTACACAGCAGCAGAATATGACTGCAAAACACATCCATCAGCCACAACATTAAATCCACTCTCAGGCAAAGTGAGGAGCATTGATCATCTCAATACAATGTTCTGCTGGAAACTTTGGCTCCTGGATTCAAGTAGATGCATCTTAAATATTGTTACAGACCAAGTGAGGCCAGAATTTTGTGCCACTAGAAACTGAAACTCAATTCCTCTACTTAGAATTTCACAGCAACTGAATTCAATTTCAAAATATTACATTTAGCTTCAATTTCATTGGAATTCACTGCCAAACTATTTATTAACATTTTTATCAGAGATTCATGTTGAAAAGCTTAAATCATGAGATTCAAATTCAGTTTATTACAGTGGCTCAAGCTCAGAAATTAAAGTATTAAAAACACAAAGTTGTGCCTATTAACACACTCAATGCATCCAACCAAACCCAAAACCTGCTCAACAAGTGATCCAGGAACAAACCAAGACCTCTGTGTGTGAAAACAATCACATTTAACACACAATTACATCACTATTATACACATATAAACATCCATCCATCCATCCATTATCTATACACCGCTTATTCCTCACTAGGGTCGCGGGCACATATAAACAGCGATATGAAAAACAAGATTACTGATGCATTAAATTGTGAAAACAACAAAGCTTTTAAGAATAAAGATTACACTTAATGTGTTCAGAGGAACATAAAACACTTATCAAACCTATCAGTTCATTGTTAATAAAGAAAACTGAAAATGCTCTGATCATCTAACAGGAAATCATGTTTGATGACACGAAAAACACACAACTTTAAAGCCACACTTGAAACTTAATTGCAAACTGTTGCTTTGTGGAATAAATGATCACACAATGGGAATATTTACATTATAAACAAGATATTAAGTTCATATTCATCTGTTGAATGTTGGAATTTTGTAATTTATCTACTGTTTCACTGCATGTAGTTTCCAATTTGTCCTTCACTCCATTAGATTTGGAGATACACATCTCTCTATTGGTCTGGAAGAAAACCAAGGAATGACAAAATGCTGTCACTCAACAATTAAAGGCCACTTATGTCAATAGAGAGACACAAATCCTACTAGAAATGTTATTTTATCACTACACAATTACCTGCAGCTCTTCCTGGTTTCACTTCAGAATAAACTGTTTCTTCAGCTGCTGATTCTCCTGTGAACAAAGTGAACAGGTTTAAAATGCACATTTCTTTGGTAAAATGGAAAATAAACAGTGAACAGAAGAAAACAGATGATATTAGTTGGAGGAGGTTACAGTGACAGTTTATAAAAGCTTCAAGACCAACCTGTTACAACAATTAGAGCTGCAGGTGGATTTTAACTTGACTTACCTTTGTCTCTCTTGGCTTTACCTTTCTGGTGGGGGAGAACCTGAGCGTACATCAGACTGTCATCTAAAATAAAAGTCAGTTTAGTAATGTTTAAATATGTTTTCTGTTGTTTTTATCCTCTCATTTACTCATCATGGCCTCTGAGTAGATGCAGGTAAACAGACTGTGTTGGTAAGTGCTTGTTCTTAAGTATAAAATCTCCCAAGAATTCTATGCCATTAACCAACAGGCATGAAATTATTACAAATAGGGAAAGTAAATACTGTATTTTTCAAGTCTTCTTTGAGCATTTCGTCAAGAGCAGGAAATATTCTGAACAAATGAAGTGTACTTGATCGATAAACAGCCATTTATTGGTACATTTTTAGCAATATAGAAGGTTTTGTCATATTTGTGAACTCAAACCAAAAAATATTTTCAACACACTGTGTGTAGATTTCACCATTTCACGAGTAATTCTTCTTAGTTTTAGTCAAAAATGATAGACGGGAAGCATGAAACACACAAACCATTTTTTTTTTTTAAACAGACCGACCTATAGATGATCGTCTCTTCACAACAGAGTAAACTGCACTCTCCTCTGCTCTCTTCTTCTTCCCTGTGAGATTAAATAGATCACTGATTAAAAATACACTTTCCTGGACTTTATTCAGATTCTACTGGTCCATAACAGCATCTCAACCACTGTAGTTTCTATTGTATGTGGATCTTACTACATAAAACACTCACCTTTCTTAGTCACGTTTTTAAGCTCAATCGCAGAATATGTGACATCTGAGGATTCATCTGAAATATAGTCACATTTTGTAACTGAGAGACTGTCAGTAAATCATTTACAGCTGCTTCAATCATGTCATTCGGATGTTTAGCTCATTTGTGTTCAATGTGAAGAACAGAAGCTCAAACAAGTTTGTAAACCCTGTCAGAAAATAGAATCGATCTGCAAATCTCAATTCAAAAACAAGAATAACTCAGTGGTCTGAAGGCAACACCACACAACTCTAATATTAAACACTGTTATTGTGAGACACACATTGAACATTCCCAGTGCTGATAGAAAAAGTAAACCAACTCTTTGCTTTGGCAGCAGTCAACTCAAACGAGCTTTACTGCAGCTGTGAATCAGACCTGCACAATTCTGGACCATAATCCCATAAAGAACTGCTTCAGCTAGTATCTTTCATTCCACAATAAATCCATTACAGTAAATTCTGGGATCTGACTGCTGCTAGTTAAAATGTTATTCATTTAGATCAAACTGTCGACATTTTAAAACATCTATATATAATCCCAGAGGTCCACCTCCTTCTTCCTGCTACTATATAAACTCTACCTTTATCAGTGTCTTTGACTGATTCGTAGAGACAAGCATCACCTACAGAGAAAAACCAAGACAAGGTTGGATTAATGAATCAAATTCCATCATCTTCCTGATCAGCTGACAGGAAGTAGAAATGCTACAGTTAAAGATATGTCAGAACAAAAGTCAGAGTTGAGGCTGACCATTGACAGGAAAGGAACATTCATTGTTTAAAGCTTCATTCTGGTTGATGGTGTCGTCTGCAGCAGAGCGCTGATTTGAGCTCTGAGACCTGATGAGGACAGAACATTTAGGAATTACAGCAGATTTGACAGGAAACGCAGGATGTAAATCTAATATGTTGGAAAAACAAGCAAAGTGGAATGTTTTACCAACCTGATAAAGCATGAATCTGTGAAAAAGAAAGTGGCTGTTAACATGTTTTATGAATTTCAAATTCTTCTGTTGCTACAGCATTTATCAAAAGTAACAAGAATACATCTGTGATTTTGAATTGATCAGAAAACTTCTCACCCTTTGACTGTTTGTAGCAACACAACAGCAGCAGAAGAATGATCAGTAAAACTCCACAAACCAGCCCAGTGATCAGCAGAACAGGAAATGAAGAGTTTTCAGAACTGGACTCTGAAATAGGAGAAAATATATAATGTGCAGCATCACCAACAGAATTTACACATTTTCAAAAGACTACTGTTACTGAAAATAAGAATTATGGAAACGTCTACACACTTTTCACTGCCATCCAACTCTGTGGTGATTCTTTTCCTGAGTATTGACACTTGTAGAAACCTTCATCTGACTCTGACACTGCAGAGATGCTCATCTCTCCTCTGGAGTCATTTTGGATGAGTTTGTTGTCTTTGTAGAAAAACACATTAGAAAGAACATTTTGTGTCCTCAACTTGCAGCCAAGAGTAACAGAATCTCCCTCAGTCACAGGATGGACAGGGCTCACCAGGATAATACCATCATTATCTGGAATACAAACAACATGAATATTCATTCAGTGGTCATCTGATGTACGATTATTAGGAAATATCTCAAGTTTTCAATTTTATCTTACATAGCGTCTTAAATGTACCTTTCAATCATGAATACAGCAGATATCTAAACCCAGCAACAAACAAGCAGTTTGTTCCATCTGAAATCATAATTTAAAACAATTTCTGTTCGACTATCATTTACCTGATATTGTTTTAAATTATCGTGACATTAAACTACATGTGTTTCAGAAAATATCACTGACTTCTGTATTATATTTCAAAGTGAGTTCAAAGATGGGACGTCTCATGATGGTTTAAATTTTTTCATATTTCATCTTACCCAAAATCAGACGATGGTAAAAAGACAAAAAAAAAGAAAAAAAAAAAAAACTTATCTCCAATAGTTTGAGATGTTTTCATTCAACCAGCGCCTCAAACTTCAACAAGAGAAAAAATGGCCCCAGCCACCTATTTTTCTACCAATAACCTCAAAGTATTTGTTCTATCAAGCTAAAATTTCAGATACCATTTTAAAAATCCTGATTTTCTAATGAAACAGTTGTAAATAAAAGAGATGGTCGAGCCAAAGACCTCTAATGATTTAAGATGGACTAAATCAAGCGCAGCTTATTTAGCGACGTAATTACTGTACAGATCACCCCTAAATCCTCAGGACAAAGAACATGTTTATTTCACACTTTCAAATTCACATGCTGCAAATTGTAACATTGAAATATTACAGATACAGGAAACGATATAACTTACACTGTCCAGTGATGTTGACTGCGTTGCTGAATGCTGATCCAGACTCACACCAGTACACTACATTACCGTACCACATCCTATTAACATTACATGTTGATCCATTCATTGTTCCCCAGAAAGAACAGTGGAACAGGAAGCCATCATCAGTAAACCTGCTCACTCTCCATTTAGTGGAGTTTCCCTCACAGCTCAGTGAAACAGAGTCAAAGCCAAAGCGCTGCACTGTGTCTGGATTCACTGTAAGAGACGCTGCTGGATGAAAATCTGAAAAACAAAGCATGAAAAAGGATCAAGCTTTAGTACAAAACTTGTTCAGCAATGTTAAAACACTATGGAAACAATCATTTTGAAATGGAAAAATAAATTAATACATAATGGTGAACTAAGGTTCTGAATTGAAATTAAAGATAAACATGTTTAAATTATACACAACTATTTTGCAATATAAATCTGTACTAAGTTATATATGAGAATATCTGTTTAAAAAACATTAAAAACCCAAAAACTCAAAATAAGAAATTAATTTGTTCACAACAATCAATAAATTTATTTCATTGTGGAAATAGAAATGTACATAATTAAAAATTAAATGCTGTCAAGTTCTAAGGTTTGTCATGAACAGGCTGCAAAGATCAAGCTGAATAGAAAGAAAAAGGATGTAATAAACAGACATGCAGACTGACCTCCAGACCAGACAAACGTAGGTTCACTGTAATAAGTGTAATACTCTGGGTCTCCTCTTCCAGCTCTACATGTAAATCCTGCTGTCTGTGTCTGTCCATGAATCATGTAGGAATCTTGTTCAGTCCCATTGATGCTACCAGGCAGCAGCTCATAACTGTAGGAGGTTCCTGATAGATCAGGAACAGTCTTATACCAGTAGAACCTCCATCCTGCAGACGAATGTTCAACCTCACAGCTCAGAGTTACTGAGGTTCCAGGACTCAGCCATGATGGAGACACACTGAGGACAGCTTTGGGTTTATCTGTTGGAAACAGATTTTCCTCCAATTAAAACATGTGATGTGCTGCTGGTTGATTACATGTAACAGTTGGATCCTGCATATTTGCTTCATTTCTCTGTCAGCCTGCTATGTCTAAATATATGCAACAAATATTTAGTGGTATCATACAAAACATCTTTTCACAGTTTTAGCTGAACAGTCATGACTGGAGAATTATGATGAGACTTACTGTCCAACACTAACAAACTGATGGGATCACTCCAGTCTATTTTTTTGTAGTTGGAGTGAAGAAGCAGCATAAATGCTGAATTCATTTTGTTTTGGAGGTTTGATTAAACCACTAGATTTCCATTCATATTCCCACTCAATGTCTCCTCCATGGATCTCACATTTCAGAGTTCTCTTCTCTCCTCTATATATATGAGGCCAGTTAGGTTGTACAGTCACAATTGCAACAAAAACATGATGAACCCCACTAAGTTGTTTCCTATGCATTTAAAGGCCAGATTACTTACTGTTCTAAATCTCTACGCAGCAAATGTTTCATGTCCACCAACAACTGAATTCACAAAAACTACATTCAATTCTGTGTTGTAGTTGCATGAATTATTTCAAGAGCTTAAAAAACATTAAGTGGGATTACAGATCCCAACAATAACTGCAGACCATGTGAATTTGTCATTAACAGGCTTCTCAATGTCACCACCAGATTATTAGGACACAAGTTTATCTGACTGTTAAAACTGTATATTCTGTAAAATTAATGTGCTGCTTAGATGCATTCAGACAGTTTTTGTCTTATTCTTTCAGCTACAACCCTGGCAGCGTACAGTCAGAGCAAGTAAAAAAAAAATAAAATTAACAGGAAAACATAACATGCTTCATGTATTCCTCATAAGAACAGACTATAATCCAAAATTAAGAGGAAAATAAAATATAATACAGGCTAAAACAGCACAGCTGCTTGAACCAAAATCAGGAACAAAAGCTGCAACAAAACTGCAGACTACATGAATGTGTCAATCATATGCTTATCAGTAAGTTGCTTAGATGTAGGTTTAATCAGGTGTCACAAGATTTTATGATGAAATTACAAATATTGTCCTTTAATTACTACTTAAGAGAAAACATTAACACATGATTAATTATTTAAGAACAATAAAGTTATTTTTATGGTGATGTGGAGGATGAAGTCACTAAACTCATGTCTCATTCTTATGACCTGTACGACATCTTTAGTCTTGTTTCAGCTGCTTGGCAGTGTTAAATGATAGCAAGTAGTATGCTCTTTGAGCATTTAACTAGTGCCTGTTTTAGGATTATATTGCATGACAAAGGCTTAAAGGACAGACAGGTTGGAAATCACTCATAGCTCTAAAACTCTTTTGTTCCCCTCCTTGTGCTGACCTGTTATCTTCAACATAGCCCAATCTGGAGCACGTAAAATATTCAGCATAAGTGACCATGGAGACATACACCAGTAAGAAGTGAGCCATCATTTTCGAATTCAACTTGAAATTTAGTCGATAATCACAAATCCTGCTTCATAGTACAGCACTCTGAACTTCCTCCTCTTCAGTTTACAACTAACAGAAGGTCAAACACCAACATCATAGTTACAACCATCTGCTTTGACCACAACATAAGAGTGTCGCAGTGTGTTAATACGGCTGACATTTACTTTCAAAGTCTTTCTTCCAACAGTACCGTCTCTTTCATCTTGCCATTGCCTGTGTTTTTACTCTACACCACCACCACATTTTCTACTCTTTTAAAACCAGCACTTTCCTTTATTCTGCATAACAGACTTGAGACAACTGAGCTCTAGCAGACCACTCCATCAACATCAGGTTACTCTATCACCCAGTCACAAAACACATTCAAACCTTATTGGACAACAATTTCACCCTGAATGCTATTTTAAATGTAGGGGAACTGAAGACAAAAAAAAAGCTAGCATTCAATAACATACCTGTGAAAAATCCAGATTGAAACTATGATAGATTTTTTTTTAAACTTACATTGGTCCACTTTAGGATATCAGCTAACGCATCTCTTCAAACTCTTAAAAGAAACTGTTATAAAAAAAAAATACTATGGCTCACTTTAGTAATCAAAGTTTTAATGTTGTTATCTTCTAACAGCAGCACGTTATTAATCTAAGTGGTTGTGTGTGGGCCGTATATATAATAGTGTTAAAAGGTACAAGGCAGAGATCACACATGGCACTTTTTGTATTAAACCCCTATCACAGTGAATGAACATAGTGGCATCATGACTGAACTCACAGGTTTTCTCAATGGCAACTCCATCACTTATATCAGTGTAGTAATCTGGTTTTCCTCTTCTTCCTCTGCACCGGTAGATTCCTCCTTGTGATACACTGATAACTGTGTTTAGTTCATCATTTGTTCTAACTGGATCCACCAGAACTTCAGAGGTTTCCCGAGTACGTCTGAACCACTCATATTTCCATCCAACAGAGTTCTGCACAGAGCAGGTCAGTGTCACACTGCCTCCTACTGATATGGTTGTTGTGTCTGCTGTCAGTGTGGCTTTGGGTCCAGCTGTAATAAAAAGCAAACAAATAAAAACAACAACATGCAATTATTCTCATTGCAACTGATCAAAAGTTGTTAAGGAAAATAAACTTTTAGATATGTTTTCTTTTCCCAATAAACAAAAACACCAACAATTAGATATGTTTTCTTTTCCCAATAAACAAACAAAAATACCAACAATTATACTCATGCAATTAAAAAAAAATTGTTTTCTTTGTACATTAACTCTAAATTCTTCATATTTACATATGTAATTGCATTCAACACTAAATAATGGTCATTTTCTCTGCAGCTTAAAATATTTTCAGTGGTGTTTGATGTCAATTTAATTTCAATAAGTACATTATATAGTTTCGCCATTCTTTTGTCTGACAATGTAATTTATAAACATACACACTGCACCCCTGAAAGACACACAAAGATGTGTTACTTTCACAGTAGTCTGTCATGTTTAATTCAGACAGGGGAAATGTTATCAGCTGCTGCCAACTATAATTGGGTGAAATTCTTCATGGAGAGTTCAACTATGTTTCATTATTTTAAACTCCTCAAAAAAAATTAAGGGAACAATTAAAACACACATTGGATCTCGAACAAAATATTTAAGCTGAACATTTGATATACATCATGTAGTTCATTGACAACAAAATGATGTAAAAACAGTCAGTGAAAACCAACATTAACTCACTGAGGAGTCGATTCAAAAGCACTCCAACAATTTAGGTGAAAAATTTAAATAACAGGCTGCTCCAACTAGTGTGAATTTAATCACAACTTCTAATGTGACTCAGTTGTCTCTATAGACCCCACCTGCCTGTACACATATGACAATGTCTAGACATTGTCATATGGAAACAGTGGAAGGTATGCTGTGGGATCTCTTCCCAGACCTTGATCAGGGCATCAGTGAGCTCCTGGGGAGCCTGTGGGAACCTAGGGTCCACTAACCCAGCATAAAGACTAACAGTGGGTCTCAGGACTTCATCCCAATACCCAACACCATTCAGGGTATCAATGGTTAGCACATGGAGGTCTAGGCAACCCTCCAAGGATTTGTCTGCCCAGTACAAAGCACAGTACAAATAATTAAATGCACACTGAATTACATAGTTGGGATGCATTTGTAAACAAGTCATAAATTTGTGCTATTGGTCACATTGAAAAAACTTTAAGGACTCACCTGAAACAGTTAGAGAGACGGTGTTACTGTTCTTTGTATCATGGGAACTCCTCCTGCGACCAACACACTGATAATCACCACTGTCACCTGTCAACAGAGATCCTGATGTGTAGCGTTTGTGTGTGTTGTAGTAAGTATAATCTCGTCCATCCATAATGATCTTGTATTCCCAGTCTGCATCTTCTCCTTCGTTCATGTCACATGTGAAGGTCACAAACTCTCCAATAAAAAAAGTGGACCAGCTGGGGTCAGTCGTCAGCACAGCATCTACAATCCAACACAAACATACACAATGGTGCACAAATGTTCAAATGCAATGAAAACACATTCCATGTTCATGATAGGCATTAGTGGCATTGCATAGAACAAAAATGATATGACAGAAAAGAAGGCACAAAGAGGATGTACTTAAGTTAAGCAGTAAGATGAGATTCAGATTTTGTGAATAAAAGACAAAGGGAAAATTGTTCAATCACCTTTAGCTTGTCCATTGAACAGGAGTGTCAAGAGCACTACAATAAAAAAAATTGAAACTTCGGACATTATCAAAGTGAAAAACAGCAAACATTTGGGTATTTGAGAATGTTAAAATATGACTATGTATAGCAGTCATCCCCTCTCATCTGTACCAAGTGTTATCGGTCAAGTTGATTAAAAACCACAAGTCTCCTCTATTCAGTATATACATACAAAAAAAAAAAAAAAAAAAAAAAACGGTACAAATGATCAATACTATGCATCTGTGTGATTTGGACAGAAAAGGCCAGTTATGTACTCACAAAAAAACAACAGCTCACAGGACAGAGCAGGTCCCATCCTTGCATTCAGCCCAAATGTCTGAGAAATTCTAGTGTGAAGAGTGAAGAACTGTGGGGACAAAAAACAGAAGTTACATTTCATGTAAATTCTGGATGTGACGTTCTTTTCCTACTTCTTCAGCTCAATTCTGCTCCCTTCCTTTTATACAAAATTGCGTTTGACCACAGAATGATTTAACATTTCTACACTTCCTCTTGGGTACTGTAGAAACATCTTAGACTAATTCTCATGCAAAAGTTTTGTCTGTAATTAAATTAACTACAAAGTAAACAGACAGTATTTTTTCCACATATACAAAACACGAGACCACTGAAGACAGGACAAGATATTAATCACTACAGTTTAACTGCAAAACATAACACTTCAGAAAGAGCATAATGGGAAGCATTTCAATGACTGTCTAAAGGACTTCTGCATTGATTGACAGCTTGATTCAGGTCTTTAAAGAAACAGTGACTGACGTCTCAGTTTGCTTCACTTGTTCTGTTTTTTTTGTACTTTCTAGGAGCATCACCACTTTCATGACAGCTACATGTATCCATGACAAACCTCTCATCTGTAACACAAATTGTTTTGGAGCACTACAGTAACAGCTTTGAAAACAATGTTTTTTGTCTTTACATAAATGAGCTGAAACTGCTGTGGACACAATTTGAATTTCTCAAGATCAGTGATGAAATATTCTTTTGCTTCCTGCCACAGATACGATCATCCTGTCGGCTATCGTTGCCTTGCAAAAGGTCACTAATGCTTGATGCAACTGTAAAAGGTTGCTGACTAACAGTCCAGGTTTTGAAATATACAATAAATATATTTCTATATACAATTAAAGTTTGTATGGACACAGATAAAACAGCGGCGTCAGACTCACCCACATCAGTTCTGAACAGCATGTACTTCATTACACAACAGTGGAATTTACATCTGAAAATAATGTCATTCTGCAGCCTAAATCACAAAATTTCAGCTTCATTACTGTAAAGCACTTACCTTGAGAAAACCTTAAAATTTCTTCTTATAGTGAAATCATGGTTTCAATTTTGGTCACAACTTCCACCACAGGAAGTGAGTGAGCTCAAACAAAGCAGAAATAGTGTCATGAAAGAGAAGTGAGCATGAGGAGAGATGAAGTCCTGCCCCCATCTCACAGCTAGCCTCTGTTAGACCAGAACAGTAACTGAATGGGTGAGAGGATTGAACAGTTTAGTTTGTTTTTCAGTATTACAGGAACACTTTGTTTTACATATACATAGAAAAATCCAGAAGACAGCTTAAAGAGATCTTTTAAGAAATAATTTTACACAAATAACTGATGAAATTTTAACTGTGCAACATATTTTCTAACGCAAATCTCGAATTTATTTATTTATTTATTTTTTTACAATAATAAAAGGCACTTCCATAATCACTTTCAATTCAGTGGTGGACAATCAAAAAGCATAGCATATCTGAATTTAATGGCAGAGTGCAACTACTAACAATTGCATGAGCTGTTGTGCTACAAATACAGAATAAAGAAGAATGTGGTGTTTTTTTGTTATTTATATGTCTTGTTTGGTGGCCTGATGAGCTTCTTCAAAAAGAGAATCTGTTCAAGACAGTGATTGAACATTGAGACATACATATGGCCCGACAATCTGTGGACAATCTAACAGATCATGTATGTGTAGAATGCCCATATTAACGAACGTTTCTACATTTATGTGCAATGCTAAGCCACTTTGAATGAGCTTTAACAGGTCTTTTGCAGCAATAGTAAAATTGTTGTTAAAGCTCAACCATCTCTCACTTGAGGTTTCCGATCTCTGCAAAAAAAGCCATGTTAGTTATTTTTTGTATTGCATTTTACATTCACTGGGCACTTAATTAGGCATACCAACACTTGAAGGGACCTCCTCCAATCTTAAAGCTGGGGTTGGTAGTACTTCCATTCCGACCAGTCTGCATATTAGCTGAAGTGGTCTGAGAGGACTTCTGTGTCGAAATACAGATGCATAATTGTAGTCAATCACTGGTCTTTTGACCCGGGGCAGACCAGATATGGTCAGATGAAAGGCAATCACTCAAAGAAATCCCAGTTAAAGCCACAAATTAACATTGAATTTTACTTCGACTGATGACGTTCTCATCTGGTGGCAGGTAGAGATAGGGTTAATCAAGACATGAGGATATCGTTACCAGTTATAAAGCGTTTAATAATTTGTTGGATATATTACCATAGCATGCACCTACATGGTAGCAACATGATCGACAGCCGTTTCAAATTGGAATTAAAAGTAAACTGTTGCATCTGCTGCTGCACACTCGACTTTCCTGTGACTGGAAAGAGGATCTGTGTGAAACAATGGTGTTCAATGTCATATTTAAAAATACAATATCAAACCAGTGAGACAATCAAGTTAATGTGTCCACTAGTACTAAGATTAAAGTTTCAATTATCGTCAACAGTCCAAAGTTGCCAGCAGGTTGGAAAGGCATCATTATTATTGCTTTAGTTACACATTTTATCAGAGCAAGAAATTGTAACATCAGGAATAATCATATTTTCTGATGGTACTTGAACTATCCATGTGACTTTCAGATCCATTTGGAAAATTATTTAAATCTGGACTTAAAATTCTAAGATTTCATCAAAATTGCACTGCTCTACACGAGCATGCACTCACTTAAAATGTGGGATTAAAAAAATTAAAAAAAAAAAAAAAAGCACACATTGATCCAAACTTTCATTGCATACATACAAAACAAATGATGCAATACAAATTGTCAAAGAAAAACACATTTGACAATAACTGCAAATGTTAACTTTACTTACCCCTTTGTTCCTTGGCTTCATTGCTTCAGCTGACAAGCATATATCACAATGGTACACAAAAGAGAAACCAGATTTAAGGACACATTTGATCAGCGGAGATAGAATATACGGTTATTGGATGAATGCACAGACAAAGATAAACTAAAACAAAATTTGAAATGCTTCAGCATTTTCACAACTACACTATAGCAAGAGATAGTCAAACAGCAATCAACATTTTTTTCATCATTTTATCTCCCTTGCAAATGTAGTGTAGGTCTAAATCTGTGAATGCTGTGATTCAGCCCAGCAAATCTAAGAAAGTAAGAGGAACCAAACATTCGACACCAGACACTGAGACAGGATGTAAAAACAGTAAGTTTAGCATTATTAAAACTTACAGGAGGTGAAAAAATGCTGGCAGAGGAGCAAACTACAAGAACAGCAGCCGCATAAAACCGGTAGGGGGCAATTAGGGTCAAACAATGCAGACCCAAAGTAGTAAACAAGGTCCAAAAGGAGAACCAAAAACAACAAAGCACTGACCAGGAACAAAACAGCCATAAAGACACATGCAGGTACCAACACAGATGAGCAGATAACCTGGCAAATCGCTGAAGGAGAAATATGACTAAAAACATCAGGGAGGTAACTGCAAACCAGCAGAAATAACAAGAAACAAGCAGGGAAGACAGAACATCTCTAACAGTCAAGCAGGGGGCGGATGGTATAAACGGTACAATAACAGTTGGACGCTGGAAGATAGGCCATGGTGGCAGAAAAGGTAGAAGGCTGGAGATCAGAGCAGTCAGACACTTGAGGCCGCAGCAGGCAGAGTAAACAGAACATCCTTGACCTGAGAGGGTCGGTGGCAACAGTCAACTGAATGCAGCTGTAAGTCAGCAGGACACGGTCATTCCAGTCTGTTACTTCTAATGATTGGAATTAATTATCAAAAGCACAAACTGAATAAATTCATCTTAACTACTGCTTTAAAGGGTGAACTTAACATTTTTAAATAGTCTGACTTCAATTACTTATTCTTTTCTTCTGGCACTTGCTAGTCTGTCATTGTAAATAAGATTTTCTTTAATGTCTTGCAAAACGAAATGACTTGGGAACAGGGTGGTGGTTGGCCAGCAGTCAGCTCTGAGGCAAGAAAGCTGTCTGGCTCAAGAGCATGGTCAAGAGGAGCTGGGCAACAGGCTGGCAGGAATGCAAACTACAATAAAAACAGCTGTAGAGTCAAGGCAGAGTCACTGACAGAAGTGCTACAAATGTAGAGCCAAATAACTAAACAAAGTTAGGTCTTAAAGGAGGAGCGAAAAACAAAGCAACAACAGAGGGAACGATATCTAAACATGAGTAGATTGAGGGATGGGCACAGGTAAGCAGAAGAACCGAAAAACTAGCGAGCCAGAAACACAAAGCTAAAACATCAGGGAGGTAAACATGAACACTCAGGGAAGAGCAGACAGTCAAAAAGACAGAAAAAACACAAAGGCAACAAAGCAACTGGATCAACAAGTCAGAGTAAAAACATCTGAGATACAATATGATTGAGACGTACCTATAGTGGACACAAATCCTGCATCACATAAAAACACATCCTATGGATAAACTACACAAACTTATATTCACAATTCCAAATCTGGCAACATCTACTGCTAGGATGTAGTAGCTAACCAAGACAAGTGAATTTAGGTGAACTGCATGCTTAACCCATAATTACCTGGAATGCAGTGACATGACATATTTTTGCACCAACATATAGTATGACTGTTGTAACTGTCGGTACCTGTTAAGCCTGTTTTATGCTTACCGCGGCCGCAAGGTCCGTGCGGCTCCAGGTGGACAAATTACGTCATTTTAGCACCTACGCCCCCTCAAGCAGCCACGCTCAGGTGGAAAATTTCCATGCTGTGCACCTCCACATTTTAGTCTCCATCTTCACATCAGTGTAAACAGCGCCCTCCTCTGGCTCATGCTGCTTCCCTGTTGAGACAACCAGATGAATTCACAAAGACAAAAAATTGAAGTTTTGTCAGACACTGCAGACTAAAACTTTTATGGACCATTCTAGCACCTGCAGTGCTCACTTCTAAGGTTAAGGTGTCCTGAATTGCTGGTCTCCCCTCTGAAAATCTGAGGTCAGTTAGGCTGCTGTGTGATGAAAGCCTTGTTGAAAACTGTTCAAATATTCAAAGTGGATGAAACAAGAATACAAAATTAGCAACAACTCTGTAGTTATCAGGTGTTACTGTAACATTACTCATGAATCTATGTTTTCCAATTTCAAAATAAAACATCACACCTCTTTTCTCAATTGTGTGGGTGTTACTGTCCTCTGTATAGACTGACTGGGTCTCCTCTTCTTCCTCTGCAATGATACCTCTTTCTGAAGTCCTGATAGTGTACTACAGTGCTCCACCTTGCACCGTCTCAGGTGTAGAGGATGATGAGGTACGTCTGAATCAGTCATACATCCATATAGGAGTGTGACGCTGCCCCCTGCTGGTATGATTCTCTCATCCGCTGTCAATGAGGCCAGGGGTTATAAGCTGTTCAGTTTACAGTTTAAAAAAAAAAAAACGTTAATGATCAGGACAGAATGAATGGTTTTACTTCCTTTGTTGTACAAAATACTTCAAATCTTGACCACACTTATAATACTGACAGTTCTAACAGATGTACTCAGATCACAACCAACTTATACGTAGCCCCTTTGTCCAAACTGATGTCTTAGCTCATATTCATTTCTCAACTGGTTGAGCCACTGTCATCTAAAATAAATCCTACAAAGGCCAAAAAGTAACTTAAATAACTCTTATTTCACTACCACAATTAAAAAATACAAAAGCAGCATGGGACACATTGAAAACAGAGGCTGCATATCACCACACAAACGCTTTTTTCCTTCAGACTTATTACACCTTGATCATTGGAGTCATTTTTACAAACCACTTTAAAGATGATACTATTACAATATCATTATTAAATTAACAAGCCCAGATGCTTCCAACTCTGCACAACCAAACTGAATACCTTTTCAGAATCTGGCATGGTAAACAGAGCTCAATCACTATCAAAACATGAAATTTTAAAAAAATATGTATTTAAACAGTTTTTTGCTGTCCTGTTAACATAATTAGATACATAGGGGGGAAAAAACATCTGCATGAAGGAAACTGACTACAAGTCAGTCAGCAGAACAGTTGGATTATTAAGATGTCTACAACACTGCCCAGAAAAGGTAGAGATGCGATTTTACACATTTTTATCATTACTTTGTAGAAGTTTCAGAGACTTGTGGAATACAAAAATAGAGAATTTAAGCTGTTTGCCAGTGAAATCTCAATATGTTTACACATGACCCATCTACTATATTTTTTTTTTTTTTTAGTATTTGAAAGCTGACTGCCAACTCCCACACTAAATACAGCAAGCACGCTTGTCAATACCCAAGTCAACTGCATGCACAACTGTTATGACTGACTTTGCCTATGATTGACTGATTGTGGTCTCCATATCATGCATGTCTGTGTCCTCTGTCGGATAACCAAAATGATCTGTGAAGATAACAGAATGACAAAAATTAAAGTGTGGAAAGAAAAGACATTTGAATGAGGGCAACAAACTCTAAAAATACAATTTACTCCAAAGGTGAACACATCTGCTCTTGTGGTCACTAAAATTACTTCAGCACAAAATCAGGCCATTTTATAGTATGTACTAATACATGAAAATAAATGTCACACACTTTTCTGAAAAACAAAAGCAGAGATGCAATTAAAATTGAAAGAGAAGATGACAAGTATTAGGATTACACAGCATATCGTTTTGAGCATTGACACTGTGATATGAACATGTGCAACAGTTATTGAAGAAGCAGAACACTACTTTGGATGCCTTTGCCATTGTTGCTTATGAGCACTCACAGTTTTAACAGTGGAAAGCCATTATTCAGATTTAGAGATTCGTTTTTTGTGCAAAGGTTTAGGTCAGGTTGAAGGGGAAAAAAAATAAAAATTCTTGCATACATGCATGAAGTATGACACTATTGACCTATATGCCCATTGCTCTTGCATCTATATGGTCTGTACTGCGAAGACTTGCATGCTGTGTGGTTAAATTTGCCTGCATATAAATACAACTGTGTACGTTCACACAACGCAGGGTATCCTTTGTGCATTTCCCCTTTTCATATGAAGAGGTGCGATAGCAAGAATTAGATATCAAATTGAAACCACAGCCACTGTTTCTAAGCAGAGGTTGTCTCTTACTGTACAAGACGCGCAAGCAGACATTTCTTATTAGTTTAATGACAAATCAATTACAGCACAATTTAGGATATGGTGTAATTTCTCAAACAAACATGCCAAGACAAGTCAGACATTTGAGAATGTCTTGAAGAAAAATTTTGTATTTGTTTCTCATTTCGTGGTCTTCAAGCTGAACTGAAGAAAATTATGCAAGTGAATTCTTCTGCCAGTTCATCTAAAATAAGAACATCCTGAAATGTCAATTTATTTACAGCGATTTCATTTAATGATATTTGTCACTTTTGCAGTGTAGACTGCTGTCTGCATTAAAAACTACAAAGAAAAAAACAAAAACTACAGTATTGTTTAACATGCATCATCTACAGGTCAAAAGCAAAAACACAAGCAAGGTCTTAATTCAATGATACAAACTGTACATTTACTAAATTCTGTTAAGCCTACACCTGAAAGTATGTAATTTCAGATACATCTTATGCAGTGGGTCCAACACATGGTATATGTTGTCAGTGGCTTCACAAATCAGCTAAGTAACCTGCAACTTGTCACTTTCTGTGAATACTACTACCTCATACAAGTGCAATAATAACCACCTCACTTGTGTGCAGTACTCAACAGCCACTCACAACATACATATATAAAGAGTTTTAAAATGTTTTACAGTTGTACAGGGTGCCCCAAAAAATTTGACATTTCGCAGGCCAATAATTTTGGCAGTTCTTGTTGAAATAACCTCAAATTTTCACAGAATGTAAAGAAACAGATCAAGATTTTATATTTAATGTTTTATTTTTGTTCCGTTTTCAGGTTGAGCCATGTCAGAGAGAAGTCATTTTGCGTCTTGGAATATCCTCGCACAGTCACTGAAGACTGTGCAGCGTGCTTTCAATGCAAATGCGTGTCACAGGCGGTGCACATACTGAACACTTATGAAATTGGTCCCACAGTAAATTCATGATATTCAACACCTAAACTGTTCAATTTCATTGACCAAGACTTAGTTTTCAAGACAACTGCTTTTCAATCAATCAAACTTTATTTATAGAGCACTTTTCATACAGTTAAAAATGCAACGCAAAGTGCTTTACAACATTAAAAACAAGAAAACCCGTCCCTCCCTCCATATATACATATATGGACACAACTGCAGAAGCACGCACACCCATACAGACACACACACACCCACAGACTCTCACCACTGACAGTAGGGAGACATGGCATGGCACTGACGATTGTGGAAAACGCCTCCATTGGGGTCGTCCACACTGGGAGGAGTCGCAGGCCATGACCACTGGGGGCGCTGGCACCCAGACCCACAGACCCCCCCGATCCCGACAGACAGGGGGACCCCCACACCGAGGTGGGGAGCCCCCCCCAACCAGCCGGCTGAAGGGACTCATGGACAGCACCCTCAGTGGGAGACCAGACACAGCCCCCAGTGTGGAGGACCCCCCCTGAGGAAACACTGGAGTTAAATAACTAAAAATTTAAAACTACAAGATAGAACAAAAGACCTATAACATAAGTAAAAAGGTGAAAGGTTAAAAAAAAAGTAAAAATACATACGAAAATAAACACAAAATGATAAGAACATAAAGATTTAAGAGGTTAGTTAAAAGCCTGATTAAAAAGGTGAGTCTTTAACTTTTAAAATGTCAAATTTTTTGGGACCCCTGTATTGTTGGTGCACTTAGGGAGTGGCTCTTTAAATTTTGTTGTACTTTAATGACAACAAAGGCTTTATTCTAAAAAGCCATGCCATCCTTCTTGTGTGATCATTCTATTTTATATTAAACAAAGACACCTTTGCATGAGAAGTGAAATGGCAATGTTTATTTAGGACATAACTTCAAGTGAGCTTAAAGCACCCATGTGCAGCTACATGTAGGCCTCAAACGATACTGTATATGCTGGCAACAGACCCTTTATCAATAGTAAATAACAAAGCTGTTTGATAGAATGATGGATAGTTACATTTAAATACATTACAGCCACACTGACATAAAAGCACACAATGAAAGTGAGTAAACACCAAAGGCTGCTATTTCTTCGGCTCCTAAACATCCTGTCATGTCCCAATAATGGAGTTATATCATGGAGTCCATCACTCTCTCCTGATGGTGACTTTGGTCAACAAAGACCAGTTTTGTGGTCTACAAACACTCATGATCCTGTGACCCTCAAATCCTCTACTAACATACTCCCATTGGCCTGCTTCAAGGGCCAACAGACTTGAAATCGGGTTCTACACTGAGGTTGGTGCACGATTCTCCAATCTCCTCCCCCCACAAAGAAGTGACGTTGCACTGGTTGCCCTCCATGCACCTCTGGGTTTTAGTTGCAGTCTTTATTTAATGTGTACCAGGATGAGATCATTCTTATACCCTTACTGACTTTCATTGAAGTTAAAGGTATATATTTGAATGCAGTTTTTATAAGTGTTACAATAAGCATGTTAAATAATTTCCTGTATCCTTCATAAAGAGGATAAAGTAGTTAAATTATAATTCTGAATGATGAATAATAATCATTAAAACTATAAACTACTATTACCCAATTCTAGTACCAGCAATGAACTTCATAATACAGAATAAATAACAAATATTAAACTACAGGAACAAAATGCACATACATGGTGGTGTTCATTTTTTAAAAATCTCTTAAAACTTAAAGTTAAAGAAAGTATGCCTTGGTTTATGTGACAAAGTTTGCGGTACCACATGGCCAGCGGCCATGTTGGATCTTGCAGTTAATCAGTACTCACCGTTTCTTGGAAGAAACTTGAACCAGTTGAGGGATTTCTGCATTCAACGAAGAGCTCTGCCATGTTCCTCTAGCATGGAGCAACCGAAGCCCGCTATCCAAAAACCCACAAACTGTGCTAAAATGCATTTTATTTGACCCATGTTATTCCCAGTAAGCAATAAGTCATACGTCCGCATGACTTCAGTTAATAGCGACTCTACTCACGCGCACTTGCGCAGGTGTTTCTCCACACACAATCAATTAGCAACCAAGTGCGCGAGAGATAGCTAGCTAGCTAGCAGCAGTCCACAGGAGGATACGGCCTTCGTGCTAATTAAGTGAATTTGTGAGAAAAAAACTGCTCCAAATTACCCACTTTCTAACTTTACGAGTCTACTAACCGACAACACACCTCTCTCCTCTAATAAAAATAAGAATATATGTATAATTATCGACTTTTACCGACGCTACACGACAGTACAATCTCTGCAGTTCAGCTCCTTCTTCTCGGCCTCGTAAGTCCCGCCCATCTGGGAACGCGATAAGCTATAATACTCGTATCTGATTGGCTAATGACAAATAGCGTCCACCTGGCTAACCAATAAGCGATGCTAAATCATGTCATGACAGATTCACAGCCCGCTCTAAACATCGGACATTTCAGTAGCTGTACACGAAATGAATTAAAAGGCAGCACACCAAACATGTTATTGAGAAAATTCTTATTTAAAAAAATATATTTGTTAACTTGAATGTCAATGCGAAGTTATTCAAACATGACTCCTGCAGCACATTAAGCAAAGATCCTCACCTGTATGGATGTCATGGATTGCACTGCTGCCACATGATTGGCTGATTGGATAATTGCATGAAGAACAGATGTGGCCTCACAGGTGTTTCTAATGAAGTGCTGTTTGTGTGTTGTGTTAGTCAACAAGACTGTTTAGAAATACACATATACAGCACATTTCTGAAAAATAGTGACTGAAAGAAAGAAGGAAATGATGAGTGAGTTAAAGAAGTATTAAGATTATTTACTTAAGTAAAAGTACAAATATAGAAATTTAAGTCCTACATGTGTGTCAGCATCGTGTTACTGTTGTAGCTGTTGCAGTGAGAACTGCCTTGAATTTCTTTATATCCAGTTTTATATACAGGAAGAAAGAAAACTAAGTTATGATGCACACAATTGCTTTTATTTTTTATTTGTATTTTTTGGCGAGATTTTGCATCATTTGAACATTTACTGAAATAAAACAAGTTTTTAAAAAAAGGTTCTTGGTTGATGGAGCTGTTCACAGCTCATAGACATCTGAAATGTGACCCCGACTACGCACTTTTTTGTTTTTAAGAAGCCCAAAATGTGGGAAACACTTGTTTATTTTTTTCAGTGTTTGATTTTTTAAAAGCTTGGACATATAGCGCAGCATACATGGAAACACTCATGTACCTCAAAATTATACTAAAGTACATTACTAAAATAAATCTGCTTAGTTGCTTTCCACCATGAGACATTATGCATATTAACATCTTGTGCTGTATGTTGAACTTTTGAAATCACATTAGTTGCTGAAAAACGATGTGTTTTAATGATCGATGTAACAATTTTGGAATCAGCAGCTGTGGTCTGTACGAACACTACCCTCCTAAAATATCTTCAGATGTTCTCAGTCTTATTAAAGTTTTTATGAAATTTTAGACTCTGGTGTCTGACATAAGTGTCGTTTCACTACCTCACATGCATGTCAAAAAAAATCTGAAAATCTGTTTATTTACATTTGGGATACAGGCAATGAAGAACTATCTCTGTTACCAAGTGGACCCAAAGATGTAGTGGTGGGTCTTCTATTATGAATAAGCTGAGTTCACTTATCTTTTATTGTATGCAGTATGCATATTTAATTTTTTGATGTTCATTTGTTGAATGTTTTTGAGATGTGCATTGTACATGAATAGATTAATAGAACTTGACTTTATGTAACTTTTATTGCCACAGAAAGTTCAAACATGAACCTTGAATTCTTTAATACAAAACACTATCACTGTACAAAATAACTGCATAATGTGTGAAAATGTGCAAAGACATCATTCCAGCTTGCACAGCTTTCTGAACACATCATCTGACTTCTTTCACCTATTGGTGGTGCTGTGACTTCAGATTTTTCGGATTCTGCAACACAGTGTACACTGTGTCAACATGCGTGGAGCGCTGAGTCTCATCCAGATCGACTGATTCTGAGGTCAAAGCCTCTTGTATGTTCTCATGTCCTTTCATATCGTTGCTGTTGTCACTTTTGCCAAGACGGGTAGCTGCTTTTGGCCTCTGTACAACGCTATAGGTGGTATTTATTTCGTGACTTTGCTTGGAGCCCAGTTCCTCTCTCGGGCTGCTGGTCTGGTTGGGTTGTGAGACGTCCACGTTCTCATAGGAGGCCTCAGCTTGACTGGAGGAAGACGTGGAGATCCTGGGCTCAGATCGTGGATGATCCTCCATTGGCTGACTCTGTATCACTTGAGCAGCATGTTGCTTCACCTGGAAATAATGCCTTAAAATAAGTTTCGTCACATTATATGTCACATATTACAACAAGACCTCGTAATCTATCCAGTTGAGTATTTGTTGCTAAATGCAGCTTACCCTGTAATGACGGCACGCTGCTGCCAAAATGACACCACAAAAAAGAAGAAGCGCTCCACAACAACATACTCCAATAATTAATTCTATTTTAGGGAATTGTGTGAATTCCTCTTCATGTCCAGGTTTGGATTCATGGTAACCTGGAAACACATAAAAAATATATAGTAAGCACAGAAATATTATTTATTGCAAACAACTACTAATTATTGAAATCACAGGAGTTCAACAAAGCTATCAAGAAAGAAATGAATGTAGCTTTACCTCAGTGCACTGATTTGATGAATTATAAACTAGCAGCTCTGCTATTAAAAAATATCCCAGAATACTTACACATTGCTATGCTTTTGGAAGCATTATTTCTGCTGACATGGTTGCTGGCGCTGCAGATAACACCTGTGTTGTCAGCGGAGACGGTCATGTTGACCTTGCTGAATGACTTCTGAGATGTTCTGCAACTGTCTTCCTCACAGACGAACGACAGCCAGTCATCATGGATGGAGCAGTTGCCTGTGGTCTTGCAGAATCCAGAGATGTTGGACTGAAGCACAGATATTACTATCACAGGTACTGGAACCATTTCTGCAGACAGGCAGTAACAAGAATTATTCAATGGCACCCTCTAGTGGGGCTCTAAATATGGGACTATGCAAAAAAAAAATAGCAATACGGAAAAGAAAATCAACTAAAACAACAACAACAAAAACATATATTTGCATATGATGTTGGTGCCTCCAGAATATTTTCATATGGGTGACCATTTTCTCTTGTCCCACCCCCTCATGATCAAGCTGAATCTCAAATAAAAAAGTTAAAATGAAATTTACATTTCCTTTTTTTGGTATTATTTTTTCAATGATGTTTCTTGTAATTGTGGGAACATTTTTTTAATCGACGTAATATTTTAAATAATAATAATTATGCATGGAACGTGTGTCCCACAACATGCACACAACCCTGTTAGCGTGATCTTTTTAGCTGGTAGAAGAAGAAAACAGTAGATCACTTCAAACAGTTTTCCAAAAGAATGGGTAGAGCAAAGCAATGGGATCTCTTGTATTTTTCATATTTTTTTAACACTGTCAGCCTTGTTTGAATGTCTCACTCTGCCTCTTGCAACCCTGTTATGCATGTTATCAGAATAAGACAAATTCTTGATACTTTTTCTTTGCTTTTTTACATAAGTAAGTTTGTCCTCTTGGTCAGCAGTAACAGCTAGATAAATATCTAGCTTCTACTCCTCAGAAAAAGCTAAAGTTAGCATGGATTAGCAACCCCGTTACTGTGATTAGAGTAGGGTTAGCAAACAACAAATAAAACATGGAATAAAAATGGTACCATTGATGTGTAAGTTGAGCCAATCAAGCCTTTGATAGTTTATTACCTATTATTGATGAATATGTAGCAGAAAACTATAAAAGAGAAGGTTTATTTTACAAAGATTTTGAAGCCCAAATGTCCTCCAAAAAAAAATCACCCATAGGAAAGAAATCCACACTGTATCTGTGATTTTTCTGCTGAAATGTATGTGTGATTTATTGAACTACGGCAACTTATGGTACACTAAAATGTGTTTTCATTGTTACTGGGCCACCTGTAGTGACTGTAATAGCAACAGAAGTCATGCTCTGCTACCGCTGCTGCAAACATCCTGCTGTGAAATCGAAACTTGATTTGACAGAAAAACTATTTAGATTTTAGTAAACTGTTCAGACTTTTACAGTTAAATAATATCAAGCTGTGATGGAGGAGTCAACTGTTTAACAAATGTTTTAAATGTGGCTAATTCACCAGTGAAGTAAAGAAAAGCACAAAGTGTGATTTAGATTCTGACTTTGGTGACGCTCATATAGATCTTGTTGGTTAATGTATGTATCTAATTAAATCAGATTAAAGACTGCAAGAAACAAATGATTATTCAGCTCCTTTTAGAGATCCACGTGTGCACTTCTATCAACAAAAGGCCCGCAAACATGCATGATGTGTCTTTTTTTAACCCCCTCTGTGATGTTTATTCACAGACTGCATGGCCGACTGGCTGCTACTGTCTGTTCCTGTCATCTAATGCTTCTTTCACTTGCATTCTGACACTGTAGTTGCATTTACTGCAACTTTGGCATCAGATTTTCTGTAAATGAACTTAAGCAATCAGATCTGGAATGACCACAGCTGTGGCTCCCTCTTGGAGGTGCTGCTGGTGAAGCTCGTGTTTTTTATTGTTTTCTGTCATGTTTGAGGATAAGTGTTTGTAAGGTAAATGCTAACTGATTCAGAAATGTATGAGCAGCGTGGAACCTACCTTCAAAAATGACGTGGTGCTTCTCTGATATTGCATTAAAGTTAGAATCCTGGATTGAGACTTCATAGATGCCAGCGTCTTCATCATTCAGCTCATATATACACAAGGAGAGGTTTCCAGGACTATAAACCACTCTCTTTTCATAGTTGGGATTGATTTTTCTGTCAGTAGCAATAATTTTCCCAGAGATCTTCCATGCAGCGCTTTCATAAGGGGGCAACTTTCGAACATGCAGACATACTGAGCCATTTTTCAGTGCATAATGCATCGTTGATGGGCTGCTTGCCATGATCCCTGATAGGAAACATTGCAATAAAAGATATAGATTATTACAACTTCAAAAAGCTTTCTGTGGATACAAAAGATATATTGAAATAAATGTCATATTATTGGATGCAAAGCTGAATATTTCTCCACACTGAAAATGTTCATAAAACAAGAATAAATGTCAGCATAAAAACTGATTCTACAACACATTTACATATTCTCCAACATTTTCAATGACCTTCTTTATAATTCGGTTGCAGCTACAAAACCAATGCATTTTGTGCTTTCATCTATAAACCCTTACTGAATTAGAAACACGAGACTTCATTTTAGTATCTTTTTCTTGAAGCAACCTCATCAATATCTACAAAGCAGATCAACTAGTTGCACCATTTAAGATTGAGATATTGCAAAAGATTTTTAATTCATCTTACCTGTAATAATCCAACAACTAAGAAGCGGAAGAAGCATTTTTAATCCGCTCAAAATCCTCTGAACTTACGTAAGTATGAAAGTGTTGAACAGGAAACAGGGTATCTCTGTTGTGCATTCAGTTATGACTGCAACAGATGAAAGATGGCAGAGGCCAGGAAGCAGTACAGAATCTGTCTCATAAAAATGAGAAAAAAATTAAGCTCCAACAATTAAGAACCAAATACACAGTTTGTAAACTATTACTAATGTGGTAGGATTAGTCAGTATATGTCAACACAGTTAGAAAATAATAATAATAACAATAATCATTTTTCATACAGAAAATAATTCAATAAATTTTTTTCTGGTTTTGAAATTGTATAGAAAAATGTGTAATGATGTTGGAAAAATGTGTAAAATAACAATGTTTCTCTACAACATAAAAGCATGAGAATGATTGCATTTTTTTAAAGTATTTAATTTTGACTTCATATTTTCTGTATGGCAACTGTTAGTGACAGGCATTTGACCATTTTAAACACTTTTTTGGACTAATTTTAATAACCTCTGACATGATAGAATGGAATATACTGAGGGCTGGGAAATGTCAGCATATGACCCGTGTCTCAAGGTTGTGAAAGAGACAATGTGGCTGTTGGGTTTCCTGTGATTTGTGTAGCAAGCAGGACAAGTTTCTACTCTGAATGAGTCACAGGGATAACAGCAACATTAATGATACTTTAAAATACAAGCTGTCTGTCTTTTGTGGTTTTTTTCATCTTTGTCTGTGTACATACAGGGCTGCACAGTTGGTCGGTAGTTCGCACTGTCACCTTGCAGCTAGAAGATCCCCAGTTTGTGTCCTCTGCTTTCTCCTTAAGTCTGCTGGGAGAGACTGCAGTTCCCCCATGGCCCTAACAAGGATTAAACGGTGTATAGTTAATGGATGTATGGATGTGTACATACAGCATCAGTATGTGCCTGCAAGTTATATGCGCAAGCTAAACACAGCACAAACAACACAGCATACTATAAAACAGAGAAAAGCTCAGCTGGAGCATGATTGACTTAAATATCACATAGCATTCAGGAATAATTTGCACTGTATTATGATGGAGGACAATGAACAAACAAATGGCCAAAATGAATACTCAGAAAATATTGCAGCATTAAGTTAAAATTTAATCTGAAAAGAGAGAGCATGTTTTTTCTGATAGCTCACACATATGTTACGCAAATGACATCTCCTGTGCTCTTGAGTGAAAATAATAAAATAAAGACAGCCTCTAGTGTTTTTCTGTATCCTGTGCAGACAGAGCACTTCTTTTCACGTAGTGAATGAAATCGATTTATTATGAACCAAAGCTCCATTTAAGCAGAAACCATCATATTCCACTACTGGCTGATCCTAACATTAGTATGAACGAAAGCAAACTGAGTCACAGTGTGAATTGCAACACATTTTAGTCAGGAAGTTCAGTTTTAGACACAAAACCACAAGGCTGTGGGCGTATCAGAAGACAAACCAGTGTGCAGGTGTTTCTCATATGACAGGATCTTACTAGTAGCAATAGAAAAGTGGCATATTAGGAATGTGCATTTCATTTGCCCACACTGGATCCCTGCTTGCACCAAATGTTGAGCCATTTTCAAATTGTCTTCTTTTTTTGTCAGCTTACAAATAAAGGCAATGTAGCAGTCCTATTCAAAACAATGAACAGGTTGGGTTTATTCACACACTGCAATATCACTGCTAGTAAAATTGATTTTATTTCATTGAACTACAACTAAAGGTGTGTTTGCAGCATAGGTTGAGCAAAAAGTCAGAATTTTCAGTGTTACTGAAGTGGCTTTCTTTCAATCTGCTACATCACCATGGTAACTGATGCTGCGCAGCTAACCTGCTTTGAAGGAGGTTTTGTTCAGAGTTCTGGGTTTGGATTAACTGTAAGACGTGCTACCTTTTAGATCCTGACATATTCTCTATGAGCCATTCTGAGCTGAAGGACTACATTAGATCTCCAAACAGTTACAGCAGACAAACTGCCACCTGTCACCTTGCCAAAGGAACCGTTCAGTTGGTGATGCAGAAAATGCATAATTATGTTCTTATGCTTCGTCCTGATTTGCTGCCAAGTCTATTGTACCCTGCTAGTACTGCAGCTGATTAGTCTATTGGTTTTAATCACAGAGAATATTCAATCGATAACATTAATTTCACCTTTGGTTCGCTTTGGTTGCTTATTTACAGGAAGTCGGTATGCACACTCGCCTGGCTTGAACCTCTTGGCATCAAAGCAGATTTTCACACACTAACAATGGTGTTACCCTGCATCTCTGCAACAAACGCATCTGCAACATGCATCTACAGTCATCTTTATGAATGTTAGCAGCTCACAATAAGCTGACATTTAACTTCACTGTGTAAACATCACCTAAATATGACAGCAATAGTGATGGAATTAGTTTTGTAGCAGTTCACATATAATAGAAAAAATGCACACATTCACTAGTAAGGCTGTAATTGTAAAAGACTTTTCATACTAATGTGCCCATGCACATTAAATATGTCTTGCATGCATTAGTACACACTGCTCTGCATATTAACTCCAGACAGATATTCCACCATGCTGAATGAATCTTCCAACTACTTGCAGACAACTAGCCCCTCTGTTCACTGTTACTGAGCCATGCTGCATTCATTTTGTTGATCAAGTATGTTTAATTTGGTTTGCCCTCTGCACCGTGTAGACACAGCCTGCAGTTCAGCCAAATATTCTCTAAGTTTGTGCTGCTTGATTGTTGATTGTAGCTGAGTAACTCATGGCTTCTCAGTTACACTTAGAAGCACAGAATGTTTTGTCTTTTACAGCATTTCGTGTTCACTTTTCCCAATTTTCCAATGTGACATGCAGAATGAAGTGATTCTCCTTAAACAAGATTAAATTTGGTTAATTTTCCAAACAGAATTGCATTTTACATACAATTCTTTTAAAAAACATCACAAAGTTAAAAACCCGGTGGAAAGTTTGTGTACACTCTCTGTTTATGATAAATGGATTGGTTAAAAAGCTTCCAGTTCAAGCAAGATGAATAATCCATAATCCAAAAGCTGCTATCTACATGTAAAAAGCAGATAAAGAAATGGTAAAGACATTTTTTCAAAGAGCTTGTTTGTTTCATGCATTAACATATAGACTTGTTCATGTTCCATACAATGCATTTATTAAAAGAGGCACTTAAAAACTACATTAGCAGTTAGACCAATGAGCTTCCAGTATTGAGGGCAATATACAGTCATGCATACAGTCATGCAGTAAACACAACATCTCACCAGAACCTTATAATGAATTATCTGCAGTTTTTAAAAATATTTTTCATTAGGCTCATCTGGAACAGCAGATGATTTCATTGGAAAAGTGGCATTTTACCTTATAATAGTGTCAAGAACATAGATTTTATTTTGGACATCTCTAAAAGGACCTTAATATATATATATATATATATATATATATATATATATATATATATATATATATATATATATATATATATATATATATATATATTAAGGTCCTTTTAGAGATGTCCAAAATAAAATCTATGTTCTTGACACTATTATAAGGTAAAATGCCACTTTTCCAATGAAATCATCTGCTGTTCCAGATGAGCCTAATATATATATATATATATTAATAGAAATAACATTGTGCACTGACAGCAATTAATGTGGTATAACAAAAAGCTGTGCACCAAATGTCAAACACCTAGAAATGAAGAATGTAGGAGAAAATATTTATACATACTGTATAGAGGTACATGAAATCATACTGTACATAAAATAGCTCACAAAAATACAAAAAGCATTATCACACTCGCAAGTGTAAACACACACTCAGACTTACAAACTTTCAACAGAACCACATGATTTAATCACTTAATACAGTGCATTAAGCATTGAAGTTAGTTCAGTTATTCTCCTTGTGTGAAATGCCACTTTTCTTTCAAGTTAAAGTGCTTTTAGTAATATTACTAAACATATTTACCTCAAAAAACAGGACATTCATATATCAAAGAGCATATTTTCAGGTAATGATGTTGTTAGAAGCTACTGGGTACATAAAATATGATACATTCCATTGGAAACCCCTCTTTAAAAAACACGTGGTTCCAGTATTTTTGCCACCTGTTGCAGGTTTTTTTATTATTATTTAAAAGAAAAAAATAAAACAGTACTGTGATTCAGTGACGAACACATCCAACCTTCAACTTCACTGCAAAAATCATCTAATCAAACCAGGTTTTAGAGCATTTTTTTAATTCTTAGTGGCCCTTTTTCCTGTTTGTTCAAGATTCTTAAAATGACTTTCAGGAAATCGGGTTGCATTATTTCTGCTGCCTTGATTTTAATCGCTTGTTTTGAGTAGATCAAGACTAAAAAAATGGTTCGATCAAATAATGATTTTTGCAGTATTGTAATAAGTCAAGTCCTTTCCCCAAAAAGAAAATGAATCAGTTTCTCTGTGGAAGAGTTGACATTGTGCTGAGCATTCGCACAAGCCATGTTTGTTTCCTTTGAGGCTGCTTGTAGTTGTCTTCAGTATCTTCTCTACCGCCTGGTGTTTACTGTATATCTGTGTGTGGGTAGTGGGTGAGGTGACAGAGCACCCAGGTGGCCCTGTGGTCCACGATTAAAATATGCTGTGTGTAGGAGCAGGGAGACGGTTTCTGTGTGAGAATGTGGCTTCTTCTGTTGAGCAGCTTGTTTTGTTTTTCTTCCTGTCTTCACCTCATCTCAGTTTCAAATCATCTTTCCGTTTCCTGTCGTCTCGCCTCCACCCTCACACGTTGCTGATACGAACACTGAGTGGGCTGCTATCTCTGACTCGCCCCCTCTCCTTCCCCCTCTCTTCCCCCCTGTAGCTCTCCTCCAGTCGCATCTTCTCCGGGTCCGTCCCATCCTCCTTGCCGCCCCGGAACTGGGACGCCTGCGACGGGGAGCTCGGTGGGAGGGCCTGCTTGAAGAGGGGAGGAGTTTTGGTTTTGGCCACTTTGTCAAAAAAGGCAAAATCGGCCACGTATTTTCCCGACGGGGACAGAGAGACGACTGGGGGAAACTCGTAACCCCACAGGATCTCATCCGGAAGGTAGGATGTTCGAACTTGGCAGGTAGCGGAGGTCGGCTCAACCGTGGCGCTCATGATCACCAGGAGCTCGAAGTCAGCTAGTTCTGGGTCTGTCCAGCCACCACCTGAAGACACAAGAGAACCGAAGTTAAACATAAAAATGGTCTCTGATGCTTTAGCTCATACAAAAGAATGCAAACTTTTCACATTGAGCCACACGTTCATATTTGTTTGCTCCTTTGCAGGCATCAAATACAGTACAAGATTGATTATCCATCACCATACACATGGAAAAACAGGAAAGGACTTCACGAAAAAGAATTATCATCATTTTGGGCATCTTGATGTATCAAGTCAGATTCCCATTAACAGTTAATACCTAAAATCCAGCCTTCAGTATAGTATGCCATGTTTATATAAAACAAGAAGATCTAATGTCGTTTTGTTTTTTAGAATTTAGTTCATCAAATTTGCAACTTTCTGCAAGTCCTTGAACTATTTGATGTGATGTGTTGTGGCATCAGTAAAATTAACCAAATCTACATTTAATATAATGATTTTCCATCAAGATCACTTTATTCTATGTGCATCGTTCAAAAATTCTCCTAAAATTAACGGTTTGTACTCAACAGATCTTGCAAAAAAAAGAAAAAATTCTACTCTCCTTAACACAGCTGAGAAGTCATGACTGACTGAGCAGCAACCAACAAGATGAAAATTCCAGGAGTTTTTCAGCTGAACTGATGGTCAGCAAGTTGTTGGAAAATGCTTTCTGCATGGTGAAATATCTTTGAAGAGTTGATGATCAGAGTCATGGGAGAAGAGTAGAAGTGTGTATGTAAATAGTTAAATGTCTATGACATGTGGAGCTATGACAGAGGCAAAGACAGACAGAAAAGTTCATCATGTCTATATGTCGACTCAATAGGGATTAATGAGAAAAATTCATGAACGCAATGCAAAATGCCTGCAAGCCAACTGCATTATATTTAATTTTATTTTGACATCCGAGCATAAATATTGTTTTCCTGCATTAAGAAAAATAATTGCACAATAAATTAACACAGAAAATGCACAAACTACTGCATAAAAATCCACAAGAATGCATCTGATGTTTGAAAGAAATCTACACCAATGAGTGTAAATCTAATATTTACTCATATTTTTCTGTCTGCTGTGTGGTTCTGAGCTGAGTGCAGCAGCTTAATTAGAGTTTTTCCATCAAGAAAAACAGTCATTGGAGTTGTGAGTGCAAGAAAACCAAAAAATGAGCTAAAATAAGCTGAAATGCACCACAGATCTGAAGCCAATGAATAAATGGACTATCTGTTGCTAGTTTTCATTCTCAGTGAGGTATAAGAATTATATTATTTGGTATATTTTGTAGTCAGGATCATTTCCCTGCTGCAATAAATCCAAGTCTAAGGCACAGATTCATTCAGTAAAACACAACTGCAAATGTGGGTAAGCAAAGGCACACACACACGCAGCACACACACATCCTGAAATTTCCAAAACATCACAACTCCCTCCTCACGACTGACTCACAAAACACTTGACCGTATCACCCAGACACACACACGCACACTCACATCTGAAATTTCAGTACACACACCGCACAAAAGGCGCCACATGTTGAAATCCTGAATGTCCAGAGTATGTTTTCAAAGTACATACAGAATATATTTGCCTCTCAAAGGACACGCTGGAAGACATATGCACTGAAACGAGCACACACCTGCATCAACAGGCCTCACTCAGAAAGCACTCTGTCATCTGTCTAAACAACTCTTCCCCTAACCCAGACCCAGACCCAGAATCTCTCCCACCACATAAACAGCAGGTTTCGCAACCTTTTCATCACACTTCGACACAAACGTGGCCGAGGGATTCTCTCTATTGGCCTGTTGTGAGTGGTGCAAAGGAGCTCCATTGTGTTTGATAAAATATATGGACAATTACTGGATGGATTGCAATGAAATCTAATACAGACACTCATGCTGGCCTGTGGATTATTTTACAATAACACTGATGATTTTACTTTGTATGTAGTTTAATGTAGTGTCTCTACAATGTCATCATTTTAGACAAAATTTGAGTTGTTTTGGACAAATTTCGGGTCATTATGGACAATTGTGAGTAGGTTTGGACACGTTTAAGCCATCTTGGTAAGGTTTGAGCCGTTTTTAAAATGTTTTAGTCATTTTGGACAAATTTTGAATCATTTTGAGCTGACTTTGATCTAGTTTGACTCTTTTCAGACAATGTGTGAGTCATTTTGAACAGATTTTGTGTAATTTGGACAGCTTTGAGCCATCTTGAAAAAGTCCAAATCATTTTGGTCATGTCTGAGTCTTTACAGACATCTTTTCAGTCTTTATGGACAGGTGTGAGTCACTGTAGACAGGACATTTTTTGAGTCATTTTCAACAAATTTCTCATCATTGTAGACAAGTTTGAGTAATTTTGGACAAATATAAGTCATCTTAATAAAGTTTGAGCAATTTTGAAAATATTTTAGTCATTTTAGGCTAATTTCAATTAATTTTGGTCAAGCCTAAGTCATTTCAGAATGTTTTAGTCATTTTGAACAGATTTTGTGCAATTTTGAAAACGCTGAGCCACCTTGGTGATGTTTGAGTCTGAGTCAATTTTGACGAGTTATTTTGGACAAGTTTTGAGTCATTCTTATCATTTTTGAGTCCTTATGAACAATGGACAAGTGTGTGTCATTGTGCTTTCAGTCATTTGGGATTATTTTTGAGTTATTCTGGACAAGTACTAAGTAATTTGGTTTC
Organism: Amphiprion ocellaris; assembly: GCF_022539595.1. Lineage (NCBI taxonomy): Eukaryota > Metazoa > Chordata > Actinopteri > Pomacentridae > Amphiprion > Amphiprion ocellaris. The sequence continues at coordinate 13,621,081 of NC_072788.1, forward strand.
ATGTTGATTCATGTTGGACATTATAGACAAGTTTGAGTCATTTAGTACAAATTTTGAATAATTTAGGACAAATCTGAGTCATTTTGGCAAAGTTTGAATTAATTGAATTAATTAATCTGACCTTTTTTCTGTTGTCAAACACAGTTTTAAGAAATACAGCTTTAGACATATTCATTGATGGCATTTTTCAGTGTACACCCTCATTTTGATGTCTACAGTCGGTCCTGTGTGGTTAAGGGGTCCTGATAGTCCAGCTCAGTGGTTTGAACAGCCATGACGTCTCTCCTATAGAGCTACTCCACAGTGTCCTGCCCTCCTGATTCTACATGACTCATGGTTTAACCACATAATTACATCACGCCAAATAGATTCACACACTGCTGCACTGGAAGCCAAATTCAGTGTTCCTCAGAGGGATGCTCCCTGCTGAGGAGTCCATTAAACACAGTACATGTCCTGAACACAAAGAGAAGGTTTGCAGGGGGTCCTAAAGCTCCGAATACGTAATCATGTTCAGTCATGTGTATTAGCAAATAGTGTATCCAGAACTGTGTGTGTGCTCTGTCCCTAAACAGTAAAGTAGGGACATTCATCCATCCATTTCTGTCTATTGAGTAGGATTGAAGAGCACCAGAGTCATGGTGCACCTCGGACAGTCAAGCAAAAGCCTAACAGACAACCAGTCACACTCACGTAATATTGATGATCCTTCAACTAAAGCAAACAGCAGTTTTCCTGGATGATCATACAAGTGAGAACATGTCATTACATCTTGCAGCTGCTAAGTTATACCCATGCTATATTTACCAAGCTGTTTTATTTATGTTGCAATATAAATCACAGAAAAACCTAATCGCAATGCCAGTTTCATCAGTTTTTTGATATGAGACACACTGAGACAGATCTGCAATCATAGAGTGAAATGGCACAAGGATTAAAGTCTAACACATAGTCTGTTGAATATTTGCTTCAAAGTTAACTCAGGAAATGTTTTGTGGTCCCAAATTATTTTGCATTTTCTGCCATTTGTCATATTGTGAAGGTTTTTATGGCATCACTTCCAGATCAGCCCAGGGAGAAGCAATATTGAGGACCTGGCTATAGGACTCCACAACAAGGATGACTGGCCAATAGTAAGTGTGCTGTAATACAATCCTTCAAATGTGGCTACATAACTGGAAATTCAAGATTAACCTCACAGGGGCTTATTATGAAGACGGTGAGAAAGTACCACTGGGCAGAGGAAAGTAAGATAAAGGAAAGGAAATATCAAATTAGCAATATGAAAGGGTCAAATGCAGCCAAGAAAAGAAAAGCAAGGTGCAGCCGACAGTGGCTGTAAATACGATTGTGGCTACTGATGTGGCTTCCAGTGATGAGAGGTCTGAGCTGCTGTAAGTGGATCTGTGCAGCACCCCACACTGTACAGTATTGTGCTCTAATGAGGGCTGTCTGGCAGTCTCTCTCACACACATTCCAGCCGGAGAAACCCTCCTATCCAGAATCAAACCAACCCAGCTCTGGACTGTCAGGGGCAGCCAGGCACTCAGCACATGACCAAAAATACCAACACACCTACATTCACATACAGTCTGAATGTACATATGCGCAAGTTGGGTCAAGAGACAAATGAAAAACCTAACCCTAACCATTTCCGTACAACACAAACCAAGAGACGATTTTTACTCTGACACATTCTATGTTGCCATGATTTCTGACAAATTCTTTCAAGATTTCGGTTCCAGCAATGATACAACTGAGCAGCTTTGGCGGACTACTGCACTCTCTGAGTGCTTTTCTTGTTTGATATGTATAAAGCTTTGTTTGATTATACTGACACAAATCTGATTCCATATCAATCAGCCCCCCACACTGTGTAACATTTATTGATCATGTATCCCATAAAATGACCTTGTGTCTTTGCTGAATAACTGTAAACTGATGAACTCCAGTTATTCTTTGTGTGATAAATGTGAGAAAAAAAGACCTGCAGAGATAGATTACTTGTTGGATACTTGCTGTTCCACAACTTGATAAGAGCTGTGGCTTACCTTTTGCTGCCCAGGCTCTGAGGGGACTGTTGTCGTCAATGATGTGGTAGAAAGTCAGGGGGATGATCAGGAAGGGGCTGTCGCTGGATGTATCCACCTGGAACGGCACATTGCGCTGATCCAACCTCACCGTCTCGCCCTCCTTTGTCAGGGACGTCTGAAGCAGCTTCCCCGTCACCTGGGAGCCAAGATGTAGTCAGTAAATGTAGCCAAGAGGATGGAGAAGGTATCCTGTAACCAGAGGGCCCCTGGTTTAATACCTGCAACAGCCAATACCTCAAAGAGACGGAGCATGCCCCTGAGACAAGCATATTTAATCTGTGAATGTATCATTAATTTCATAGTACATCAACAACATAATTACAGCAAACCAAGTGCTGATTGACAGGACGTGACTCATAATATAAACCTACCTTCCTGCCTACACATATACAGGAAAGGGGCCTGCAGTGTAAATGAAATGGTTTGACATACAACATCAGCCCCTTAAATGCATTCACACTTCTCATGAAAGCTTTCAGTTTTTTGTGTTGTGTGTGTTTGTTTTTTTTTAAATAATAATAGCAATGAGGGAGAAACTCACACATATGAGCTCCAAATGTCATTAAAATAATGTTTAATACAAGCAAACAATACAGAGCATATGACAAGTATTGACCCATCTTGGAGGTTCTCTCCTTTAATTGCTTTTAAACATTAAATTATGGTCAATTTGACTTTTTTATCACAAAGAATTTACCCAAAAAAAAGGCTCTTTCATGTCAAAGTGAAAACAGATTTCTTTACAGTAATGTCAATTAATCAAAAAAGTCAAATATTTGACTATATAAGAATTCACCCCCTTTATAGTGACACACCTAATTCAACACGTGCAGACAACTGAATTGGCACTAGAAGTCATACATTTAATGAAATGGAGATCATTTGAGTGAAAGTCTAAGAGAGGGAGTCCAGACCTCAATGCAAATGAAAATTTGTGGCTGGCCTTAAAAAGAGCTGTTCACTCACAATCCACGTACAACCTGACAGAACTAGAACGTTTCTGTGTGGAGTTTGCATGTTCTCCCTGTGCATGAGTGGGTTTTCTCCAGGTTCTCTGGCTTCCTTCCACAGTGCAAAAACATGCTGAGGTTAATTGGTGATTCTAAATTGTCCATAGGTGTGAATGTGAGTGTTTATCTCTTTATGTATCCCTGTGATAGACTGGTGAGCTATTCAGGGTGTCCTCTGCCTTCACCCTAAGCCAGCTGGGACAGATTCCAGGACGTTGTGACCCTAATGAAGATTAAGTGGTGTATAGATAATGAATGGATGGATGGATGGATGGATGGAGTAAAACTGCAGCATTCAGACTGAGATCTACCAACATTTGCTCAATTCTTTAACTGGGGCCAAAGGTGCATCTACTACATACTGACTTGTAGGTGGTGGATACCTATGCAATCACCTTTTGTGCTTTATTTTTATAATTAATTCACATTACTTTGTAGAAATCTGTTCTCACTTTCACATGAAAGAGTCTTTTTGTGATTTCTTGGTAAAACAAGACAAATTAAACTGACCACAATTAAAAGTTGAAAAGCAATACAAAGAGAATGTGAGAGTGAATACTTTTCATAGGCACCTGTAAAAACAAATTACAACCATTAACGAAATGAATAATGTCCAAAATGTACCTGGCATCCTAATAACAGGCTTTTTCGCATGTTGGCCACTCGGATCATGAGGCACGGCCGCCCCTCGTGATTCGACACAACAGCATGTTGGCTAAACTTCACTGTCTCTCCTCTCTTCTTGGGACGAGCAACCTGCAAGAGGAGGAAAAAGATGAATTAAAATGAGTATTATGACTCCTGATACCACACGCTGTAATGACTTCTCAGAACCTTCAGTAATTATCTACAAGGCTTCCTTTTTCTATGTTAAGATAACCTCACCCACACTGGGACACATGTTCAGAAAAGACTTTGAAGACAGTAAACTACAGGAACAAATGAGGTGAGACTGTAAGCAATAAGGAAACTGATTCTGAATGAGAGTGGTGATAATCTGGAAGAATAACTGATAACCTGGAAACTGAGAAATAAATACTGATACTAGGTGTGTAAAAGAAGAATGTATTCTGGGAGGGGGTTGAGGCAGGAATGACAATATCGCAAGTTCACTATTCAATAAAGGAAAAACTGTCCAGATACTTTTCAAGAAGAATGCATCATATATTTTGAAATAAAGCATTTAATGTACCAGTGTGCAATTACAATATCAAGCTAAAGATCAAAGAAAAATTCCTACATTATTCACATAAAAACAGCCAAAGCAAAGTGGATTTTGTGTGACAAATAGCTCAAGAATAGAAAGTGAGTTGTGTAGGGGATTCCAAATTCAACGATTGGTTTGCTTATTGTAAAGAATATCCAGTTGGAGGCTACAGGATAAAAAAAAAAAAAAAACAGTTGAGAAAAATCAATGTTTTTCTAATATTATAACTATTTTAAATGTGTTAAATTCTAAGCACCCAAAATGCGTCTTTTCTAGTGCATTCTACCTTTTCATCACCTCTTTTAATGATCACATTTTGCAACTTTGCTCCAAACTAAAACCTTACCTTTGCAAGGAAGGTGCCAGTGATGAAGATCTCCATCACCATGGTGATGACCAGCTGAAAGATGAGGAGGACGATCGCTACGGGACACTCCTCGGTGATGCACCGGAAACCGTAGCCGATGGTGGTTTGAGACTCGAGAGAGAAGAGGAAGGCTCCAGTCAGGGTCTTCACCTCCATCACGCAGGGTGTATGGTTGGATGGGGGGTCAAACTCTGGAGGAAGTAGAGGGAGAACAGAAGATCTATTTGGTGCAAACAAATTACCAAGGAACTTTTTGTTCACTTACTCAGTGTTCTGCCAGGTCTCTCTCATGCACTTTCCATAATGAAGTGGTTTATTCACTTAGAAAAAAGAACAGCAGGGGGCCTTTTCACAGAAAGCCAAAGGACACGAATGAAGACTTTTTTTTTTTTTATTTAAATGTCCTTTTCTTGAAATCACACGAATTCAGTGTGAGCTTTGAGGTCTTATATAAGACATTCAACATCCCAACAGGAACATTGTCTTGAACACATAATTATCTGATTAAACTGACAAGTGTAAAGGTATGTACATCAATGTCTAATATAATTTGTTCACTCCATCTAACTGTACTGAAACACTTCATTAACAGTAACACTGACTGCAGGCTGTCACAGGTACCATTAAGTGGAATATGTGTAATTCTCTAACCAAATAAGACAGATCAAGGCTACCTTGTAGAGAAACATTATATCATCAGGTACACTACCGTTCAAAAGTTTGGGGTCACCCAGATAATTTCATGTTCTCCATGAAAACTCACACTTTTATTCATGTGTTAACATAATTGCACAAGGGTTTTCTAATCCTCAATTAGCCTTTCAACACCATTAGCTAACACAATGTAGCATTAGAACACAGGAGTGATGGTTGCTGGAAATGTTCCTCTGTACCACTATGGAGATATTCCATTAAAAATCTGTCATTTCCAGCTAGAATATAGTCATAATAATAATTCCTTTTTCTGAACACATGATTTTGATGTTTGTGTCAATTCCAGGACAAGTTTTTTCTGTACGTCTTCCTCTGATCTACACCATTAATCTCACCCAGCAGGTCTCCGTGCACCATGGCCACCAGGTACCAAAGCACCCCAAACAGGAACCATGTCCCAGCAAAGGTGGCGGAGAAGAGGAAGAACTTGTAGCGCCATTGCATGTCCAGGAAAGTTGTCCAGAGATCGCGGAGGTACAGCGCCCCTCGACCGCTGACATGCTCGATTCGTACATTGCTTCGGCCATCCTTGGAGAGGACGCGGCGCCTCCTTCTCAGAGCGTTGGGCCCTCCAGCTCCTGGTCCTCCTCCTCCTGCACCAGCACTTCCAGTCACCCCTGGGGAGCCCAGCAGAGGCTTGGTGATGTCGGTCTGCGTCTGGGAGTGGCACACTTTCTGAGGGGAGGAACCTTCAGAGGACGGAGGAGTGGCTGAGGTCATGGCTGGTGCTACATGAGGGTTGGAAAGAGAAGACGGCAGGAGGTCAGAAGAGGAGGAAAAGGGGGGATGTGTCAACAACAAAGTGGGGAAACATGGTGAGAAATGAAGTGCAAAGGTAGAGTGGGCAGTGAGATGAAGGAAACAGTAGGGGACTCTCAAAGAAAAGGTGAAAAAGAGAAAGTGTGTGAATGAGGAAAATGACAGAGTGGAACATTTAAAAGGAGAGGGAGATGGAGGAGAAGAAGGGGATTAAAGCACATTTTTAACAGGACAGTGGAGATGCTGTCCACGGTGGTCCATTTAAGACCCCCTCTCTCTTTTCACTGGAGGCAGCTGGGCTTATCAAAATAAAAGCCCTCTTTCAGGATGAGGTCACAGCGGCTCTTTCACATTAAAAGCATGATAGTGCACGCTCATTCACATGTTGGTTCCACAAGACAGCTGCTGAATTGAGATTAGGAGACACTAGTGACTAGAAGTCTATAAATGGAATGTAAAGCTGCTGACGTCTTCTACTGTTGACCACCCTCTTCCATTTTGCTGAAAGCTGTTTCTTTATCACCTGTGGGCTGTTTTGACTGTACGAGAGGCCTCAGCTGTGGACCCTTTGCAATGCTTGACATACTGATGTGTGTTTTCAATACATTAAATTCAACATTCAGTGTTAAAAAGCAATAAAGAAGCAAAACTTCCAAAGGAGGGTACATAGGTTCTCAGTCTTCCAGGTCATGTCCAGGTAAACCTAAAAGCTTCAGTAGAAGGCAGATTTACTATTTTGTTGTTTTATTACTTATTTAAATTACTCACTTAAACTAATTTTATAAATAACACGATAGGGTCTTAACCTTAATACAAAAAATGTGAGGTTTATTTGTTATGTCAATTTTGTTTGTCTACTGGAAAGCAGTTTGGCTTAATGGCAACTTTAAATGCACTATATAAGTGACATGAACTTGACAAGACCTGGCTAATAGAGTTAGCAGTGGCTTCTATTTACAGAGGCGGCAGTATATTTTTAATTTTCTGGTGTTTATGTTGCTTATGTTCAAGCTTGCTTCTTAATGGTTGCAGCATAGTAGTAGCAGGAGGTGAAGGGCGACTAGCAGTAGCAGTAAATATAAAGTCAATAAATAAAGTTACAAGATCATCGGGAGGGTGTTACTGAGATTATTATCAGATTTATTTTTAAAAAGGACAGTGAACAACATTGCTCTCAGACTTCAGAGCACTTTTGGTCTGTGGCTGTTTGGGGTACAGATGTCAACCCCAAATGCAAAGCAACACTTCTGGCACACAGCACAGAGATGCTTCACATAATTGTGTCCTTCCAGCTTCACCTAATCACTTTGGTGAAGAAAATGTTCCTGTTTTAACACAACAATGCCCCAATCCACAAAGCTAGATAAACAAATAAATGCTGTGTTTTTTTTTCCAGTTTGGTGTGAAGGAACATGATGTGTCAGTGCAGAGCTACAGGTCATTATTACCTATCGCCGCTAATGTTCTTGTGGCTGAATCAGAGTAAATCCTTGCAATTTGGGTCCAAAATGATCTCAAAAACTTGGTGTAGCAGCACAATGATATCCATGGCTCTAGAATCAGATGTTCAGCAATGATTACATGGTGAGGTAAAGCCCACAGACACCACAAAGCCTGTCTGAAAAACTACAGAGAGACCCAACAAGCCCAACTTAGTAAAGCATCTCACCAAGAAACGTGTAAGAATTCCAAAGGAAACAAATTAGTAAATGTGGTACACTGCATCATGCCCTCAAAGATAAGTCAGACTAGTATGTTTCATTTTTATAATGAGGGAACTTGTTTATTCTCATTGACGTTTGATGAGGTTACTGTCAAACTTAGATTTGTCTTTTTTGATAACTTAGCAATGTGGAAAACATCTCTATATCCAAAAACAGCTTTCACAATTTTAACATTAACCTTAAATTTATACTCACTCAGTACTTTAAATGGTAAATATGGCAGGAACATCATATGAATAATTATTTTGATCAAAATAAAATGCGCTCAGTGAATAAATAAGTGATCACCGGTTGCAAATATAAAGTTAAAGAAATTACATAACAAATAGGGGACTGCATGAAATGTAAAATCCTTAATTATACTATGAGCTTTATCTGATTATTAATGATGATTAATATTATAAATTGGCAAATGCATTGTCAAAATCATCACATCATCTACATTTAGGTCAGTGTGATCTGAGGCTCTTCAGTAAAAGCAGCTGGACTTCTCTTTTAGGTTCTTGAACTGAAAAAGCCTGCTGGATAAGAGGTTAAACATTTTCAAGAACTTATAATCCAGTTGCTTTTTTACTGAAGGTCCAAGAATGCACAGGATCGACAATGAGCATTATATCTTATATAATATATATAAAAATAAACAGAAATGACTAATTAAGTGTGATGCTGCATGGTTATGAAGCTCTAATGCAGGATTATTATCTTGCACATTACAGTAGCGCACAAAAGTAAACTAAACACAGATGACTCAAGTCAATACACTTCATTGGCAGTGATCTGCACACTGAACGCATCTTCGAGTTTTCTCTTCAGTCAGTTTACATTTACAAATCAAAAATAAGAGAACAGGCTCTCTGTAAAATAACAATAATATTAATAATTTGGTTTAGTTGGAGCCAATAAAGCTGTGAATGAGAGTCCCATGAATTTAGAGTCAACCACAAGAGGTGAATAAAATGTGCATCAAAGCTGTTTTTTGATAAGTTACATTGCTTTTCCAGTTCTTTTATGTTACTACAGTGGTATCATATTAGCGCTGGTATCGATTTAAATCAGTCATCATTTTGGTATTGTGACAGCGTTAATCATGAGTTAATCATGAGTTTGGACAGTTTCCAGTGAGCGCTTGTGTTAGAGAATGCACATACACTGTGTTTGAACAGTATAAGTGGGTGTCATAGCTAAATGAGAGGTCCCCCACCCCGACCCCTGGGTGCCATGGACACTTATTGTCACTTCATGTTTTGCCTCCTGTGCACCCTTAACAATCTTCCCTCCTCATCTGGGCTGCAGTTTCTTTTTCCCCCCACATCCCTCTTCTTTTTTTCCCTTTTCTTCCCTCACTGTTACTACTAAACAGGCCTTTTGTCTCAAACTGCCTCTGCTTTTCCGGCGCAAATATAACAAAACCCAAAAACAAAACAACAGAAAGAAAAAGCCCGAGAACGAAGGCGATCTGATACGCTCTGTCCTTTCCTGTCCTTTCTGACCCTTGTCTCTCCTCTCACCATGCCGGAGCTCATACTGAGCGCATGAATAGAGATCTGTGTTGAGCTCTGTGCTATGAATACTAAGATGTGAGGGGGGGAGAGCGGGGAGGGAGGCGGGGTCAGGAGCACGTGATTGGCCTCATCCATCTCCAGCTGAACCCTACACAGATCCTGCCTACACATACAGTAAGCGTACACTTGTGTACTGGACATATCGACCTATTGAACAGTCAGACAGCAACACAATATGATTTATTGTCCAAAAGAATGCTTGGTTTGCAAAGAGAACCCTCCACACAGCATGGAGCAGCTACATATGCATGGTGGCTGGTGTTAGTTTGTGTTTTATATTGTCAGCAAACATCACAAAAGAGGAAAAAGTAGCTATATTTGTCTATGAGAGTCCGCAGTCCATTTGTTCCAATTGAAGATATAAATCTGTAAAAAGCTATTAAGTGATTGTTTTGTTTTTTGGGGTCCAGGAAACAAGATTCAGGATGGAGGTTGCATCACCTTTGCTTGCTTGCACAGGTAAGTTAATTCTCCAAAGTGCCCTGGAATAAGCCAATGGTTTAAATTCAGAGCTGGAACCCCACTTTTCTCAGTACTCAGGGTTAAATGCATGCTTGAATGCAGAGAGAAAAAAAGGATAACTTTGACTCTGTGACCTTATAACGTTGTTATGGTGAATTTTACACATCCGGAATGATTAGCATTTCTTTTGATTAGTTTTTTTCATTTTTTAGTCTATTAATTCCAGTTTTGGTCACCACCAACATCTACAGTATCTCCACCTATTTTTGGTAACTAGTAAGTGTGTCTAGAGTTTAGTGCTTTGCAGGTCTAGATACAAGTGTACATTTTTAGGCTCTAAAACTAAGGCAAAAAGTTGAAAGATGCAAATATGAGCTAACACTAATTAGCTGGAATCCATGTGAAGTAAATTGTGTCTGTTTGAGTCCACAAGAGTCTATGCAGATAACCAAAGAACATCTGGAACACTGCGCTACATGGGCTGCAGTGTGCATGCTCAGGAAGAGTAAATCCACAGAAAATGTAGATAATAAGCTACTGTGAAATTATGGAACAAAGTCCTCCATGTAGACTCTAAGCAAACTAGAAAGAAGTATATTCACACCAGCATCCATGTGTCTGCAGCTGTCTGTTTGCAGATCTGGAAGAGTGTATAATTAGGGCTTTAGTGTTAAATTGTTCAAAAGTCTGGGGTCACTTAGAAATGTCATTATTTTTGAAAGAAAAGTAGCTTTTTCAATGGAGATAACTTTAAATTAATCAGAAATCCAGTTTAGACATTGTTAATGTGGTAAATGACTATTCTAGCTGGAAACGGCTGATTTTTAATGGAATATCTACATAGAGGTACAGAGGAACATTTCCATCAACCATCACTCCTGTGTTCTAATGTTACACTGTGTTAGCTAATGGTGTTGAAAGGCTAATTGATGATTAGAAAACCTTTGTGCAGTTATGTTAGCACATGGATAAAAGTGTGAGATTTCATGGAAGACATAAAATTGTCTGGGTGACCCCAAACTTTTGAATGGTAGTTTATATAGATGATTTTCTGGAAACACTGTTACAGCTAAACCTCACATTAAATGTCGCCTTTTCGTACATACGTTTTGTAAAAATAAAAATAAAAAATCTATTTATCCTGTACTTAAACAACTGTAGTCTTAACAAATCATTACTCAAACTGGAATAAATAGCATATTTGTTTAGAGGATTGTTTCTGTTGCGAATTAATACATAATCCATTATTTGAATTTTTTAATACACTGGACGTTTGGTGCGTATAGGAATAAGTTGCACCAGTTAATTGTATCATCACAGTAGTTTTAAGTCTTTTCATGAATCTATGTCATTCAGAAAAATGTAGAATATCAACAACAATTACTAGTCTGTAAATGAAGTTTTAGAAGCACTAAATACACTATTTTTCATTATTAAGCCGCAAATAAAAATGCAATAAATGGTTTGTATTCCAATATAAGGTACTTGTTAATACTTAAGAAGGGGCTGAATGACAATAGTCAAGCATATGGTGATGATTTTAAAATATAAAATGCGTGTTTGCACCTACAGACACCATAAACAGTTCATCAAATGTCTTATAAGTGCAAAACAGGTGAGTTATATCATTATGAGCGGAGCCAAAACTAGATTTCCAGAATGTGTTGCTCTTGTTGACAGTAACACTGATGGATTGCTGCTCTTTCTAAATGACTTTTTACACTCTGCAGATGACCACACTCAAGGTTAGGATCTCTTCCTCTCTGTGCAGCCCTCCAGCCCTCTCCTTCCCTCTGTCCTGAGCGCACAAGAATCCTTTGTTTTCGAGGAGATGAAAGGGACAAAAGCCACCATTGAAAAATACGACTGGGTGAGCGAGTAAGTGAAAGAGGGAGCAAGTTAGACGAGGGAAAAGGAGAGCAGAAAAACTGAGCGCTGAAGAGTGTGTGTGTTTGATCGTGTGTGAGTATGCGGCGCTTGACATTGTGAGGGGGCAGAGATGGGGCGGGGTAAGAGAGGGAATAATTGGTTTTGAGGGGAGGTTTGAGAGAGAATTGAGCATCGGGTGACAAAAGGAGTGAAAGAGGAAGAAGGGAGAGAAATGTGGAGAGAGGAAGGGGTTTGCGGAGTGAAGGTGGAGGAAACAGATCGGTGACAAAAGGCTGTCATTAGTATTCCAGAGGAGAGAGTAATCCCTTCCACTCAGTGCCTCTGTCCAGTGTCCACAGCCATAAAGAACCTCCCAGCAGCCAGTACACTGCACTGAAAGGACTCTATGCAACACAACTTGAATGGCTGTGACCACTGTCTGCACCACAGCAGCCTCTGCTCCGCTCTGAAAGAACTGTATAAACATCAACACAGGCCATGCCAAGAGGGCATCTGCACAGCCAACACAGGACGATAAAAACGCAAACTTACTGGAGCCAAACTGAGCGCCACACAATAGCATACAAACAAGCAGCTGTTGATGCCAACGTCTCTTTGTGGGGAGAAAGTTTTCAGGCAACCTCTTCTTCAGCTGTGCTTTGTATATCAAGACTTCAGTGCAATCCAGCACCCTAAATCTTGCAGTGCATATTGCAATAGACATATTTATAGAACAAGCATTTTAATGCAAGTTTTGGGAACAATAACCTTATTTAACACCTCACTCTTGTTTTTGCAGTCTTTTCTGCTGCTGTTGCACTAGATGCATTACCTGGAAATGTTGCACTGTGGTTTACAGGACTTCAATCTCCTCATTCACTGTATATTTCTGTTGTTAGCATATGGCACTTTATGTTATTTATTATTACTCCACCAAGGAATGACGGAGTTATGTGACGATCAGCGTACGTTTGTCTGTCTGTTTGTCTGTCTCTTAGAAACATTACTCAAAAATAGACGAACGGATTTGGATAAAACTTTCAGGGAAGATCAGAAATGACACAGGGACCACCTGATTAGATTTTGGCAGTGATGCGGCTTACAGTCTGGATCCACGAATTTGCTAAAGATTTCTGTGTCATTGTGAGATAGCAGCACAGCATCACTGTAACTATGGCAACAGGTGAACACTACGTCAGCTGCCTGCTGACGATTCAATGATTGCGATCCGGTATCCGTACAGAACGTACACATGTATAATGCACACCTGTGCTCAGCGTGAGGTCATTTTCTTTGTGGGTACATCTATATTAAATGGCCACATTCTATGTTGCTGTGATTTCTGTCACAAATTTCTTCTTGGTTTCAGCCGCTGGAAATGATACAAGGACTGAGCAGCCTTGGTGAAGTACTGCACTCTGAGTGCTTTTCTTGTTATTATATTTATCAATTTATTGAATTTATCTTTACAATATATTTTAAACTTCATTGTGCATTATGTGTCTTAGTATATTTTCTATTATGTTACTATTTTTTTTGTGGTGGAGGTCCTTAACTCTCTCTGCTTGCTACTGTAACAACAGAATATCTATGTATCTGATATTATATTTTCTAATTTATTGTAGCAGATATTTTATTTTTCCACATATTTGCAGAAAACAGTCTCTCCTCTAGCAGAATTAACACATTATTATACATACTAACTCTGTTTTTGTGACATTTTTGCTCAAATTGAAAACTTAAAACCTGACAGGTGTTTTCTGCCTTCAGCAATCCTTCTGAGATGTTATTTTAAAGCCAGTACGTGGCTTTTTCTTGTAGTGTCTCAGTTTGGTGTGAACATTTACAGGAGTTCCCCCATCATTCGTCATTTCAGACTTTTTGTTTCTGCTGTAGGATGCAACAACTGCAACACCTGTGTGAACTCCAGATGCTCCAAAATAGCAGTTGCAAATATAGTTACTGGATGTAACTTCAATTCTGTGAGCATGTAGGAAATCAGGCAATGGACACCGTTTGTTAGGTTAGACAATGTGGTGCATTTTAGGTCAAAGAAGGTGATGTTCGAGAATAAAAGACTTCTCATTGACAAGGATACCAAGAGGTCAGAAAAATGATGTTTGTTGTCTCTCGAACTAATCAGCACTGTGACCTGCAACTTTTTCCATCCCAAAGCAGGTTCTACAGAAGCAATTCTTCTGGTCGGAACACGAAAAGTTCCAGCAGAAGAGACCATTGACTCATTGTGCAACTTTAAGTTAAACCCTTTTTAACAGCTAGTAAATAGCATCTGGGTACAGATGGGGGTCAGTATTCTAGTTTCCAAGAGATGTTGTCATTGGATAGGAAGATACTAGCACACACTTTTTAGTGTTGCACAACTCCTCCTGCATCTCCATCCTTAGTTCTGCAGCAACACATACATTTCGTGCTAAAAGTAAATTTGGCCAGAAAATACAGCAGTTATCCATAAATGCAACTTTAAGTCAGATCTACATTCAGTGTATTTGTCTTGTATTGTGTCTGCTCCTACATTCTCTGCATTCCATATCACTTTGATTTACCTTCATTTCGACTTTAACAACAGGAAGGAAGCAGTAGCCACGGCGACCAGACGTTTGTCTCAACGTGTCTTCAGACCGAACGAGCCTCCGTCTAAATCTAACACTTCCCCAAACCTCCACTTCCTCAGCCAAGAATTAAAAGCTGAAGAGTTACGACACTGACCTGAATCAAACAACGAAGAGCAGCTGTTGGCTACTGGGCAATTATTCAGGAGCGACTTTTAACATCTTCTTCCAGCTTAGTAGCAGCCAAAGCTCGTCTCTTTCTGCTATAAATCTGACTGGTCTACTGTTGCTGCTGGCAAGGAGTTCTCCACAAGAAGATTTGTGTTGACTGAATGTTTCCGGGTCGAGGTTTTCTCTGAGGGAAAACACCATTCCAACTTGTCTTACCTCTGTGGTTTTTATCACCTGCAACTCCTAAGATTTCTGTGCTACAATCACAACTTTAGTCCAGTTTCTTCTCACGTGACATTGGAAAATAATCACAGTGACTCTGTTTTGTATCCAACATTCTTTGCGCAGAAATTTAGGGCTTAACCTGGTTTGTAACTTTTCAACTATGGCTGAATTATGCAAGTTTGACACATCCAGATGTAAGCTAAGTGTTCTATCATTATATTTACATGTAAGTTTTTGATACAGAACCTTTTGCAATGCAGTGATGCAGGCCTACAGAGCTAAAGTCAGTGCAGTTGTAGCACAGATCAGACACACTACTAATGTCCCTCCACACTGTAAACACAGCACAGTTAGCAGCAGGTCTAAGCACCTGTTTGAATGTTAACCTCAAGCTTTAAACATTTCAGACACCATAAGAATTTGTAAATATCACAAAAACATTTTAAAAATGGCACTGTTTTAATATTTTAACAAAAAACACACAGGTAAACAGTTATTAAATGTGCTTCTTACCTTTCTGTTCACTCAAACAGAAGTTCACTTTGATCACAGCTTGGAAATTTGAAAGATTTAGTTAATTTCGCTGTCCAGCACACATGTGAAAAGACAGATTTAAGCT
Organism: Amphiprion ocellaris; assembly: GCF_022539595.1. Lineage (NCBI taxonomy): Eukaryota > Metazoa > Chordata > Actinopteri > Pomacentridae > Amphiprion > Amphiprion ocellaris. The sequence goes on from NC_072788.1 coordinate 13,636,433, forward strand.
TTTTATCTGTCTTGGGGGTTGAAATTTCAGGGTCTTGCACTTGTTGACAGCTTACACTTGTTCTGCATCACCTTTAATTTTGGCATCACATGGTTCCTTTTGCAGTTTCCTCTTACGTTGCTGTCATCCTAAAAAAAAAAAAAAAATTCTCAGAAAAATTACATGAAATCTGTGAGAAGAGAGGCCTGGATGAGGTACTACCCGGCGGTCGATCGGTGTCTCCCAGCACACTGGTACTGGCAGTACCGGTTCCGGCTCACTCTTACTGGATCATTATGTAATCGGATGAGCACAGTTTGCACTTCTTCTTGCATGTGAAGCAGAAAGAGTGAGAGAGTCCTGTGTGTCCACTCAGAGAGAAGTTAAAGAAGCCCGTGATGTCCACTCCTCCAGGGCCCCCCAGCATGCCTCTCTATATAAACCCAAAAGTGTTCAGACAGCCGCTGTTTGGCGACATTTTTAATTCATTAATTCAACTCTCCTCCCAGCTTCTCCTCCTACCCTCCCTCTCAGTGTCGCTCCCTGACTGTACACTATAAATGGGCCTCTTTGTTGCGAGGCCTCCTCCGCTGTTTCAGCCTTTGTCAACTTTCTCATGTAAATGTTTGATGGCTATAAGATACAAGCCTGGAAGTTGTCGCACTGAAACAGAAGGTATTTACAAATCAAAGACAGAAAAAAACTGTACTGCTTTCTTGTGCACTCGGCTCCTCGCGGTTTTGCGTTGGCCAGTGAATGGATAATGTCGGTGCATCTCTGTGAGGCTGTGCCATGTCCGCCTGCAAGGAGGGGGACTTGGTGGTGCAAAGGCCAGCACACATGGGTCTACTGTGAATGGACAGCACGAGATGACCAGGATGGATTAATCCTCCAAAGTAGCAACCACTACAGCACCAAAACACTGGCACCTGTGGTGGAGGGATTTATCTAACTTTCCTCTCTGATGTAAAGAAAAAAGGGGTGAACTTCACTTTAAATTACATTAATTTTAAGATGAGATTGTTCCATTTTTACTCCACTACATTTGTTTTCACAGCTATTAATCCTTTACTTATGGAAATTTTGCATTCAAAAAACATGATTCACTAATAAAATATGATGCGTTTTTGTGCTCTGAACAACCAAACAGTATAAATCAAATCACATTAGTGCTGCTGAATTTCAGCTTGCATTGATTTTATGAATGGTGATATGCTGGATTTTTTTTCTGTTTTTACATTAAATATCCCATTGAATACATGCAGCTGTGTATGATTTACCAGTCTTTTTCTTTTTAAAATTCTCCAGTTGTCAATAACTCAGCTTGTGACAGCTACTATCAGCAACAGCACATCAACCACGCAGCAAAGTACCAAATACACCAGCACAGCAGCTACACTTACAGGAGTATTCCTATGAGAAAATGATTTCTGACATTAACCATATGTATTATTTTTGTGACCTTCATGCCCTCATTGCTACTTTTTGATCATCAAAACTAAACACTATCTTTGGTGGATGCCCAACATTGCATATCATAAAGACACCTTCCTCACTGTGAAGCATGGTGGTGGCAGCATCATCATGTGGGGATGCCTCTAAGCAGCAGGCCCTGGAAACTTGGCAAAGGTAGAGGGTAAAATGAATGCTTAAAAGCACAGGGAAATACTGAAGGATAACCCGATGCCTTCTACAAGACAATGGTAGTGTAGTGTGCAGATGATGAAGAGATGGAATGTGTCTTTGATTTTATTGTTTTTCATTTAGCCCACTATGTCCCCCAAAAAGTTTGGAAAAGTAGGATTGTTGTATTGTACGGCAATAAAAAGTATTTCAAGAAGCCTATTCCCACCATTTCATTAAACACATGGTTGCAAGATAAAGAAAAATATAATGTACTAATTTGCATTTACGTTGCCAACATTATTTTGATGGGTTGGGATGATGTTATAATGTTGATAATTACATCAACTTAAAATTTTTGCATTTGCTGATTTAAAACTAAATTCTAGTTGAGGTAGCTTAAAGAAACTGGTTTGATAACTTCACCTTTTCTTCATCTTGATGTTTAAATTCAAAGTCTCTTTCTTGATCTTAACATGTCTGGACAATTTCAGATGGATAATTAAAAATATTTTTGACTGTAGAGGAAAGGCTTGCTCACCTAATGCAATGTAGTTTGCTGGCTGAACATAATTTCATTGGACGTTGTCATAACTCAAAAAAAAAAAAATTGTTGCATTATTTTTTTTGGACAACTAGATTTACATGTAATGCAATAGCACAAAATCAATATAGGACATTTAAGAAAGAACATGGTGTAACAACCTATAGAGTTCGTCTGTGTCTCCACAGGAGCTCCCTAATAGAGTTAATGAAAGTGTAAAGGGCACCACCATTCAAAGCTTTGTTTTGACAGCAGTTAAATTTACCGTATGTTCAGATGAGACTCCCCAGGCGGAGTGTAGACGCATGAATCTGCTGCGGGGATGTGCTGCACAATAACCCCGACACTGCGCGATATTTTGCCCGGCTGGTTTCACACGCACATCAATCCTCAGGGCCCCTTCAACCTGCCAGCTGGTGTTGTTCCTCCTCAACACCCTCTCCCATCCTGCAGAGTTTGGGGCTCCTCTTGTCCAGAGCAATGGGGCCCTGCATCCACAGGGGCCTCGATTATATGGGCGCGTTTACCTTTTTGGTGAAGATTTCTTTAGGATTTGGCTGCTTCTAGGTCAGGGTTGTCCTTGGCTTCTTGGGTGGTGAGATACACCTGAAGTCATGAAGCAGAACATTAGAGAAGTCAAAGACAACAAAATGCACTGAGATTATTGAGACTGATGCAGAGAGAGAGGCTGAAGAACTCCTGTAGATGGTATATTGTTGTGCAACCTTTCAATCATGTACTGGTTTTATTCAGTCTATACTGGCATAAAACATGGTCGACTTTTGCAGCTAACAGTATTTACCTGCCACTTCCTCAGAAATTGATCTCTAATTAAAGAACTCTCTATCAGTACATTCACCTTTACACACCTCGGATGAATTCACAAATGATGATGGATGATTGAAAACTCAACAGACGATGGCAAAGACAGATCTAGGTGTGTTGGGTGGTATGTTTTGCAGTTTCAGTTGCAGCCTCTTTTGAAGTACATGCAAAGCAACCTCTAACATTTACTATACATCTTACTTTTAATTTGCAACATTAGTGTAGATAGATCCATAGTTAAAGAGTGAAGCTGTATATCTTATTCTTTACGGTTACTCTTGTTGTGCATCTCATTTGCACTGATAAGAAGTTTTATCATGTTAGAACATTTACTACCCAGCAGGATTACAGTTTTACTATTTTATCATTACCTTAAAAAGTATTGCTTTTTAGCTACAGCAGTGGTGTGTCTATGTCTTTGTGGAAATGTTATTTAGTCAGCTACCACTTTGGTCCTAAATAAGATACCTCTCTCACACTGATGGTTGTGATGGTTTGACAGATATTTATGGTCACCAGAGGATGGATTCTCCCGATATTTCTCTAGAAATGTCTTGACAACTAATGGACGGCTTGTTATGAAGCTAGAAACAGACAATCTCTTTATTCTGTATCTTCGTCACCATGGATCAAGTATAAAATGAGATCATTATTGATGTATGTTTCATGCATTAGGATGCTGGCATTTCCATCAAAGCATGATTGTGCAATAGCGTCAGTTTCACTCTATGACTAAAACTAAAACTTTCTTGATACCAACTGACGTAAAACAGAACAGAAGATCACCCTATCCCTCCGTGGGGATGAAAGTCTTTCATTTTTTTCTTATTATTCATATTCTTAAGAATATGAGTCATGAAGAACACAAGCCAACCAAATGATTTTTATCTGATGTTTTTGATCTTGAAAAACTGAACATGTATTAAAATTCAATTATACATCTTCATGCCCTTTGTAGAAAGTCTGTATTATGTGGGGTGTAATGAAAACATCTGCTTAATTTTTATCCAGAATTACAGGGCTGGAATGTAAATCTACATAAAAATATACAACTAGTAAGATTTACTTTAAAATTGTACGACCTTTGTATAAAGAGCTACATATTTAATTGCAGATAAATGTCATACAACGTATGTAATTTAGAAAAGTCAAATATATACTATATAATTAACAGTTAATTTCAGATTACTGGCATAATATTTCAAATAATTGTGTTGGTAATTTCTGTAACTGTCTATGATTAAACAGACTATTCTACTTTTTTAATAAATGTAAAACTACTGCAATATTCTAGAGTCATGTTCTGTAAAATTAGGATTTTTTTTTTCAGTGTCATACCAGATTTCCAACAAAGAAATAATAGTCGCAATTTACCAAGATGCAACCATCATGTCCTCATTACTACTCCTTGGCTATATGACTAAATGCTATCTTTGGTGGTTGCCAAACAAAGCAGCATGGAGGTGGCAGCATCATGATGTGAAACATGGTGGTGGCAGCATCATGATGTGAAGTACGGTGGTGGCAGCATCATGATGTGAAGCACGGTGGTGGCAGCATCATGATGTGAAACATGGTGGTGGCAGCATCATGATGTGAAGCATGGTGGTGGCAGCATCATGATGTGAAGCACGGTGGTGGCAGCATCATGATGTGAAACATGGTGGTGGCAGCATCATGATGTGAAACATGGTGGTGGCAGCATCATGATGTGAAGCACGGTGGTGGCAGCATCATGATGTGAAGCACGGTGGTGGCAGCATCATGATGTGAAGCATGGTGGTGGCAGCATCATGATGTGAAGCATGGTGGTGGCAGCATCATGATGTGAAGCACGGTGGTGGCAGCATCATGATGTGAAACATGGTGGTGGCAGCATCATGATGTGAAGCATGGTGGTGGCAGCATCATGATGTGAAACATGGTGGTGGCAGCATCATGATGTGAAGCACGGTGGTGGCAGCATCATGATGTGAAGCACGGTGGTGGCAGCATCATGATGTGAAACATGGTGGTGGCAGCATCATGATGTGAAGCATGGTGGTGGCAGCATCATGATGTGAAACATGGTGGTGGCAGCATCATGATGTGAAGTATGGTGGTGGCAGCATCACGATGTGAAGCATGGTGGTGGCAGCATCATGATGTGAAACATGGTGGTGGCAGCATCATGATGTGAAGTATGGTGGTGGCAGCATCATGATGTGAAGCACGGTGGTGGCAGCATCATGATGTGAAGCATGGTGGTGGCAGCATCATGATGTGAAACATGGTGGTGGCAGCATCATGATGTGAAGTATGGTGGTGGCAGCATCATGATGTGAAGCATGATGGTGGCAGCATCATGATGTGAAACATGGTGGTGGCAGCATCATGATGTGAAGCATGGTGGTGGCAGCATCATGATGTGAAACATGGTGGTGGCAGCATCACAATGTGAAGCATGGTGGTGGCAGCATCACAATGTGGGACTGCTTCTCAGCAGCAGACTCAGTGGCTTTGTAAAGGTAGAGTGTAAAATGCAGCAAAGTATAGAGAAATCCTGGAGGACAACCTGATGCTGTGCACAAGAGAACAGTGACTTAAAACAAAGATTTATTGTCCAGCAAGACAATGAGCTGAAACATACAGCCATATAACCTGAAGTGGCTTAAAGATGACAAAGTGAAAGCCGTAGAGTGGTCAAGAGAAAGCCCAGACCTCAATCCAGCTGAGAATTTGTGGTTACTGGCTCTCCTTTCTAAATAGCCAAATTAAACTGAGCATGATTCATTGTTGACAAGCTTCCAAGTACAGTGAATATTTTAATAGACCCTGTAATCTGACAGCAGCCTTAAAACACAACCCACTTCAACTGTGATAATTTCACCTAAAAATTCATCTTCCAAAGCATTCAGCTTCATGTACATTGTTCTATACGCACGACATCCTACAGATTCAGTATTGCTCTGTATCTTATTTAACCCACTCTGTGTATGCGTGAAAGAATGTGCCCTTGCTATGCTAACAGAAACCAAGACATTGGCTTTCTGTTTTCAGACCAGAGTTTTAGGAAAACTATGTCACCGAGGTCAGCAGTCACTGAGCGGGTGTTAAGAGAGGGAGGGAGGAGAAAAAAGAGGGGAAGGAGAGAAAGAAGGCATGAGATATACTGTAAGAGAAGAGAAAGAAAAAGTGGGAGGAAGAGAAGAAGCACAATGAAACAGGAGGTGTTAAGGAAGAAGATGGAGAGGCAAAGACTGTAGGGACAGTAGAGACAATGAAGGAGGAGGTTGGGAGGAAGCAGGAAAAAAGAAACCCTTGATGCTGTGATGTCGACTGATCGGAAGGCTCCCTCCGTTTTGCAACTCCATCTTCCTTTTTTCCACCCCTCTCTTTGTTGATCTGTCTCTTTGGCCCAGGAACGGGTTTGTGTTTCCATCACATGTTGTTTCTTTTTCGTTGAAGTGTAAAGAAACCTCACTGCATGCAAAGTAGACCGAGAGCCGAAAAAGTGAATGCACACAGATGCTCCCACAGCATGAGCGATACAAGTCTGCATGCACAAATGATGCAAGAAACAGAAGGAAAAAGACAAACAAGAAGAACTGGAGGAAGTTTCATTAACTGTAACTATTAGAAAATGACGCAATGAGCTAACAACAGATGGACTTAACATATGGACGTACATAATTCCACACTAAGATTGCAGGCATTTGTGCACAGAAATTCAGTTTTCCGAGTTTTGTTAGCCCTCTTAGATTGATAACAACAACGTGTTGCCTCTAAGAAGATATTTTTTTCAGGACAAACTCTGATAAAATATCCAAAAAGGAGTAAAGAAGCCTTGACATGTATGCATTCCCATTCATCCCTTGCATTAATGAGACACACTGTATCCAGTATATTGTGCTCTAACGTCATTAGCATTACAGATTTTAACTGAATGACAAACCATAAGAGCTGTCAACTTAATAAAGTCATTTAATAAGTAGTGGTTAAAAGTCAGCACTGGAAATATGTTCAACACTAATCTCTTACTCCATCTGGTGGACACAGACTCAAACACTGAGTATGATAAAATGTAGCTGATACATCCCAGCTTTCCTTCAACTGAAAACTAGCTGATTTTAGGTGAGTAACTAATTGCTTAACAGCATAATTAGCATACAAAAGTGGTAATACTGCAAAGAAACAAAGGTCCTGTGGATGTTTCTAAATCTGCCAAACAAAATCTAAAGAGGAAACAAAACTATAAGAGAAAACAATGAAATGCCACCTTACCCAAACTGGAATATAAAGGCAAGAGCATCCATGCTGCTAGTAAAGCAGAAAAGGCACAAACGGTTTAAGTGCACATTTATACTCAGGTGTAGTGATTGCTGCAGCATGATTGGAGCACATGACTGAGCAGCTGTCCAATCAGACAGATGGACAGGTGGACACAGGAATCTGGGGCTGGATCCAGAGTGTGGAGGAGGATCAGGAAGAATTTTTCTCATGGACGAAAGGCACTCAGCCACCACAACAAAACGATAAAGTTGAGTATTTATAGGTTTCTTTTACAGCTTGATGCTTATTTTATAATTGTAAAACGTATTTCTTGAAGGACAGTAAGACTAAGGAATAAATGAGAACTTTTTTATGGCATTTTCTGATTTTCTGCTCGATGAAACGTCTGAATTATTTCCTCATCCCTCCCACTAGAGATGTGAGTGGAGGAAGCAAGGAAGAGATACAAGGAGCGAGGAGACGAGGCACCAGGTTTTTAACAAAATAAGATACGTTTGCCTCTGAGTTATTGGTTCACACGGACATCCATTAAATATGAGGTCTGTCCATTGTTTTGTTACAAACACTGTAAGTTATGATGTTTGTAGAACAGATTGATTGAATTCATTTTACCAAGTAGCATAATCTGATGAGACATTTAGATTTTTTTAGATTTTTTTTTCTTGATCCTCGATGTTCTGTCCTCAAGATGCATTTTAGGACTTGAGGCATCCTTCCCAATGGCATGCTTAGATTAATTTAGGCAGGAGGATGAAGGACAAAAGACACAAGGAGATTAAAAATAGAGAAAATAGACAATTCTTGAGTTTTGACTTTCTCCCAGAGTTTGTGCTTTGTCCTCTTTGCTCTTCCTTTCTGCAGGTATCTTTGTCTGATCTGCAGCAACCTACTTAGTGTTTATTGCCTCAATATTGTCTGTTATCTGTCTCTGCCCGTCTTTTCTCCTCACATCCATTGGGTTTCTCTCTATAATATAGTATTGAAGGATGAGCTTACTGAGTCTCCTTAGATGATCTATCTTGTGAGTTATATATATAAAGTTGAACTGAATTTAATAAAAGTGAATAATTGTAACCCTTCTTGTCTGATCTCCCTCATCTCAATGGTAAAATATAATGATGAAATCCTATTATTCCCCATTAAACTAAGTGTGAGCTGTAATCAGCAGTTATCTCCTCAAGAGGTCATTGCTGCTCTTGAGCTGGACAGTAACAGTCCACGTAACCTTTACTCTGACAGGTGATCTACAGATTGTAAAAGCAGTGTACGACACTTTAAATTGGTTTCAGAAGTGCAGCAGATTGTGTTTACTTGCTTTCAAGTGACACAAATGTCCTCTTGCGCTGATCACTGATGGATAAAATGATGATTAAAGAGAGGCTGCAGCAGATTAAAAACATAGTAATAAATCCTCCTGGATTGCTGAGTTCTGAATTGTAGGTTCCCAGTCAGAGGTTTTTCTTGGTAGGTCATGATAAGAAATGTGACCTTGCAGTGGGATGTATGTGGATCTGGTTATATAACTTAATTTTTCTGAAAAAAAAGAGCAAACTACACAGCCTTGGTCTCTTTAATCACATGAACCTTCTTTGAATGTGATCATCTGATAAACCATCTGCTGCATGATGAACAGAATACCTGCAGCCTACATCTTATGACCAAAAACCTAATTTCCACGCATGCTTTATGCCACTGGGTGGAAAATTAGAGATAAACCTGAATAACTCATGAGCGTAATGGATACACGTGCTTATATAGAGTGCTGGAGGGCTTTGCCAAATGGCTTAATGAATATGAAAATCATATGCCTTCATAGTCACAATATCTTCACTGAGCTGAACACTAACGCTGCTGGAAAGACACAAGAACTGGATTCATTCCTTCAAAAGAAATGTTTAGAATCTGTGCAAATCATAACCAGCATCATAATGAGTGAACATCTTACTAATATGCTTGATGTTTGAAATGTTTGGTCTGGCTACCACAGATGACTGAGATTTCAAACAGATATTATCATCCCATTTAGATGAAGCATAGCAACTTTTCTGATCCATTTGGCCCTTTTAATTTGCTTAGAACCTTTGTTTATGACTAAATTTGTGCAAAATCAATGACATTTCATCAGCCTCGGTTGTGCTTTAGCTAATATTAGTGTGCCAGGATGGAGAGCATGGGAGAAAATGCTATTGTGGGGCCCTCTCTCTCCAAAAATGCATCCCTATACAACTAAATAGCATCTTCAGTTGTTTTTTTATAATCTATTTTGTTGGTGAAAGTACATCAGATGGAACACAAATGTGTTGTAATCAACAATAATGATTAAAGACAAAATAGAACATGAAATAATGGGAGGAAAAGCAAAAAAGAAACAACAGAAAGGCTCCTCTTTGGGAATTACAATGACAAAAAACAACCACACCTATCCAACTTCTGCATTTGGTTTGATTCTTCACATTGAGCGTTAAGCTACACAACCATTACAAAAGTATTATCAAATGTCTTGGAAGCAGACTACCAGTCAAACGTTTGGACACACCTTCTCATTGAATGAAGGTGTGTCCAAACTTTGGATTGGTAGTCTAATTTAAACTGGACAATGTAATTAAGTTTGGATAAAAATTGAAAAACAAATAAAAATCAGTCATCACATTTGTGTCAAGGTGAGGTTGGTGAGCTCTTCCTTCACAATGTGGATTTTTCCTTCCATTGTAGACGATCGTCCTCAATTATCTTCTGAGGGAAACAGGGAAAATTTTCTCCTGGATTAGGTTTGTGACATTTCCAATCAACATATTTCTGTTATTTATTGCATTGCATCCTAACTGTTGCTCATTTTTAACAAACCAATCACATTTTAGAAAGGGTGGGACATGGTGTTGTCCAGGAATTTATTTTTGTCATAGATTTTTAGCATTTAGATTTTTATCTGACATCTGCATTTAGCTCAAAGCCCCACTGTACACAAAGAAGTGCAAGCATAAACTCTCAGTTTTCTAGAGGAATGTGCTTATCTGTGATAACATACACAATCTAGACTGCAACAGATGTGACAGAATTAGGAAACAAATAGACTCCTTGATAGAATTTAATCTCATAACCCTGCAGAGAGGCTGCAGGTAGAAGCGCTTATCTCCATCTAAAAGGAACAAACATACACATACTTTACAAATGCACATGTCCCTCCATTTAATGCGATGCAGCATGGCATTCTGCAAATAGCTCATCTAATTTATGCCCCCACGAGATCCAGTCAAGTTTTCACAGTGATGAAAATCGGATGTTTCTGTGTTAGCGCATGATCTCTGTCCATTCTTTGCATCGCATTTAAATTTGCATCATGTTTACTCTTGAACTGATCATTTCTTCTATCTGGCTTCCGTTTTCTGTCTCCGCACCTATGACTGCTCGCTCATCAGTTTTGTAACAGTGAAGAAGCCTGTGTTCACTGCTGCAGGACATTCAAACCAGTTCCTGTGAGGTTTCATGTGAAGCTGCTTGTTAAGGATTGACTGAGGTTTAAAGGATCAATGTTTCTGAACCTGTGACAGTTAATCCAAAGCCATTTGTGCCGCATTAAGTAAATCAATTGGCCTTTAAGAGATTCTTTACAGGCCTATTGGATGAAATCAGTGAAATAGTGTTGTAACCCGTGTTAATCACTGATTTGTGTGTGTTTTATAAAGTGTGTGCAATCGTAAATCTCAAGAAATAGTTTCAAATGTCCATGGTCAGCAGTCATCATCTGAATCTTGTAGTGGGTAAGTTTTTATTTTATTTTTTAATAACCTAATATGAGAGTAGAATTGGCTTAAAAAAAATCACCAAAAAATGTTAACTTTTACAGATGTTTTTAATGCACTGGGCCGAACCAGTCCTCTCCAGGAAATCAACTCATCTTATATCTATTTGAAATGAAATACCAAATACATGGAAAGCTCCCTGTATTATATCTCTATTTAAAGATAATGATCCTATTGACATAAAGGTGCGATGTGTTGAGTTAAAAAGCATCCAGCAGCACGGTTCCCTGATTTCATCCTCCCCAAGTATGCAGGAGATTCTACAATAGCCACTAAAAGGGCATGGTCATAGCATTATTTCTCTCTATCACTCTTTCTGTGACATTGCAACAGGCTTTGATTCAAAATATATTACTCATTTGAAGCGCAAGACAATTCAAAAGGAAACAGAATTCCCCAAGGATCTATTTTGGGTCCCCTTCTGTCTACCTTATATAAATGAAACTGTGCCACTTTTTTGGTACCAGTGGTGTCCATTTCTATGTTGATGACATCCATCTATACTGCTACTCAACAATTATACGCCTGGCTTTTGTTCATTGGTAATTTGATTTTAAATCTAAAAATAAAATATATATTTAAAAACAAAACACTCAATAATTTTGAAGCTGTATGGAGCAAGAGAATTAGGACTTGTACTTCTGGATTAACAACAAACTCACATTTTAAGTGCACTCACAGATAAAGCAATTTTTTTCTCTGTTCATTTCCACTATCTACATGCATGCTCCAGCCTCTACTTTGCAACTCCAAACTGTTGTTTCACTCACAAAAAAGAAGAGGTGTGACTTCAAACATATTGATCTTGGTGGAATAAAACTTAAATGCCCCTGTTTGGAGGAGATTCACTTCATTAAGGAAACTTCTGCAACACCTTCATCCTACATGCTATATCTGAGTACAGACTAGCTATTTGTCTATACAAGAAGAGGGCAATACTTGATTTTTTTATTTACATACTGTCAAAGTTTTTATTCTCACTCACATATGTTGCGTTCAGAAAAGGTGGCAGAAAAACTTGTGCAATAGATGAAAGAGAGCTTAAGAGAAAAGGTCAAACCTGGCTTCTAGCTGTTGGGGTTAAGGTCCTGCAATCACAGAAGGACAATATGTAATAATCATCTAAATGTGGTAATAACAACATACATTTTGGGTCAGTCTCTGCTGGAAGGCGTTTGTCATGCTGTCCTGATGGGAGATTCTTTCAGACTTGGCTTACTTTGCCACCTTTCCACTGCTGTCCAACCATAGTTTGAAATGGGTGTAAATGTCAGATTGTTGCTTTTGGAAAGAACTTTGATCACACTTTCTGGATATCCATTAGATCTGTTTCCTCCAACTCACATTGCTTCATCTGACCATTTCTGGAGGCAACACAGCTAATCCAGAGCTTTGACACAGAGACCTGAAAAGGCAAACAGGTCATGTTGGTCTTCTGTTATACAACTCTGTCTGTACAAATGACCACTAGTGTCGCTGAACGCCCACATCGTCAGTTTATCATTTGTTGTTTTGTGGTTTCGGGCAATTTTACAAGATCAAGAGTATTTTTTGGTATATTTTGACCTTTTAGGATTTTTAAATTTTTTTTTAATATAAATATTTGTGGAATCTTAGGTAGGCTTCCCACCTTAAATGGCCCTGTGTCACTATAACAGTCAGCGTGTCACACTTTACAAGTCCTTGAAATCGTCACCACATGATTCTGTTTTCACATGTAGCCATAATGTCCCACCTTTACAGCTCTGTACATGCATGTGGAATGTGTATCCGCTACACGCGGCACCTTTCACATAGACATGAATCGCAACATCAGGGTTTTAACAAATTAATTTTCCACCACAGTCATACTAATACTCGCTTTTACAGTTACTGTAGTATTTCTCTTTTGGCAATTCTGACATCTGATCACATGCCACTGAATTCCCAGGACACTGGGAGCCATGAAACACAAACACTATCTGACCCATGTCTGTTGTGAACTCTGAATGCTAAATAACTGGGAGACACATACATGTATGAGTTTGTGAATTTCACGCTTTGGATCTTTCTGAGCGTCATCTGACCATGCATGCTAGTGTTAGTGTAAATGTAAAAAATAAACTCAACCTTTGACTTTTATCCAACCCTTTGTCACATGTTTTCTTTTCCCACTGTTATCTTTACTGAGATAACCATCTGCAGGTTATGTAAAGCCTCACCTCTAGACATATCCATGTCAAGAAGCCGTCTAAAGATGGTTTTAAAAGGTTCTTTCTCACTGAAGGGCAAAGATCTGCCTTATCTGTTTCTGGTGGAAATTTGTTCTGAAGAGGAGGTTGTTGTTGTTAGTTTGTTGGTACTAATTGCTCAAACAAATTCTGATATTTTGTCTTTATAACTTGCAAAATTATTAAATCATTTTAATGACAGATTATTTCATTTAATTTTGAGAAACAACTGACATTTTTTGCAGTGTGTGCAGCTACTTTCCTGAAATCCTAGACAGCATTTATGAGCCTGTTCATCATTCACCTTTTGTATGGTCATGTAATAGCAGGAGCGTTAGGGGAATGTGTCTTTTGACATACACTGATGGCATTTTGCACTCACCGTAAATGTACAAGAACTTGCAATGACCCAGAACGGATTCAGAGTCAGTGCCTCTGTTTTATGTAACATGTTTACTGCAGGAATGACAACCTTAGGACAAGTAATTCTACCTTTATGTGAAGACTCATTTCTGTTTTATCGCTCGTGGACTCGCAGTGTCAAGGTTGTTCTCTATAGGAGCTCTATGTATTCATCCATCATATATTTACATGCATCCTAAAGGTCAAGTCTGCGATTCTTGAGAGCGATGGATATTTAGCTTGTTAGCATGTTTACATAGCATATGCTAGATTTACTATCACTCTTCATCTCTTGTGTCCTTCACATAAACATGCAATGAGCATGAATGTGCACAGGACTGGTTGGAACAGTGTTGTGTAGTTTGGTCCTAGTCATTTTGTTTGTCTTTGTTTTTTCAGAGCACAGACAGACAGAACGGATTGCTATTTTTGACAGAAAGTGAATTGGATTAGAATTATATTCTTCATCTTTTAGGAACCATGAGAACAGAGATACTGACCCAAACAGGCCAAAGAAACTAAAACAATGAACTGAAGGCTTCTCCTGTGGGTTTACTTCTTCCCTTTGGAATGTTTTCCATCCTTTTTTGATTGGCTGCTTCACCCTCATGACTTTTACTTGTTTTTTAGTTAGCTCTTTGTGGGTGTATGTTGTCCTGCATCTTCTCCTGTCAGTTGCCAGTTATTTTGTTTACCTGCCTGCCCACTTACCTCCACTTTAACTGCCTGTTTGGCACCTTTACTTTCACCCGTGTTTCCTTTGTCTTCATTCATGGACTTTCCTTTATTGTTCCGGGACCTTCCAACTATCTTCTGTTACAGTTTTTGTTAACCACCCCACCAATAAGCTTGATGAAAACAACGTTCTTTCACCCAACCTGCCTGTGTGCTGTATGTTTAGCATTTGGGTCTTTTCTGAATCACACCCAACATTTCTGAATAATTTCACACAGCCAGACTTTTCTCCACAGTGTTGTGTAAGTGCTGGAGAATGGTCTGACTGCACATCATGATTATTCTCCTGTTATGGGTGCAACTGCTCTGGCATCTTTGTGTTTTTTTAAACCAACCACAATTGTCTTGGGTAGTGCTTAGCCCTGGATGTAGCAATGGTGCCCCTGTAAGTTAATGATGGGGTTTGTTTAACAATTGCATGTAGAGTCAAGGACTGTGATTACTGTGATTACCATGACTAAGCAGGGCTACCTTAATACACAATCCAAATCTTCTGTAAAAAGTGTAAAAAGTGCCAAAAGTGGATTTTGAAAATAGTCATGTGCAGATAGGGAGAGTGGATATCCAGTCAGACCAGTCTGAGTGACACCTTTCATATTTTGATTGATAATGTGACCCGTTATTAAGATAAAAATATTGTTTGGTGCACCTGTAATGGTGTGTATAATGTTTAAACAGAAGAAATATGGTGTATTTTAAAGATAGCAAACCCTCTAATGTGTCTTAAGTAGACAGTAATCCAAGTGTGTAAACCTCTGACGTCAAGGATGGATCACATGACGATGCAATCATGAAAATGCGACAAATGTTTGAATCCAGACATCAAAGTTTACAGCCTCTAGCTTCAAACTGCTGATGCACAGTAGCGATCATGCACTGTAGATGAAAGTCACAAGCCTTTATAGGTCTCACTTACAAACTGTAATGCTGTTTGGAGGAGAAATTACATTATAGACCAAAGATAGAGGCTGTCAGAAAACAAATGGGCCACTTCATCTCATCCATAAATGTAAGAACTCCATTTACTTCTCTGATGTTTGACAGTTCGATAAATCTCCATCAGTAAAGTGTCATAACAAAAGAGCTTTACAAACATTACAGGCAGAAGACTGCAACACAAGCGAGCACTGTGTAGTTAGCAATAAACTGCTACACACACCAGTTATTGTACAGCAAAGCTTTCATCTGTGCACTTTTAATTGCTCCTGTGGTTTGCTGAATTCACAATATAATTAAACAATTTTGCAACCTGGACCTTTAATTGCAGTGTATGCAGGGTTCAGAGCAACTGTAGCTCAGCTCAGTGTTTTAAAGCTTTCCACTGGAGCTGAATTAATACAAATTTATCTCATACTGAATGGAGTTTTCAGCACATTTTCAAGATATAAGACATAATCTAATCCTAAACTGAAACCTCAAAATATTCTTGAATTTCACACATTCAGATTGCACACTGTGTCCAAAAAAATCAAGGTTAAGAGTACATAAAGTATTCATACAGTGTGCCACAAGGAACAACATAAACAATGATGACACTGAAACTCATCACACTGTCAGCAAACTACTTCTGATTTGCGCCATGTAAAAACAAAGCTACTGCATATGTATTGTGGCAGGTTTTATTTATTTTTCCACATTTAGTTGTTGGGCTTCAAACTAATGTTTTTGTATCCTGAAAGCTGCTTGTTTAAACCACATGGATTTGAGTTAGAGGAAATCGTTGGGATATTTTCATCATTATACAGCTGTCAACTCATATTACATAAATGTATGTGTTTTTGCCCAGTTTGCTTTTAGTGGCTGACATGGCATCTATTCTCAAGGTAATCAGTAACTTCAGCTGTGCAGTGTCACACCTACTGAATTCAGCTGTGCAGGGAAGGAACTTAAGTGATAAACTGTCTGATCTTTTAGCATTTCAACTCTTATTGTAAAGCTGGTCTGCAGGGCAAAGTGTTTGTTTAATGTGCTGGTCTTCTGTACACGTTTTTTTGTTTTGGAAGGGAGAGGGGAGTCCTGTTATTAATACACCGCAAGTGCACCATGTCCCAAAAACAAGAACATTACTGTCCCCAGAAAACTTGGTCTGGTTCATGTTGGTTTTTTTTTTAAATGGGGCATGAGACCTGAGTGGGTCAGCCTTGTACACTCAATTTGTAAATGATCAATCGATATTCAGCATGAGTGAGGTGGGTTTAGCTGTGGCTACTGTTTGCTTGCAAGGGCACAGAGAACAGAACAGTATATTTTGTACAGCTCTAAATAAATGTAAAGATCAGAAAGGTTGATCCAGGTCTCTTCTGTGGCATCTAAAAGCTAAAAAAAAAAAGTCTGCACAGTTGCTTTATGTGGATTTTAATCTGCCCTCGACCCTCTGAACTCCAAAACTCACCAGTAGGTTTGAAAGGTGTGTGTTCTTTTTGTAAAATATCACCAAAATGACAGAATGCATCAAAGCCAGAAGCTATTGGTGTGGGGAAACCTGGCCATGCCAGACAGCAATCATTTGCTTGCAAAAACAGAAAGATAAAAACGGTGTATAATCTATATTGTGTGGCTCCAAAGAGAGAAGTGCCACATCTCATAAGTGGCTGTAAGTGATGATTGTCTGCTGAAAACTACAGGCTTAATAACAAATGAATGAGCATTTAGATGGGAAAGAAATGAGCCCTCAGACCTCTGCTGCCTGATCTGATCTGCCTCATCTCTGCCACATTTAGCCCAACTCACATTATACACTCAAATCTCCAGTACGACAGTCAGTGGTTGAGATGCATGATGGGTAATGTAGGAAAGTTCACTGCTGCATTCCAGATGACATATTTTTTCTTTTCTGCCCTTACTAAGTACACACTGTTTCATACAGTATGTATACAATTGGGGCAAAGTACTTAATCATAATATTGTGCCTTAAACTTCGACCTTTGAGATGTGCTGGAGAAGATTTTGCGCAGCGGTCCGACTGTCCCATCATTAATATAAGAAAAATTAATGCATCTCTGGACAGAAATAAATGTTGTGACATTGCAGAAGCTGATTGAAACAATGCCACAGCGAACGTTAGCCATACTCAAAGCTAAAAGCAGTCCAACAAAATCTTAGAGTGTGTGACTTTTTTTGGCTGCGCGGTGGAATATGGCTATTGGAATGCATCCCAGGTTTCTTTTTCTAAATGATGGTGGCAAACTTCATCTGTGACGTCGCAAATTTGTGAGGCTCATGTGTCCTCTGTCGCTGAGTTGTGTCAATTCGCCCTGTACAACGCCAGGAAGATCAGACTCTTCCTGTCTGAACATGTGGTACAATTCCTGGTCCAGGCTCTCGTAATATCAGGCATCGACTACTGCAACTCCTTACTGGCAGGCCTGACCTCAAGCACGGTCAAACCTCTGCAGATGATCCATCACCCCGCTGTTCAGGTCGCTTCCCTGGCTTCCAGTAGCTGCATAAAATTCAAAACTCTGACACTTTCATTCAAAACTACAATGAAAACAGCTCCCTCCTACCTGAACTCTCTCATTCAGGCCTACACTCCCTCCAGCTCACTACGCTCGGCCAACAGAAGGCGCCTGATACAACCACAACAGGGCTGGTCAATAGATGGACTTTTCTACTTCCCGGAGAAGAAGGTTCTTCAGTGGTGGAACAAGTTACCAAACTCTGTTTGATCTGCAGAGTCTCTCTCAGTCTTTGAGAAAAGACTAAAAACACAGCTCTTCACTGAACACCTTTGCACTTGACAGAGTGCAAAAAAAATAAATAAAAATCATATTGCTCTCTGCACTGCCTGTAGACACCACGGTCCAATTATCACACGTTAACTTGTTTTATGGCTCTTATCCAGGTTGTTTTCTCCTGACTAGATCCTTGTATCTACTCTCAGATGTACTTCGCTTTTGATAAAAGCGTCCGCTTAACCCTTTGATGCGCAGCATGGGTCAAAAGTGACCCAAATCCAATGGAAAATGGATATCTTCTGACTTGCACTGCACATCAAAGGCTTAAAGAAAGTGTAAAATTGTAGACATTTGATCCCCAAAAATGACCACTGCTCATCCAAACAACTGAAACTCAGACATACGCTTCCTCAAGTCCCCAGCAATGCACTCACCAAGTGTGATCAGATAGACAGTCGTCAAGAAAAGTGAAGAACAGACAGACACACAGATCGACATCCAGATAGAGATTCCTTTATTTAATGATGAAATAAGAATGAGGAAACACTTAGGAATAGGGTGGAAACGTCGTCAGAGCAGAAGTGTTCCAAATATTGTGGTTTTCCTCATGTGACTTCTCTTGGTGACAGGAGAATCAGCTGATGCAGATCTGTTGGTATTTGAATGAAGAAAACCAGTCCATTGTCATTTCAGAGCACACTGTCCTTCTCCTTTAATCTATTAGTCCTCAACCTGGCTTGTTTCATTCCTCAAGCCTGTGGTCTCACCTCAGGGCTTCACCTTGTGACATATTTCTGCTCGCGTTAGCTGTGGCAGCTTTGCAAATGACATCAAACACGGCAGATGATGGGTGAGGAATGCATACAGTTTTGACATTATGTCTGCAGAGTCTGCTGATGTTGCATCCCATGCTAGATCAATGTCTATTCAGCAACCACAACCAGCATGAAAAAGACATAAAAAAGATAGCATATAGGATGACAGGGTTAGGGTTAGGGTTTGTCACGGTATGACCTAGCTGTGACGTTTTATGCATGTTATCAGGCTTCTTGATGCATGCAAATAAGAGAATAATTAAATCAAAGGATAAATAAAGCCTAACTGCACATTTTGAAAACGAGACTTTGTTAATCATAACGTTTCAAGTGTGGATGCCATCCATCTTCATTCAAAAGCAGAGGTGAGCAACAATGTGACCAATGGGAGGTGCCATTCTAAACAATCTAAGCATGAGTTTGCAGTAACAAAAAGTTCTCGTTTATCTAAAATTAGATAAGCAAATGATGTCATATTTTACACAGTCGTGTGTTTTGATTTTTGGTTTAGGGGCAGCTTCACTTATCTTTACTCCATCAGGAGTAACAGGATGAGTCTGAGATCCTCAATATCAGCAGAAATGTTCAGTTTTCAGAAACTTTGGTGAGTAGCTGTAGAACTCTCTGTGTCTTTCTTTAGCAGGTGTTTGCATGACATTAAATGGGGAAGCTGCAGAAAAAAAAATTCTCTGGCACCAATTTAAGTGGGATAACATTAGCATTTAACTAAAATTTAGTTTAAAGGTATTAAATTATGAATTCATTTATGAGACTGAACTCACAGTGCCCCAAAAAAGTCATAACCTCTCTTGGAAGTTTTCTCTTTTATTACTTGACACTCAGTGTAATTTACAAAAAAAAAAGACTTATGTCGAAATGAAAACACAGTTCTACAAATTAATGTCCATTAAAAAAAATACAAAACTTAAATTAAACAAGAGGCTCAGTGAAATCATTTCATGAGCCTTTTCTGAATTATATACATTCCTTAGGTTTTTCCTCTGAGCTGGTAGATTGATATGTGTAATCATTTATTTATTTTTTAGCATTTATTTTATTTAATATAATTTTTCTTATCTCCCTCCCTCCATTTTTTTCTTCTTTGTTTTTTAAATTTTATTTATTTACTTTATTTATTTTTAAATCTATTAACTTACTTATTTTCTAGTATATAATTGTTCTTTTTCATCCATTTTTATTTTTATTTTATTTTATTTTTTTGTGTTCTGAGTGTTGGGGCCTGGCAGTGGGTGGGGGTGGTGGGGGGGGTGGGTGGGTAGGGTGCTGACATTCAGATGTGAAAATCAGTGCTTTATCTATATTTTTAAACCTTGTGTGGTAAATCACACTGTCTATCTAAAATGTTCAACATGTTCTATAAATAAAGTTGGGGAAAAAACTTAAACAATTGTGTATTTTTTACTACCTTCAAGTAAGTATTTGGTAGATGCACCTTTGGCCACAATTACAGCATTGAGTCTTTCCTGAAAGGTCTCTGTTATCTTTGCACATCTGGACACTGCAGTTTCACCCCAGTCTTGTTTGCAAAACTACCAGGTTTCACAGAGATTGTACTCTACCTTTATAAGTCTTCCAGGGCCTCCTGAGAAGCATCCACACATCATGATGCTGCCACCACCGTGCTTCATGGTGAGGATGGTGTGTTTGTGATGATGTATAGTGTTTGGCGTCCACAATATATAGTTCTAGTCTGATGGACAAAAAGCTCAATTTTGGTGCAATCAGACCAAAGGAAGGCATGGTGGATATTTTTATAAGAACTGTATATTCAGCTCTAGACATCTGAAAAATATCTGCAACAATGTGCCAGCTTCTTTTCTGCGACCATCAGGGTTTCTTTTAGAAAAGTCTTGAGAAACATTATTGTTAAAATTTCAGCTGACTGTAATAACAGTGGGACGGGCAAAAAGATTATTGTGGGCCCTTGTGCTGCAGTCAGATGGCCACAACTCATTGGCTAAGCCAAAGGCGTGTTAGCTGTAACTGAGGGGAGGGGCGAAGAGGTCAACTGGTCAAAGACTTCCATGTGTTATCAGACAAGGTTAACAACTGTCTGTAAAAAGAACAGGCGATATGGAGTGGCCAGAACCCAAACAGTGAGGTGGTTGACTCGGAAGGAAGTCAAAACATGCTGAGGCTGACGACTGTCCTCTTACACTTCAATGCTTAACAACAACTCAAGGTCCAAAAACGTCAGGATGTATGTTGTGGTCTTGAATGCCTGTGTTTTGGCGTTTGATGTCAACTATGACAACCCTTAAGTGGCCTTTAGCCTGTATTTACCTGTGTAATCCCACATAAGTTACTGACAGTTAGGTCAATATTGACTTATGTAAACTTGCGCAATGATTACAGGTTAACTCTCACTAGATGTCTTTTTAATGTTGGCTCATTAAGTGATGTACCATTTTACAAAAATATATAAATGTGTTGTAGTCTTTACTAAAGAAGCCCAGTAAGGTGGACTGGGGTTGTTATGTAATATTTGACAGTGACTGGTAGGATTTGCAGCAGCATCAACACATGTTTTCTACTTTTGTGCAAGTCCCAGGCACTTGGTGTTCGTGTGAGCTTCAATATCCTAATTTAGAGTGAATTTGCATTTTTTTCCTCACGAAAATGATTGATTTTCTCAGGAGTAGAGATTCCATTGCACAGACGTCAGGAGATTACAGTCAAAATAAAAAAAAGAATAAACAGCCCGTATCAAATTAATAGTTATAATGGCCATAATGTGGGTCTTCCAAACACATCTCAGTTGGAGAGAACATGGACTTTAATGTGGTGCTGATGGTCTTTTTTTTGTTGTAAAGGCGCTAAAACTGTAGTTAAATTGCAACTTATGTGTTTTTGAACTACTTTCTCCAAGTGCACCTCAATGCATGTCACTTAAATGTCAAATGATTCAAAACTGAATCATCTCACATTTCTAAGTTGATACGTAGAGCATTGCTCTCATGAGAAATCAAAAACAAGTACTTTAAACAGAATAAGAAATGGGAGTTTCTGCGAGCGCTCAGACAATGTGAGGAACGTTACATAACATCGACCTCTACGGACAGCATCCGACACAAAGCAAACAAAAAAGAGGCCTGATAAATACAAGGAGCACATTCTTTGATCAGATGAGGCCAAGGTCAATTTATTTGGCTCAGATGGAACCCTGGATGTTTGCTGTGAAGCTGTACAGGACTACCACAGTAAATGCATAGTCCTGACAGTGAAACGCGGAGGTGGGAGCTTGGTGGGGCTGCATGACTGGAAAAAGTGTTGGGAGATTGTAGATGCACCATGAATGCATGTGGATACCCCAACAATGGCCACAAGATGACTGTTAGTCTGCAGAAACTTGGCAGAAGAGGAATATTTCAGCATCAAGGCGATCTGAAGCACACTGCCAAAGAGAACTTGTGATCTCTGCAAGTATGTTGCCTGACTTGCTGGAAAAAAATCAGACACCTTTAGGAGTATTTTATAGAGAAATAAAATCTGTCATCAGAAGTAAAGATTGATTTACTAAGTATTGAAAAAATATAAGATGTGAATCTCAGATTATACAGAGAATCGTAACTGTTAGGGCAAAAACTACTGTTCAACTTACAACTACTTTACGGTGATGCAGTGTCATTTGACATTTAAGTGATGACGCCCTTCAGTTGTATCCGGTAAATTATCCATTAGCAACACAGTCCCTGCTCTGGAGCAACAGTGTTCGGTCAGCTGGTGATTATTAACTCCCCATATGACCTCAAATACCCTCATTTAGAACTCACACAGGCCTTCTTCAGACCTTCACGATGCAGCATTGTTGCACATCATTCTTGTACACCTCTCCTTCCTTTGTCACTTCATTATTATTGTCCTGCAATATCTTATTGTTATACACAATCAAATTCATTTAAATCAAAGGAAAAGAACTTCTTTTTTTCATGCCTAAACTGCATTTTTCTGGTAATACTTGTGTGCACTTCAACTGTAGTGCGACTTTAAATGCAGGACTTTAACTTACAATGCAGTCTTTCACATTAGGATATTGGTTCTTTGACTTCACTTAAGGACCTGAGAGCTTTTTCCACCACTGGGAGATCAGCTGTCTCCTCTCTGCTGCTTAAATGTGAAATCTACTGATCTGTGTTGTTCTGCTACTTCACACTCCCCTTGAATGTGTGTCCATATTATTATGGCACATCGATTACAGCACATTCAATCCAGGTGACATTCCTCGTGATTGTGCGTGTTTGTGTGTACACTTGCAACATGTACGAGTGCAATGTGTAACCGCCACCCAGCAAAAATGGATTCAGTGCATATTTACGACTTAATGGATTGTATTGTTTCACATATACAACTCACACACAAACACATGGGACTGGGTGAATCATGTACAACTGCCAGTGAAGGATCTTCTTTGAAGTAACGCACAGTCTGAGTGAACAAACCATCATAAACAGGCCTTGATATAGATCCTTATCTGGAAACATTGCTTCAGAGGTGGATTATGGTGGGTAGTAAATTAATGCATGTAACTGTTAGTGTTGTCCTGCTTTATCAAATGTCTTTTTGTGCTGTTCAGAATGTCACAACACTGCATAAGAGAGCAGCAGTTGTATGCACGACCAAAAAAAGACATTTATAGCCACAACCGCATCTGATGTTTCTAAAAAAATTACATACTGGAAGTAATCATGCAAAAATTTAAAAATATTAATGCTATGGACACAAAATTTTATGAAATGAAAGCACATTTGTATTTATTTAAATCAACTATCATTACTAGATTAAAAAAAGATTAACTCAGTATTCAACATGTGCCCCTCCAATGTGATATCTTATATAAGATACATTTAAAAACAGGCCTTATTTCATCCAGTAGTGCAACTCCAAAGATGTTTCACTATCTATAGATCATATATATATATATATATATATATATATATATATATATATATATATATATATATTATTATATTATTATATATATTTTAGTTTTTGAGTTGTAGTTTAAATGAAATGGCAGCACTTCTTTTTTTGAAATGAATCATGTAGGTAATATTAGTCAAATTAAATATTTATTATTATTATTATTATTATTATTATTATTATTATTATTATTATTATTATTATCATTACTACTACTACTACTACTATTGGTGTTGTTACTGCTGCATTAAAATAATGATAATCATAATAATAATAACAATAATTTATTATTATTATTATTATTATTATTATTATTATTATTATTATTATTATTACAGTTTATAGATTAAATTATTACAAATTAAATAAAACAACAACAATAAAATAAATAATACATTTTAAAAATTAATTTAAAAGTTATTAAATTTTGAAAAGATATGATATGTGATAACATTAGGTTATGTGTGATGAGAAATCTTCATCTACAAACCAGTAGTTGTACTGCATTGCTGTGCAACTGGCATTCTAATATGTTTTGCGTTCAACTGAGCATGCACCAATTTCTGGAACTATATGTACACACACTCCATAAAAACAACGTTTTTTTTCTGACTGATGACGACAACAGCAGCAACGATCAGGTGGATTCAGACACACGTGATGTTGGAAACAAAACATTTTCCAACCACAGCTGGACTCATCTGCCATCATATCTGGTTTTGCATCTGGGACAACAACCGGAAGGAAATCAATAAAGAGAGCAGATTGATTATTTATTGACATGAACTGATGACTGGATGATGCCAAAGCTGTGATTTCCTGCTGCACATTTTCAGTGAAGATGATTTACAGTGAGTGTATCTGCTGGGAACGAGGTGGGGAGAGGACGTCCAGTTAAACATCCACGTATCTTCTGCTGAAGGTGTGTCCGCAGAGCCAATGAAGCTGCCGCAGCTACATGCGTCATTTGGAGGAGGAGCGCAGTCTGCGGGCCTATAATAAACCCGGCTACTGCGCCTCTGCCAAGGACAGAAGACTTGAACAGGACTCAGTAAAACAAGAAGAAACTCTAAAGAAGATTTTTTAAATCGTTTTCCATCCAGCTTTATTATAATATTTCATTCAGGCTCGCAGCTCTGCTTTGATTCCGTTTTTTTCCTCTTTGGAACTTGTGCGCAGCCACACTTGTACTTTTTTTTTCTTACCTCAGACACTTCATTGAATCTTCAGAAATGTTTCCAGAGGCCAACAAAGAGTGAGTAGACTTTTGAACAGACTGTACTCTCAGGTTTTCTCTGACCATGCTGCTGAACACATGGTACCTTCATGGGCAGGTTGGGACACTGAGCAATAAATGCGTTTGGCTGAGGGCCAAACTATTGTGCACATGCTCTGGGCAGCAGGGACAAAGTGAAAACTATTCATTTAATCCTGCCTGTAATTTCAGTGCATCTTTCACAGTGAATTAGGAGTTACTCTGCTGTGAAACTAACATTTTGTCTGATTAAAGGGATTTAAAAAGAGCAGCCAAGTGAATGTGAAGTGGATATGACAGGCTGTGAATCTGGAGGAATGTGTGTGTGTGTGTGTGTGTGTGTGTGTGTGTGTGTGTGTGTGTGTGTGTGTGTGTGTGTGTGTGTCCTGTCAAAAGTCATACCCTTATTAGTCCTCAGATTGGGCCTGCTGCCCAGAAAAAAGCTGTTATACTGTAATTTGATAGTAATGATCACATCACATGTTACTAAATGAATGAGGGGTCAAAAAGAAGTCAAAAAGCTGAACTTGGTAGCAAGAGGTGTCGCAAAGATGTCCAAAAAAGTCCCAAAATACAAAAGTCACTATCAGATTCTTTATTGTTGATCAGTCCTGTGGTCACTGTGTTTCATCCCCATCATTTGAAGCTGATAATGCCCTAATCTTTGTGTTCAGTTGTCCTGGAGTGTCATCCTGACCCTATTTTCATGTCATCCAGCTACAGCTACGAGGACTGCAAGGCCACTGCTGATTGGCTGCTGGCCCAGACCGACGTCCGACCCACGGTGGGCATCGTGTGTGGCTCAGGGCTCGGAGGTCTGGCTGACATGTTGAAGGACCAGGTGGCCTTCAACTACAAGGACATTCCCAACTTCCCACAGAGCACTGGTGAGACAGCAAACCTCTCAGGTTCAGGTTCTCCACATTAAACTCCTCTTATTTTCTGACTGGTTGTATTGTTTCTCGCAGTGCACGGACATGCAGGACGGCTGGTGTTCGGCACCTTGAAGGGACGGCCGTGTGTTTGCATGCAGGGACGCTTCCACCTGTACGAAGGATATCCAATCCAGAAGGTGAGTTTGTCCTGCAGCAAGTTCCTCTGAGTGCACTCTTGAACCCAACTTGGTTTGACGTCATTAAAAATGCAATGTTCCATGTAATCCGTGACCTTCTAAGAAATGCTGCGTATCCAGTCATGCTGCTTGAAACCAAAGTGCCTCATGAGTGATTACATAATGTCTCTATGTATGGACTGTGTGTGTTTCTACAGATCACATTGCCGATGCGCATCTTTAAGCTGCTCGGGGTTGAAACAGTGATGCTGACTAACGCAGCCGGAGGCCTCAACCAAGACTTTAAAGTTGGAGACATCATGATCATCAAAGACCACCTGAACATGCCCGGTTTCGCTGGCAACAATCCACTGGCAGGACCCAATGATGACAGGTACATGTTGGTCTTCTACAGTCTTTATAATGCAGACATTGAAGGATGTGCTAGCACAAGCACAGTCTTGCAACACCAAACCTGGCAAACCTCAGCAATATTCTTCCTGATTCCTCCTCCCTTTGCCTTCACTCAACAGTCTTGTCATTCCTTCCTGTGGCAGGTTTGGTGTGCGTTTCCCCTGCATGTCTGATGCATACGACAGAGAGCTGCAGCAGCTGGCCATGGACGTGGGACAGGAGCTCGGCTATGGAGACTTCCTGAAGGAGGGCGTCTACTGCGTGTTGGGCGGACCGTCATTCGAGACGATTGCTGAGTGCCGCATGCTGCACAAACTGGGCGCCGATGCTGTCGGTGAGTAGTTTTCATGGACACGATGTTGATTATTAACCACCAGCGCAGAATGTTTGAACACAGTTGTGTGAAGAAGTTGGATATTTTCTTAGTTTTTGAAGTGTAATCAGGTAAAATCAACCCTTGCAGCAACTTCTTAGACATTTCATATCTGGGCATGTGTTTTCTCAGAACTTCATAATTTACAAATTAGGACTTCAAGACATGGCAGGAACTGTCATTAGGAGATTATGCAAAGTCTTCAAACTTTGCAGTAACACCCAGCAACCATTGGTTCATGAATATCTGAAAAGAAGCTAATTGAAACACAGTGAAAGGCAGTTATGAAGAGATTAAGTTGCTGATTGGATTGGTTTCTTTTCTGCTTCAAAAATCAACAATTTGCCCAAACATTTGCATGTGACTCTTTGGCAGCAATGACTGAACCTTTAAAAGCTGCATGAACAAGGTTCCTTTGTGAAAATGCGCATTATTTGCTCATATTTGGTTCTTGGTACGGCTATGGGGACTTAATATAAAGCCTTACATCACATGTCATGGTTTAAGTTGTAAAATGACAAATTTAGCTCTTTTATCCCCATGTTTTAACGTGACGTCTATTTTCCCTGCCAGGTATGAGCACGGCCCACGAGGTGATCGTGGCGCGCCACTGCGGCATGCGCGTCTTCGCCCTCTCGCTGATCACCAACCAGGCGGTGATGGACTACGACAGCGAGGAGAAAGCCAACCACGAGGAGGTTCTCCAGACGGGGAAGCAGCGAGCGGAGCAGCTGGAGCGGCTGGTTTTCACCATGGTGACCAAGATCGAGCACAACAACAACTACGCCTAAGAGATGCTTTAGTTTGGTCTTGTGGTACAACTCGAGGACACTTGATGTGGTGGCCATTTATCGCTATTGTGCCAAAGAAAATCCCACTTATTTTGTCTTTCAGGTGAGCTGTTTTTTAAGTCTTTGGTCAAAAGATGATGAAAAATCTCACCCTGATATATATGTAAATTGAAACAATGCACACAGCCTTTGTTTTCATGTCACTCTACCCAATATGACCAACATTCCTCCACTGAGAAGCTACAAAAGAAAGTAGCTTCTCAGTTTTTTGTTTTTTTAAAGCAGGTGTATTTGTTCTAACTTAAAATATGTGATCAACTTGTATAAATATCTGCAATTTAACTTAACAATGAGCATAAATCTGCTGTAAAGATCTTAATATTATGATGTTGAAATGTGTACATTAGTGGACTTATGGTATTTTACTGTGCTTGTTTTTTAATATGACTTGTTACTAAAAGTACTATTTATTACGATGTTAAGTTTGTTTGCGTGGTTCATTTTCGTGTAGAGGGATTCAGAAAGTCACGAAAATCTCCCACTGTTTATTCTCAAAGTGTGTATAGAAGGTGAACCCATGTATTGTATGATGAACAGGTTCAAGGGAACCCAGAATGTTACTACTGTAAACATTAAACAATGTTACATAAGCTTTAACTTGCAAAAAAAAAAAAAAAGGATTTGGCAGTCACATTTGATGATAAGCAAATGTAATTCTTCCATTTACTTCAGACAAAAACGAAGAAGATTGAATATTAATTGGCAGAACAAGCAGTTTTGGCATTTGAAGCACTCTTAATGTCTTGTAGATCCACATACACGGAATACTGCTCTTCAAATACAACTCTTGCTCCCCCCGGCAGAACAGAAGTTAGGCAGGCAGCAGAGAACATGTCACATTTCACAACGCATGCACACAAAGTAGTCGTCCGTCTTGCATAATTGTTAACCTTCACCTAAAATATTGACATCTTGTTCCCTTCGAAAGGAAAGATTAAACAAGGTTGATGCATCCCTTTTTAACTATGAAATCTAGTTGCAGCAATTACTTAAAAGGCGAGATATTTTTTCATATTTTTTAAAACAAGTCTGTAAAAAGTGCCATGCATAATGATAAGCCGGTATGTATGAAACAGGAGTAGGTTTATAGAACACATTCTCTATGATACAGTACACCGCCATCGTCACTGCAGAAACTGCAGGGGCCCAGTAAAGCTTCAGGAGCCCACAGTGCTGAGGTGAAAGCAACGTTTGGCACAAGATGTAAACAGAAAGTGTCGACCTGCTCGCGATCTATACACACATTCACATAGACTGGATGTTACATGGAGTAGGATGAAGAACAAGCCTGAACAGCTGGCAGCTCTTCACTTGGACCACATTTGGCACTGATACTGTGATAACTGACAGGCAGCGACTTTGAAGCACAGTGTCCTGAAGATTGTCTTCAAGCACAAATGATTGACTTTTGCAGATCAATACAACCAGTTAAAACTGAGTGCTTATTATGTATAAATTTGAATACAAACTGCATCACTAATAAGTCACAATTGATGGCAAATTCTCAGCGGATCATTTTAAAAGGAGGCAAAATCAAGATTCAGGATACTCACAGTGGAGGCAAGAGTAATCTTCTTGCTTCAGTTACAGGGCAGTGGTCAGCAAAAAAACCACACTACTTTGAAACTGAACTGGCAAACTTGAGTAAACCAAAGATGGACATCTGGCTGACATTACAGCTCTCAAGCTCTCAGCTCTCAACTTGCTCATTTTGATGAATAGGTTTGTTTAAAAAAAAAGTAGAATTTCTCTGACTCGAGCTTCTTAAATGGGAATATTTTTGGTTTCTTTACTCCTCTATGACAGTAAACTGAATATCGTTGGGTTTGTGCACAAAACAAGACATCTGAATTTACTATCTTGGGCTTTGGGAAACAGTTTATAGACCAAATAACTAGTTGTGAATATAATCAACAGCTTAATCAACAATGAAAATAGTCTTTAGTTGCAGCTTTAGCTGGCATATGAACCGAAATGCTCGTATCATGACAAAATTTTGAGAAAGAAATGAATGAATGATTATCATTTTGAGGATTAAATGGAATAAATAACCCAGACTGTGGAAAAACTAATTCTGCTGAAGACACAAGATGAAGATGGGCAGTTAGGTTATTTTCCCTCTCACAGTTTATGTGATTATTTATGTAATGTTTATAGTTCAATATATTTTACTCTACAACTCATTATTGACTTTTTTTAACCATAGGTTTGGTCCGTAGCTGTCCTTTAAATTTTGATTACAGCTTGGCTAAGAAGTCATATAAAGTTGTCTTGTCATAAAACATAAAAGTTTGTCTCCACTCACTAAAATTTAAACAATACATGTATTTTTGCTCTGCCTTCAAGAACTGTTTGTCTCGACTCTCTGTCAGTGCTATCACAGCCAGGCAACGGGAAGCGAGCTTCTTTCAGTTGGCAAAACAGGCGAGAAATGAAGGATTGGCACACGTTTCCAAAACAGGCACTGTAAAGATGAATCCGCAGGTGTTTTTTAAGCATCAGACGGCCTCAGCACCAAGCAACATGGAGGAGAGGAAGAGCTGGAGGAGGAAAGGCACTTCTGAAAACAACAGATAACTAACTGGGTCTGGAGCAGCAGCAGGACGCAGTGCAACAGTTGCAGAGTCACTGGTTTCTAGGCAAACATGGTCAGGGTGATCCACTGTGGGACAAGGAGAGAATGGGAACGAGAATAAATCATTAAAACCGCATGCACGATATATATGAATCTGTATGAAAAGTAAAGATTGAGGAGGATTTGCTCAGTTGTACCTGAACAAAGTTTAGGGATATTTCCCCGTCTGCATCTGTGTCCATGGTCTTAAAGGTTTCTGCAGAGAGACAAACAACGAACAAGCTGCTTAGTGGCCTTTTTGCCTCTTTTTATTGCGTCTGAAATGAGATAATAAATAGGTGAACTGTTGCTTTAAGGAGCTAAAGGACTGCAGCAATGCAACTCACTGAACATCGTCTCCAGTCTGACCAGACAGGTGACAAAGTTGTCAAAGTCGACCGCCATGTCCTCCTCCGTGTACCGCAGGATGATCAGCTGGAACAGGTGGTTGGTCAGCTTGAAACCTGAAGGAAAGCAGACGGCTAACTCACAATCCAGCAGCAGCACTTTCAAAATGTGCAAAAAAGACTGAAAATGCCTCATTTGTCTGTATTTTTTCGCGTTTCAGCATTAAAACGAACTGTACCTGCAGATTCAAGAGCCATCCTCATCTCATAGGAGCTCATGGTGCCCGATTTGTCCAGGTCAAACTGCCTGAATATAGTCTGGCATGGCACACACACACGGAGAAAATGACATAAAGAAGAAAGGAAAATGGAAAGAAACCAGGAGTTAAACACCCAACAAACAAAAAACAGTGAACTGGCCAGCTGTCAAAATAAACCAAAGTCTGACGCAAGAACCGTGAAGCACAATCAGAACCAATATTTAGCCTGATCCACTATTTGACCAATCAGCGCTCAGTCTCACCAGGTATCGTTTAATCTTTTCCCATAGGACATGGAACTCGGACAGGCCCAGCTTACCGCTGCCATCGCTCTGACAGAGAAGTTAAGGAACACGTTAAGGTCACTGGATGAACTTTTTACAGCATTTTAAAGCTCACAAGAGGTCAAAACTCCAGAGGCGAAAGCAGAAGGACCCAAAAGACAACAGTGACTTTGTTCTCCAAATGTTTTTGCAGTGTCCTAGATCAGCGGTCCTCAACCACTGGGCCACGGACCAGTACTGGGCCATAGGTTGTTTGGTACCAGGTGCACAGAAAGAACAAAAACTTTGTACTTTATATTTTACTTCCGGCTGAGTCTGCAGGGTGCTTTATTTTGAAAAATGGCGAGATGACTTCCTGTCACTTCCATCTGTGCTTGTTTCCAGCATATGACTCAAAACGAGCGTACCTGGAGAGCTTCTTTGAAAAGGGGAGGAGACTACATGCTGAGACGTTAAAAAAATAAAAATATATCTATATTATTTGTTGTGTGCGCGATGACTGGTCCATAGAAAATTGTCTTGCTTAAAACTGGTCCAAAAAAGGTTGCAGACTGCTGTGCTAGATAACAGAATAATAAAAACTGCGCTGATATAATTTGAAGGATACGTCCATGAGGTTTATCATACTGCGACAAGCTTCTTTTGTGAAGCCGTCTGTCTTCAGGTCTTTATCTGTTTACGGCAGGGAGAAGACAGAAACAAGGACAAGAACATGTTTAACAGTTTGCACTGAAAAACCTACAACCACAATAGACACATGACATTTTAAATTTTTAATAAATAAACTAATTCCACAAAGGCAAAAATGATGATGAAGAGAATGATTTCCACAGTTTCCTAACGTTTGCTGATGATCCTGTTGAGAATGGTTTGCAGCTCTGTGACGCTGATCTCCATGTCCTGTTGTCACACACAGAGGCCAGTTTGATTAAACCTGATCTGTTCATTTACAGTGAACCACTTCTTCTCCAACTACTCCACCTCCTGCCAGTGTGACAACAAACTTACCGCTCCTGCCAGCTGGCGGAAGAGACTCTTGAAGCCTGCGTCGATCTGGCTCTCATCTAGATAAGTCTGTAACAGAAATTTGCTCAATTCACTTTTTTCTTTTTTTTTTTTTCAGAGTATAAGCGGTCATGTGTTCAAAGTGTCAGTCTTCTCTCTCTTGTACCTCTGTTGGGAGCTCCGCTACAACGTCATCATCGAGTTCCCTAATAAGCAAAGAAGAAGAAAGCGAAATTAAAGTATGTGTTGAAGCGATAAGCTCTTTTACTCTCTGAACCCCAAATTTATCTCTACAAAATAGCAAAAATGACACCATTTACAAGATCAAGAAACTGTAAAAACTAAAAGAACTGCAGGATTTTCAACTTTCCAACGTTCCTTTACCTACTCATCTGTGACATGATGTTCAGTCTGGAAAATTTGTCAAATCCAAGTTTAAAATTGTGATATTTCATCAAAATCATTCTATTCTGTGCACCCAGATAGCTTGGCTGGCTGAGCAGGTGACCCATAAACAGGGGCGATAGTCCCCAATGCAGCAGTCATGGGTTCAAATCCAGCCCATGGTTAGTGCCTGCATGCCTTTTACCCACATTTCATCTCTTTCTCCACTGTCCTATATAATAAAAAACAAAAAAAAATCACTTTACTCTAAGTCTCTCATTTAAAAATGTGCCAAAAATTAAATGTTTGCTCGAGAAAACAAAGAAACATCTGCACTTCTCAGTAAAAATGTGAAGCCATTAGTGACCAATAGTTGACAGGTGACTTTTCTGCTGAACTAGGCTGAACTGCAGGCTGTATTGCACAACGCAAATAGGAGAGAAGTGTGAAACCAAAACTAAAGAAGCACGTAGTAAAACATCTATAATATGCAGAGCCACCATTTTTCTTTCCAGCATTGGTAACATCTATAGACACTTAAAAAAAACACTTTAATAAAAATCGATTCCAGTTGTTTTCCATATTTGTAAAATAAATAATCAAGGAAATAAAACTTGTTTTTTTAGTTTGATTTATGCCATTAAAATCATATTCCACTGAATAGAAGAGTTTTTTTTTTAGTTCTCTCTGTTTCTAGTCGTGGTTGTGCTGTTTGAAATTGCAGTGAAAAATGAACCCACAGTGAGGGAAAATGTTACAGGAACAAATAAAAAAAACACCTAGAAACTAGATGACGTTAAGAAGGTCAAAATCTATCCAGAATGTTTGTATTTCATAAAGATTTCTGTATTTCATTAGCTTTTTTGGTCCTTTGTTGCATATTGGCAAACCACTGTTTTTATCACCTACATCTCAGTGTGTTTATCAGATGAATGGGATCAATGCTACACTTTCTTATACTCATTAGTTCCACAAAAGTCCTCATCTTCACTCATTATCCACCTCGAACATGTCGGTCACGGCCGAAGCCACTCACTCAGAGTTGGCAGGCTTCTCGGAGAAAACCCTGAGGCAGAAGTCGGCCTCTTTGTGGGGCTCAAAGGTGGAGGGAACGATGATGTATTCGCCAGCCGGCAGCCGCAACCGAGAGCTGACCTCCCGCAAGTTGATGAAGAGCTCTGAGCGAGCGCTGGAGGCGTGAGTGAGGAAAAAATCTCGCTTGAGGTGAACTCCTGACCTCCCTTTAAACTGAGATGGGAGGTAAAGAGTTACCATTTTATTCTATTCCTGATTAATCAGAAAACGGAAAAATGTATGAACTCATACCTCATTTGGAACCTGCAAAGACAACAGAGAGAAAACACTATTATCAATGATATGAAAAGAAACACAGAAAAAACAGAAAAGATACACTAATGCTACACTGTGTTAGCTAATGCTGTTGAAAGGCTAATTGATGATTAGACAACCCTTGTGTAATTATGTTAACACATTAATAAAAGTGTGACTTTTAAATGGTAGAGTATTTGTTTGCATAAGAAATAAAACTACAATCATGTAGTCAAACTTGTTGATAGGGTTTTTAAAGTGTACACAAGGTTAAGTTCAACATGCTGATTTTTTTTTTTGAGAGCTCGTACCTCATAGACGGCAAACCCGATGGTCTCCATGTCTTTGCCCTCTCGCCGTTTCTTCCTTCGGTCCTTCTGCATGAGAGCAACCAAAAAGCTGCAGTCTGGTTGGCCGGGGGTGTCTGGATGCTGCAGCTCGATCTTGAACTGAGGATTCAGCCAAAAAGTTGCTGAAGACAAGATGTGAAAAGGTCAGATTGTTCCTTTATTCAAGCTGTAATGTTAGTAATATGGCTTGTAATTACTTTACCCACAGGCCAGTCCGTCACCATAAATACTGAAGGACACTTTTGTGACAACATTCATCACAGGTAGAACAACAGTAATCTAAATAATAGGTTAGTTTTTCTAAAATGTAGTGGTTTTTAAATTGAGAAGCAAAAAAATACATTTTATAGTCCACATTACAATAAATCAAGAAAGCAGACTACCCTTCCATGCATGTCATGACGGGGCATTTCCAGAATTTATTCAGAAAACGGGTCATTGTTTCATTGGTCACTGTTTAAATAGGAGTCACTGGTTCACATTCCTTCAGGAAATTCATCCAAATCTTCCCTCCCTCCTTTGGCACCAGCATGACTTTAACATTTTGATACCGAATAAAAAGCAAAACTGGGTATTCAGTGCTCCTTAGGAAAAATTTAACACCATGAGGTTCTGACATGGGTCTGGTGAGTGGGTTTTATTCCATGAAATGCACAAAAATATTGCATTATGTTTCCATTTGTCTTCCACTCCTCCTTTCATCACTCAGGTAGTTCGCACCTGGGTAGTTCCTGCAGCCTCCAGCAGTGCTGCCTCTCCTCCACTCGCTCTGATACAGCGACGAGCTCCATTTCTTCAGCTGGCTGTTCTGCAGGGCGTCGGCCGTCAGGTTGCAGATCTCCAGACGGCTGAACTCACGCAGGAAGTCGCTGAACGACATCCTGAGGGGACACATTAGCATTATTTTTCCATCACAAGCTATGAGTGGAATTTTGTTTTAGTGCAGATGAAAAATGACCCTGGCAATTCAAATATATACATTTTGACACAAAGGTAACACAAATATCAAACAGACAAAGAAATAAAGCAGAGCTATGTGGAAAAAAAATATATGGACCGTGTCGGAGCAGAGTACATCTACCATCTACCACATTTTCAGCTCTGATGGCTGTAATTTCATCAGGGACTTGAAGATTCCATTTTGTTAATTTATTTTTGAAATGAAATGATTTGACACCAATCATAAGTCTCATCATTTCAGAGGTAAACTCACCAGAATTCGCCGTCCTCACTGCGGTTTTGTAGCCGACCTCTGACGGAGCGATCCACGTTGTCCCACTCTCTGGAGCTGAAGATTTCACACAGAAAACATATGATGCGTAAAAATAAACTATCCACTGACAGTAAAGAGGTTATAGATCAGGTCAGTTTGTGTCTGTTCAGACAGAATTCAGGAAATATGTTGTTGCATCATCGCAGATTTTGCTCAGAGTTGACCTATTTGTTGTCTGGGACTGGAAAATATTTGGCTAAATTTAGAGAATTGCACTCATTTTTTTCAATTTCAAGGGCCAATATTTAGCAATGCAGTCTCTGCTGGAGGCATTTAATCACTTGGATCTGCAGGAAACAATTTTGTCTGTGTCCTCGCCAAATTTCATGGAAAGGCAAGCAATATTTCTGGATATATTGAGCATTTAAAATGGGTTATCATGCAATAGGCCTTGTTCCTAAAGTATAAAAACGGATGAAATTCTGAAAATGTTGTCAAAATATTTCATAGAGCTTAGTTTTGGGTCTCAATTAACAAACAAGAAAGCACTCAGAAAGTGCAGTACTTCGCCAAGGCTGCTCAGTCGTTATATGATTTCGGACGGATAAAATCTTTAAAAAATTCATGGTCCACAGTGGTTGATTTGTAGTAGAATCGAAATCATGTGATCGTCAGCAGGCAGCCGACGTGGTGTTCACTTGTTGTCATAGTTACAGTGAAGCCGTGCCGCTATCTTGCAATGATACAGAAATCTTTAACAAATCCATGGATTCAGACTATAAGCCACATCACTACCAAAATCTAATCAGCTGGTCCTTGTGTCATTTCTGATCTTCCCTGAAAATTTCATCCAAATCCATTAGTCCGTTTTTGAGTAATGTTGTTAACAGACAGACATATGAACACACAAACCAATGCCGATTGTCACATAACTCCGCCGCGTTCCTTGGTGGAGTAATAAGACTAAATGCTTTACATTACATCACCAGTTGGCCGAACATCTGGGATTACATTTCTCACATTTCTCCATCCTCCTCCACTGGCTGTTCTTTCTCTTATATTTCTTTCTTTCCAATCAGAGGGAGTAAAAAAGACATAAAAAAACTTTTGCTAGCCTCTATACATAATGCAAACTATCATCAAAGACTCCCTGAAACCGACTTTAAATTCTTTACAGTGTCAGTTGGTCTCAACAGGAAATTAGGCCATGGGTGTCTTCTGTAACAGGTTGTGTCATTTGCATCCTTAGTAAAATCTTACTTATCACTCCAGGCTCCAGTCCATTCCACTTCCCCCCATGGGTTCCTGACGCGAACCAGCTTCGTCATGTTTCCTCTGTATACCACCTGAGGGTAAAGAAGCACATCAGAATTTGTGTTTGAATTGACTGTTGTGTGGTTAGTGGCCTACACACAGTCACGTGTATCTGCATCAAGTTAGTCTCAAACAAGCCATAATACAAATCATTTGAATCAATGGAGCCTTTGGTATAAAACAGGAAATTGGAGTTTATCACATTTCCTCATGTGAGCTGGGCTTTACTCATCATGTGACACAGGCATCAAGGACGTTTCAAAACAATGATCTCTGTTTCTTTATGACTAGTTTAGGTTCTCATCTTTTTACTATTTAAATACAAACAGGAAAATATGTTAGCTCTTACAGTATAACACTGAGAAACTCATTATTCTATTGCTTTGCCAAACATTGTAGTTCAGATTTAGATGGATAGTGTTTGTACCACTGAGTGCTACATTCATAAAATACCTCTGAACTGGGTACAAATCACAGTGTAGTCAAAAAATATTATCTATGTTTGGTCAACCTGCTGTCAGTTCTATTGACTCCTAAACCAGTTAATGAAGTTTTAGATGAGTCCAAGTTCATTAAACTAAGCTAATGGGGATTTACTTATAACAGACACATTAAACTGCATAACCTATATAACGTGAAATAAGTCAACAGAAAATGCTCGAAACTCAAAATTATCAGCATTTTAAGTGTCAAAATGAAGAAATTTAATGGATTTTGTTTATAAATTATGCACCAAATCAATCTAAAACCTTCCCAGCTCACATGTATTTATACTGTAATGAATGTATGTTCGTGTATGTTTGAAGGGTGAAAGTCAAAGGAAACTGATGGATCTGTTTCAGATTGTGCAAAAGAACTATGCCACTGTTTTGGCTGAGAATCTTAAAAAGATAAGACAATAAAAGTTTAAGACCCCTTTCAGAGCAACTCAAGGTCTTCAACTTGCAATAGGGCCATCTAATCACTAATTGGTATCGGCATGAATCTAAGCCCAATCTTTTATTTACTTCCACTGTTAAATAGGTGTGGTTAAGGAGAGCACAATTTGTGGCAGGATTTTGAGAATGGAAATTTTGCTGTCCTAAATGAGCCTGGTCTGTCTCAAGCACAGTGGTTGGAAGTCATTAACCATCACAGAAGTCTTTGTGATGGTGGCCGATTGCTACCTTAACCCCCACAAGGCTAACTGCTTGCCAAGAGAGAACTGCCAGTAGCCCAAGTGACCACCTGCTTGCCTTGCTAAAGTATTAAACAGTAAGAAGCAAACAAGTACCACAGTTAATGTACAGTACATGAAATGCTTAACATCCAGGAATATGGTATTAGATTGGGACCAGTATTGGTTGATAGTAAATAATAAATGAGTCAGATCAGATGAGGGGCAAAAAAAACATTTCACTGAGATATTCCTATGTTGGAAGACAAACCATCAGGGGAAAAACTACTATTACTGAGCATTTCTCTCTGAAACTGCAGTGTACCGATGAGTGTTTCAAAAACTAGGATTGAGACTTCTGGGGTTTTACAGGTAACAAACCTAAGGAACCAATACTATCAACTTGCAGCGTGAGCCTTTCTTTATCATTCTTCTTGCTCAGAGTTAGTAGTAGGGGTTGAATTTCTGCAATACTACAACTTGCAAGTGTAGTAGTTTTACTTTGAGTAGAGTTTTAGGTGAGCTGATGTGCTCGAACTTCAGGGAGATGCAGGGAATCGATAGCTCTGCACATTCTAAAGGACACAAAAATTTAAGGGAGGAAGGGATTATTTTTATGGGTAAAGTATCTAAATATGTAACTTTGATACACTGAGTTGAGTTTTCAGAGGAGAGCGACTTCAGATTGAACGTACACAGACTCCTCCATAATGACTCTGTGCAGTTTGTGGAGTTGTCAGTCAAATAGCTTGAAGAGTATCCATTTTTCTTCTGTGTTACGACTCACCTCGTCCGCACCAGTCACAGAGTAGGCGTGTCCCTTCACCAGCTTCTTGAATGTTACAGCCTCCCTGTCAAATGAGCCGCTGACCTGAGAATGAGACAACACAGCGCACACAGTCAATAAAGCAAGAGGTCGCTGGTGTCCACCAAACATGGACAGACATGATAAACATCAGAGGAAATATATGTGTGTACTCTAGCACCACATGTGACAGGGTTAGCGACATCTACAGTGAGCACTCACGGTCACTTTGGATCATTGATTCACCTCAGCAAACTTTACAGAGTGAGAACGACGTTAGTGAAATGACTGTGACTGGGTGCTTCAGCTAACTGAAACATAGCAGCAGTCACATCATGCGGGTGTGTGTGTGACTTGATTGAGATGAAATGCAGCATGATGCCGCCTGTGAACTTAATGACAGTCTGAGAGAGCTACGTAATGCTTGAGGACACTGTCGTCACACTTGATTCCTCATTTATTAGTGTAGCAAATATAAAAGTTCCATGCATACCAACAGTTTTCTATATGTTTTTAAGTTAAAACTGTGTGCACTTGGTCACATCTAAAACAAAAAGTATGAATAAAATATTTCACTTTCTCTGAAGAAGAAAACATGTTTTCTTGTCTTTTATCTGCCAGATTCATACCCAACGTAAGACCCACCAGAAGACATACTGATCACAGACACTGTTCTTCAACAAGACAAAGTTCAAGTCTTCCTGTCTGCAAACATATGCTTTGCTCAAGTGTCCTTGACACACTGATTTTCTGCCAGCTTCAACTTTTTCC
Organism: Amphiprion ocellaris; assembly: GCF_022539595.1. NCBI lineage: Eukaryota > Metazoa > Chordata > Actinopteri > Pomacentridae > Amphiprion > Amphiprion ocellaris. Next base: position 13,676,032 of record NC_072788.1, read on the forward strand.
ATCAATCTTCACTGCCCTCTCCTGGTTAATCCCATATTCTCTTCCATTACAGCACCCATGAACCTTCTATCTCTAATCCAAACTGTTATACTGTGGAAAAATCTCCAACAAAGCCTTTCCAGCCTTTTCTTCACTGATCTACAGCTAACCCTGACCTCTGACCTCTACTGAGCAGGGTTAAGCAAACGTGTTGGATAGTACACCATGCCATACACTATAAACTCCACACTCTCCTGATTGATTGGTAAGAAGCCCTTAAGTTCTGCAACTTTTATCATCAAAATTAATTAAAAATAAATAAGTTTAATCATTTGTCATTCAGCTTCTTAGGTAAGAACAGGACTGCCTATTACCAATCAAAAGAGACCACGGGTTAAAACAAATTTAAAGTATAATCAAGATTCCCAGAGTATTATCACATTGGAAAAGCTGCGACTGTAAATTTTAAGTAGTTATACGACTTAAGTTATTACTGGGGATTAATTTTGCAGTTGTGACAGTAAATTAGTGTGTGGAAAGTAGTTAACCGTTGTGCAGAGTGCTGAGACTGAGAAAGGCTGACCTCAGCTGCACAGGGTAATAGGTTTTTACAGTGAAAACCTGCAGGAGGTAATGAAAACTGAGGTGATGGATTCTTTTCATTATGTTTTTACATCAGACGCTGTTAATATTCATAAGATTCCTTTGATGGTGTAAATTATGAACCTGTCAATCTCTCACAAGTCAAAGGAATAGTTTGGCATCATTCATTTTCTTTCCAAAAGGTAGATGAGATCAAGATCGATACCACTCTATTGCCATGTCTGAGGGATTAATATGCATACAGCCCTGATTGTTGGTTAGCTTAGCTTAGCTTAGCTTAGCAACATCTCTGACCTGGCTCTATCAAACCCACTAATTTACAGGTTATATCTTGTTTGTTTAAACCTGCAATAACTGTCTAAGATCATCTGAAACTAGCTGTGGAGACAAAATGTCATCTTTAAGTTTGCAGTGCCAATAAATAAGTTCCTCTTTTATTTCTTTGGTCAGTTTACACTCTTTATAGTTTCTCCCATCTTCAAGCTTGACATATAGACACTGTGATATAGCAACTGTTGCCTGTTCTGGAGTGGCAAAGAGGAACAGACACTGTTGAAAAAAGCTCATTAAATTTTAACTAGAGTTCATCAGAAGGAATGTAGGAAACAACTGTTAGAAGGTTCTTTGGTCTGATGAGACCAAAATTAAGCCTTTCGGCTGTCAGATTACTTCTGTGTTTGGCAGACACCACACACTGCAGACCGTGATAAACATATCATCCCCACTGTGAAGCATGGTGGAGGCACTATCATGATGAGGGGATGTTTCTCAGCAGCAGGCCCTGGTAGATTTGTAAAGGGACAGGGTTAAATGAACCCAGGAGGACTAGTTTAATACACAGTTATGTTCACCACCTAGACTCTAACTGTGTTTCCGTAGTTTTTTGTTTTTTTTTTAGCTTGTTTTAGCTGAAGACAGCAGCCTGCCACAGTTTAAAATAACACTTTCAGATTGGCACTACTTTATGTCTTCATGTCCAAATGAGCACTCTTTACACTCTTCTGTAAAAAGCGCAACGGTCTTCTTACAAAGTTGAGCCTAGTAGCATTTTCATACGACCTTCAACACCACAAAAAGTCTGACTTTTATGCTGCTGCATGAACAGAGACACACCCACAAGATTACAATGCACTGGCGTAGAATGTTGTTAGGTAGAGTGGGCGGCAATTCAGTCTAGGAAATGACTAATCCGATCCATTGTTATGGAGAAGTATTAAAATAATAAAATGAGAAAAACTATCCCTGCATTGCAAATCACATACTTTCTATTTGTATTTTCAGTGCACCCAGCTGTCCTTACAAATGACATACTGTTGCATGTAGTACGCACATATTTGAAACACATTGCTTTGTCATAACATTGTGCATTAAACTTTGACCATCTTCCTCATATATTTATACCAGTCTGTAGGGCGGATTTTGAATTAAAAAGAAAAAGTATGCTATTTGGAAAAGCAGGATTACTCTTTAATGTGCTGTCATCAGTCTGTGCTCTCTTGACAGTTCAAGCTTGTGATGTATTTTCCACTGTGCAGAGGATTATGGTTTTGCTATGTATTGGGACATTCTAAATCTTTTTTTGGCAACTTAATGTTTTAGGAGTACAGATGTTGGAATGCATCTGACTTCTCATGAAACATCCACCAAGTTGTAAGAAGAAAACTTCGTCCTTATGTATTATACGTCCCTTGACTTAAATGTCCAGTCTTGTGAATATGGAAAACATCGTGCATGTACCGTGACTTTCTCTGTCGTTGTCTTGGGTATGTCTGAATGAAGCCATGAGGAACATGACTGTAAAAGTGACTTATATCTGAATGAAAAGCGCATTAACAATAAACAGCTTGTGATCACTGTGTGTTAATTTCCCATTTTCTTGGGTCAAAGAATGTATGAGTTTTGCGGGACTGACGTCAATGGAGCAGCCAAGCAGTGATCCTCTGTCTATGGCTCTGCCGATGATGCTGTAGAGATCTGAGGGGGCTTTCCTCAGCTCATACAGCTCCGTCACGCCGCCTGTAAAGTCCTCAAATCCCTCTGAAGTGCTGCCGCCTGACAGAGCTTCATAACAGCCATTCAACCTGGGACAAAGCAAATAATTAAACAAGTTCATGGAGAATTATCAGCTATATGAGCGAGGCTTAAATGGAGGCCGGAATTAATGATGACAGTGCCTAGTTTGATACTTATGTTTATGTTTAAACTTAGCAGTCAAAAGACCTGACAGTTGCTCAGGAAATAATGCACAGAGTACAGTATGTTCTCAGCACCTACTGCCTCTCACCATATATGAGCATGTACCTACAAAGAAACTGAGCCAGTGTAACAAAGCATCAATCTCACTTTTACACCACATTCAACTGGGAAACTCTCTGAACTTGGCAGACATACACTTCTATGAACAATGCTGTGCTTCACTTACACAGCCAAGCAGATTTACAACTGAGACCACAGCTGTCTGTTGGAGCATCTGGAGCCTTAAATTGCTCCATGCCTTTTTATGGGTGTCAAGTATTTCTCCCATTCGCATTTCTAGATCCAGTTTTCAGATTTGATGCAGAAATCCTTCAGCCTGGACTTAACTCAAACCTCAATTAAATGAAATTTTTGTACTTTTGAACTTGTAATTGAGAGTTTAGACTGAGACGACGCCTTCAGCAGACATGGCATGTTTATTTACTGGTGGATTTATCAGAATTATGATTTATCAGGACATGTTCATTCTCTAATATTGCCCGTTTTGCTGCACAAATTTTCACTTTACGGTGCAAAATCAAGCTAAAAGCAGGTGCCAGTATATATCATATCTGCAGATTACTCTAAAGTGATACATAAAATGTTAAAATGACAGCATTACAGCCAATAACAACAACAACATAAGTCTTGTAATGCATTAAATGATGTGACGTGAATGCATCGTCAGCCTCCCTCAGTTTTGATCTAGATTTGACCACTGCTGTCCTGTCTAAAGTCTTACTTGGCGTAGGCCTTTTCCAGCAGAGCACTCCAGAACTCGGTTCCCTCAACTGAGTGGACGAAAAGCAGCTTCCCGTCCTTCACTGGCAGCCGGTCGTCGATCACCACCTCCACCCACTCACCAAACTGCCAGAACTGCAAGACAGAAAGCAGAGAACACTATTAGAACAATACTGTGAACACGGTTCGATGTTCTTTTCTTCAAAAGTCTGCTAAGGAAATTACAGAATATTTCCTGGCCACAAAGAATAGCTAAACAAGCAGTTTCCGTATGGTATTTAACTGTAAATGGTGTTGCTAGATCACCACATTCTCACTAACAAATCCCGAATAAGTCTATTTAGAAGTAATGTCACTCTGCAGGAAGCCAAACTAAGTATTATTTGTCTCTGACTGACATTTTGACAAACAACAAACCTGTATTTGCTCATGCATGTGCCTATATAACACATTAAACACTGATTTGCAACCATGATCGAATGTGAAGACCTAGTTGGCAGCAAAGAAATTGTATGAGAAGGAAAAAAAGAGGACGGCTATGGGGAAGATGAATGCAGTAAATCATAACACACAAGGGATTCAGGCTTCTATTGCTAAATATAAATTGATCAGATGTATCTTATTTCTAGTGCTGCCTCATTTAGCATTCAGCTGGATGTATCCACTGACAGATGTTCCTTCAGTGATCTCAAATTATGCTTATTTGAAAAACAGAACAAAGGAGAAGGACAAAGAAGAACAAATACTTCTTGTTCTCCTAGAAATGGGACAAACATATTCTGTAGATATCAGCCTGCTTCTGTAATTCAGCCTTGTCTCTTACAGCAAGATTAAATCCACTCAAGCACTTGAGCTGATTCAAGTCTGACTCAGTGGCTGTGATTCAACCTGCCTCCAATCACTTTTACTTACCTACAGTCAGTGAGAGGAAAATCATTCTTAGCGAGCTTTCAGAGATCCAACATATCCAGTTAGTTGTACAACACATGAAAACACCTCAGGCAAGCTCAGAGAAATGTCTTTTAATTTCTCCTTTGAGGATTCCAAATGTCTGTCAAATCTCCACAATAAGACGACGAATCAGGAGGCAAAAACAAAGGCTTGCACTGCAGGAGGTGAACTGAGGCAAAGTGAGGGTAGAGTGAATTCTGAAGCATTTTCAGGTGATATTAAAAGCTCTGAAACGCTGCTGTGCTTTTTCTCTGTGGCATGTGGCCTTCTGTCCAGGAGGGGGCAGAAGAAACCAAGACAGCATTATAAGGCTCTAAGGAAGGGAGGTGGAGAACAAAATAAACTGGTGTCCCAGAGGCTCTGTTGTTGACTCTGCTGCCCCACAGAAGCAAAAATATGCAACAATCATGAACACTGCTTGCCATCAGAGCCCTTTTGAGTTACTGCAAGTTGTTAATATTCAATTCATTATATTTATTTTAATGCAGTTGCTCAGAGTAAAATGCAAATCTCGGATTGTCACAGACTATGAGTACAATGACAGACAGTCTCTTAATCACAACAATACAATCGAAATGCATAAAAGGATCATGAATTACGAGAAATTAGAGTATCTGTTTTAGTAAGCTATTGCATTGGAAATGTGGCTATGAATAAATAAATTAATGCAATAACTTCCTGTCTCTAGTTAGAAAAATAAGGGCAAAAGCTGATTTTTATGTTGGTGTAGAGAGAGACAACGCGAAATATCACTGTTAAATCTGCTGGCAAACTTAATTTTGTGACATGTTTCCCTGTGAACTTCACTCATCTTCCAGAATCCGTGATGTTCTATCATCAAGGTGTAAATTACACTCTGGAAATACAACATGACCTCCTAGACTGAATCACATATACTAACACAGGTACATCTCATTCGCCTGCTTCTAAATTCCATTGGGATTTTTGACAGTGATCAAAGAAATGGAACATTTTTTAGAAACAGTCTCCAAAATGCATAATCTGATCTCAATGACAACAGCCTCTAGTCAGCGTGAGTCACATGTTCACGATTTTAGCCATTTATGCAGCATTTTGATGTGCAAACATTGTGCAAATGAGAGAGCTTGTGCAAATGCACTAAACGCAAACGGAAAAAACCAGTTGCTCTTGGATGGCCACGGAAACCCCGAGGTGCCAATTCAATAAACTCTGTGCAAAGGAAGAGCTCACAGTGCAGTAATTATGTCTTAGTCTTATGAGAGAAATATTTCTTTGTCAGAGTAATCAGATTTGTAGAACAGAGGGTGGAAAAACTGAAGGGAGCTGCAGGAATGTCATTGAGCAAACAGAGGAGCACAGCTGGAGCGTCTGTGCATGTATCGGGTTGCATGCTGGGGCAATTAGCTGTGTGTTTGTGTGTGTTTTTGTGACTTCACAGCTTTTGCGTCATTTGTGTCTGTGTGCAATGGATGAGTGGATGAATTCTGCACAGCTGAAGCCACCTCTGGGAGGAGCTGTGCCACAATACAGCAGACTGACGACAACACACAAAGCCAAATGCAGATTTGCCCCTGGCAAACATGCAAACACACACAACTTCTTCTTTTTACCCTTTCACACTGACGCTGCTGAGGCTTGATCTCAGGGTTACGTGGGAGCGACAGCATAGCCTCACTGAGGGAAGTCAGTCTTACCACATCTGCGTCAAACCCTCAAGCCTCAGAAATCTTCGCTTCAATTCAACAAACTGTCAAGGCTTCCTGAGAAAAAACACAAGCTATAATAAGAATATCATAAAGGATTCTGCCCCAGTTAAGGGGTGCATTTGTTTCTGACTGAGAAGGCTGAGATTGCCTGGTTTATAATTCATTCTTCCTCCTTTTGTTTGCCTGCCTTGCTTGTTCACACTCACTCCCTCCTCTTTCCTACTTTTAAACCAATTAAGTTTCCCACCGCCAGCACTCATAATAACATTTTGGGATGACTCATTCAGGTCTGGGTAACTTATCCAGAGGCTTAAAGGATACAAACAGATACAAAAGAGAATCCTGGGAAGACTCAAAGGCACACAAAAGCAAAAACCTGCGCATGTACTGGCAGCAACACAAGCATCTTAAAAAGAGGATAGAGAAAAACTCACATGGGCAACAGGAAAAGAGGGCGAAGAAACTGGGGCAACAAGCCATTTAGCTTTCATTCATATACAATTCCACATACAACACATGTATGCAAGCCTTCAGAGCAAACTGAAGCATTATTTACGCTCACTGTAGCAAAGACTGATACACTCATATGGAGGACAGCTGTATTCTACAATAAACGAACACAGCGTCTCTGGAAATAATCAGGGAGCATATTCTGATTTCCCTTGGCTGACTTGTCTGTAACTGAGTCACCAACCCCGGCAGACTTGTGTAAATTAGAGCTCTGTGTGTCCGTCACGGTATTTATCGATCCACTGATATCAGATGAGTCAGCAATGCAGCCCGGAGCGGAGAGGATTTCAGCATTTTTCCTCAAGGACGCTTCAGAAAAGTGGGCAGTTTCCAACAAAGAGAGGACTAGAACTCAGTCATAAATTCCTTCACTTGTTTGTCTGTTTCTTAAGTGTATGCATGTGTAAAGAATGTGCAACTGTCTGCCTGTTCCATGACTGAGCAATCAGGCTGACATCAGGGATCCAGAAGAGATACTAGGCCATGTGTGTGTGTGTGTGTGTGTGTGTGTGTGTGTGTGTGTGTGTGTGGTTGTGTTTTATCTCGGCCCCCATGCATTTGTAATTAGTGTGTTTGATGTGTGAGAGCTTCCTTGTTCCTCCTCCTCCCCCCTTCTCTTGGCGGGCTGACAGTCTGGTTGGCAAAGCGTTCACTGCATCAAACGGCTGCAGCAAACTCAGCCCAAAGTGCTCCTTGACAAAGCAGCCTGACATGGAGGGAAACTGTTATTGGCAAAGTGTCTTCTTCTTGCTTGCTTCTTCACTTATAAGAAGAGAAGCAATACGAGAATACATGTTCAGTCCAGGTTTCTAAGCCTGAAGTCACCTCTCACTCTTCTCTCCAGCTGTTTCTTCATGAAAGAAACATGAAAGAAACATGAGCAGTGTTTAGCGACACTTTCTAGTTCAGTCCCCCCAGTCTGTATTACAGACATGCTGATGGACTGAGTGGAGATAGGTTTGACAGGGAAACACTCAGGCACAGATAAGGAGGCATGAGAGATCGCAAGACAGACACAAAAGAGAACAAGAGTAAGACTAAGCAAGAAGAGACTTCCTGCAGTCTAACATGCTCTTTTCTAAAGTTTAAGTAGTTCCAGATGTCTCATTCCTATCTCTGGCATTACTATACTGTATATTGCATAATCACTCTAGAATTAACTCAGCTACAATAGGTTTGTTCAGTCATAAAGAGGAAGTATAAACTTTCTCAAGCCGCTTCAAAAAGTAGCAACACGCAAATTCTTAAAAGACAAAAGTCAACACTACATAATAAGAAATGCAACTATTCACCTCGTTTGGTCTGTAACAGAAGGACAAAACACAATTTAACCTGAAAAAGGAACCACAGAAAAACCACAGGTTTGCACTCCAAACTAAAAAGCAATACTTCTGCTTCTTGTTTTCTGTGCAGACGCGTTCCCCTAGAAAACAACCTGATCATTCTAGGAAGACGTTTTCTTAGCAAACAGACTTAAATCCTCTGGTGGAAATTCCTGTCTTGTGGCTGCATTTGACACCAAACACTGCACCGTCACCACAGACAAACCATCCACGCTGTGAAGCATGGTGGTGGCAGCATCATGGCGTTAGCATGCTTTGTGACAGCGGGCTCTGAAGGGCTTGTAAAGTCTGAAGGTAAAACGAACAAAGCAAAGTCTAGGCAAATCCTGGAGGACAATCTGCAAGAGAACTGTGACTTGGGAGAAGATCTGAAGCATACGGTGAAAGCTAGTTAAAAGACAACAAGTTGAATGTTCTGGAGTGACTGAATCCGAGTCCAGACCTCAGCCCAACTTAGAAGTTGTGGCTGGACTTAATGAATTATTATTAAACAAATAATTTAGCACTCGAATAGACTACAAATATTGGTTGAAGAGAATAATAGTCATAAAAAAAGTACCAGCACACTCTAATCAGAGCTTCCTTCATTTCGGTACCACATTCAAATTGAAAGCCACATAATTATAAACCACTGCTGTAAAATATTTTCCTATCTTGTGTTGACCTGAATGGGTGTGTTGTTCACCCACTCACTGCACTGCAGCATAAATGGGTTTATGATCAGACCAACACCTGTGTCACTGCTTCAGTGTGTAGCAGCTGCGGTCGCACATTTGGTTTTGTGTGTACATCCATTATGTGTCTTGTATATTTGGTGTGGTGTACAAAACAAAGTTCAGCTGATAAGACTCAGCTTCCTGCTAGAGACTTGTACCATAGAGCTACAGAAAAAAAATGTTTTGTGCTTTTGCCACAAAGCAGCAGGACTGGTCCCTCAGACTGGAGGTGATACTGATCATTCAACACATCAGACGGAGGATCAGTGTTTGATTGTCAACAATAGCTTTGTCATGATAGAACAGAGGTGACTATTTAAAAAAATTCTATCTCTGATAAAGAAATGGGTGTTGACCACTCTTGGAAAGTGTGCTTAAAACAGTTTGACAGTGACTCAAACCCCCTCAAGTGAAGTGTATTCACTGGCTGACTGGGTGTGGAGTTATGAGGTTAGTTATCTTGAATGACTCAGTAGAGTCTGACAAGTGAAGAGAGCACCTTATGACAGAAACACTGAGTTTTAAATCCTCATTCTTGCTGGGAAACTCTGGGGAGAGCAGGAATAAATTAAGCTCTTTGCTAACTGGCACAACATATTAAGTACTGTTGAGCAACACAGTTCACATCAGGCCAGCAAGCACTGATTATTGAATAATCTAGCTATGATTTCCAGTGATGCTGTTGTACCATTACACAAGGTGCTAATCTGATGTTGCTCCTGTTGCACACAAATGGAGTGCCATGTGTATGCAAGAGAAGAGCAGTCTTTGCAGCAATAGATCCTGCAGTTTTTAAGACCAAAGAAGGTTTGTCGGGTCAGGAGCGCACCATGAATTCATCCTCAGGGTCTGACTTTCAGTGGCAAGTTCTACTGTAAAGCCCTGAGGCATGTGAGGGAGAACATCTGCTGCAAACAATCTCCACTGTGGCATAACGGCATTTGGTACTCCATCATAACATCTTGCCTGCTCACAGTGCACTGAAAATCCGTGTCCTTTTTGGCTGCAACTGCACAATATCACTCCCTACTGACCCAACTCCCCAGATTTGGCTTCTTGCGACTTCTTTGTGTTCCCAAAAATAAAGTTCACAGTAGAGGAGCTCCACTGCAGACGTTGCTTGATTTTCACTACAAAACAGGAATTGCAGGGAACATTTCAAATGCGGCAGGAGCGCTGGGAGCAGTGTGTTGCTGCATGAGGAGAGTGTTTTGACGGGCATTGCTTTTTATAAATGTAGATTCTGAACTTTATGATCCCACCTTTTATGTCAGAAAGAAACACAGCTCCTGCTAATTCTAATATCATAAAAAAGCACTAAAAACCCCACATTTTCAGTTTAGAATAAATGGGAATAAGAAAAGCAGGAAATCCTTACAGAATAAGGCACTACTTGAAGTGACTGTAACATTATTGTGATGAACAACTTATACAAATATAGCGACACTATTTCACTTACTGTAAAAGGTGCTTCATGAATAATAGCATGATTGCCTGTAACTGTAATAATGTAAAGCTGCTGAAGGCTTCTGGTCAAAAAACAAAGGTATAAATAAATGGAACACTTGATAATCTCCTGATAGTATTGGGACACTTCTCGTGACTCTGTTCTGAAACAGAAACAACATTAATAATCTAGTGGACATCATTTAGTGCGGCACCAGTTCAGCTTAAATGAAAAATCCAGATTTATTTTGGCACCTTAGCGTTTGTTCGTAATGGATCACAGCAAATTTCTGTGTCACATCCTGGATATATGGTGCATAAATTGCCAGAAATGGAAGCATTTAGAGCTTTCTATTAATATCCACAGAAACGGCTGAGGTCTGCTTTAGTGTATTTGATCCTCTCATTTCTACTTGTCCTTGTAGACATGATAGGATGACAGTCATGCAAATCTGGTGGGTGGACATTTAGATTACACCTCTGCAAAAACAATCAGCTGAGATCACTTATTGTTATTTTGTGCCTACTACTGCTACTTAACCAAAGTGAAGTTTAACAGCAGCTTCAGTAGAGGTCTCAGTACACTCCTTTGTCCACATTGGAACTGACATCATTAGCAATCAGCTCCCAGCAGGCTGAGTGTTTGTGGTGTCTGCTGCGTTTGTTGTGTTTGCATCCTGAGACATATTTAAATGCAGAAAGTGAATCTTTTGTCACCTGGAAGTGAAAGATGCCGGCGTATCCCTGCTGGAAGCTCTGTCCATGAGGAACCACTCTGTGTAGAAGGTCATCGTTTAAGGTCAGCGAGGCGATGGCTGCCAGCAGCCAGCAGTCCCCTGCAGAAAAACACACAAACACGGTGTTAATACCCTTAAGTGTAGAAAACCAAAGGTGTCTGTCATGACAAACAGCAGTGACAGCAGGCTGTTTATGTGAAACATGTGCTGGATATTGTTTTAAATGCCCCACATGGTGAAAATCCATATTTACTGTGGTCTGTGGTTGTTATAAACCTGAAGGCGTAAAGTAAAAGCAGTTGAATTATGAAGACATTTCCTTTTGCAGTTACTCCAGCTACACACAAGTAAAAACAACAGTTGTGTTATGAATTAATCGATATTTTAATGCATATTGATTACACAGACAGACATTAATACAGCAGCCGTGCTGTAAACTGTTTTGCTTTACGCTGTCAATCACAAACACAGAGAGAGTCTTCTTCCTGAAGGGGGGTGTGAACAGCTGTATTCTAGCTGCATTTAAAGCTACAGACACTAAAACCAGCTGGACTAAAACCTGTGGTTATATGGTCATGGTGAAGTTAATCATCTTTGCAGTCTGTTGGGTTGAAAAAAACGAAAAGCACATTCTAGGGACATGTGAGAGTTTCCTGAAGTTGATGAAAAGGGGCACAATAATACAGACTCCTGCAGGTCCATTTCCATATATGTAAAGAGCTTTAAAAAGACATTTTTCTTCCCTCCATCTCCACAGGAAGTCACATGCTTATTTTCCATGAACGTCTAACTGTTGCTGAGATAAAGCCTAAATGCACTTGGAGACTCGGTGGGAAGACACAAAGACATAAAAATTGTAATTCACCCATTAACCGCTCAGTAAAGGCAAGAGTCAGGAACTATGTTTGCACAAGCTTTTCCCTCTGGGAAATGGGAGAGGCACTGGACTTGTTAGAAGGAATCATACTGTGGGTTTGAGCCACAGTAGCCCTTTATATTATCATATAATATATTGCAAAAGTTTCTCGGCTAGAGGTCGGGAACGCCCTGACTGATGTAATATTTACTGTCTTTCGTTTTGCAGCCTCACCACTCATGCAGGCTCTGGTACGTGATCTGAGATAATCCCATCACAGTTGTGGAATTGTCTGCTCTGTGGAGCCTCTTCATTGGTCTATTCTCATATCAGTACCTTTTGAATGTTAAGATCATGACTATTCTTGAAATTTTCAGTTTTATTCTCACTAGTGCTACACGTATTAGTTAATATTCTGAACCTCAAATCCCACCAGTGGCTTTAAAATGTACATCAGAGCCAGAAACTGTAATAAGAAAAAGAATCAACAGACATTCAAATTTCCCATAGTCCTTGAACTACTTACCCATGATGTGCCATTACGTCAGAAAATTTAATCAAATCTATGCTTCAAACTGTGGTATTTCATCAAAATTATTTTTTCCATGTCTTAAATCAAAAAAATTGCCAGAAATAAAGTTTCCAATGACTACATTTTATTAAAAACATCAAAATTCTGCACTCCTTCTACCCAACCAAAACAGTCGTGACAAGAATTCAGACTTTTCCGGTGAGCTCGGTTGAACTGCAGGCCGTGCTTACAAAGAGCAGAGAGGAGGCAAGCATGGAAACAAATTTAAAATGAAAGTAGTAAGATATCAACAGTATGTAGAGTCATGTTTTTGTTCCAGTATTGATAACATTCTATTATCCAATTATTTTTTGCAAATTAAATAATCAATTAAATTCAGCTGTTGTTGTTTACCTCCTCTTTGGATTTTTGGCTTTGTAGTTGTGTTACACTACAAAGCAGATGTGTTTGACTTCTCTCTATTTCTAGTCATGGTTATTTGGTTTCTATAAATGTGTAGAACTTTTCATTGCACTAAAAAATTAGCACACAATGAGTAAAAATGTGTTAAGAGCAAATAAAACGCCCAGAAACTGCTTTGGGTCCAGAGGGTTAATGATAAACTTTGATATGAAAAGTGATTCAAGGGAAAAACCTCAATCCATTTAGCTTTTATGTGTCACGCGCATCCACTGATAAGGGCTGGTGGCTCATCTAATAGATAACCTCATAGCACTGATAAAATGACTCCATTGTAGTGTATTTTAGCAGTCATGCAGAACAAAGCATAATGTTTTCTGGCTCAGTGTTTTCGGGGTGGTTGCGTTGCTTTACAGCTGCTCCTCGGCAAGCGAAGGCAGCTTCAGTTAAGCATTTCATTTGGCGATAGGGAAAGTGGCTTCCTGCGCTGGCAATCTACTGGAACAGACGGGAGGGTGGCCTTGTTTACAGATGTGACGAAGAGAAACAAGCCATGAATTATAGATGGAGCTCTGTGTCGAGCAGAAAACATCTCAGGCAATAAACTGTTACTGGTACTGCTGCACCGACTGTTAACTCTGTTTATGTTATATTTCCATCCATCATCTTGCACTGATTTACTCTGTCTAATTCAATGCTCATTTTTCCCTCCTAACTGTAGGTAACATTTTGAGTAAGGACCTCTAGCTTATTTATAGGCAAAGATCACACATGGAAGGAGGATTCCCAACACATTACGCATGAAATAAACACAATAATTAAAGGGTTTTCCACCAGTTTCATGCATCAGTTGTGTACAGTTGGGGAATACCAGTAAAAGAGATTTCTAAAATAACTCTTTGCATTATGAAGTAGTACTGCGGGACCATATCTCAGTCAGGTGCAGTGACCTTTCAATTTTGTCATCACCATGGAAACGCCCGGTCAACCAGACTGACTGATAAAGAATAACCTGGCACGGCCTGTAAAACCACAACTGATTGTTTTTACACTTTGGCTTTTGCCAGGATTTAAAAAAAATAATAATAAAAAAAAGCAGATTTCACTCACTTCATTGTAGTGGGCTTTAAAGCTGCTGGTTGGTAGAATTTATTCCCTTTGGATAGAACCAGATTCACTGCTTCTAGTCTTTATGCTAAGCTAACAAGCTATAAGCTATGTCTTGAGTGGTATTTATCTTATAATTTTACTGATAGCACGGATACTAAAATGTGAAATAATTCCCAAGTTGTTGTGTCAGAAGATTACATTTCAAAAGAGAAAAAGTGGACATCAATTTTAACCCTCTGAACACCACGTAGGTTGTGGTTGCTTTCTGCTCCATTTGTACTCACTGTGGGCCCATTTTTCACTGCAATATAAAGTCATGTACCTCTATAGAAACAGCACCACCATGGCTACATGAAGAGAGAAATCCAAATTGTATTTTGTGCACTATAGAAAAGTTAGAACACCATAAATCATAAACAAAAAAAATCCTGTAAGTTCAATTTCTTTGATTACACATTTTGTAAAAAACTGAAACATATGGAATCAACATGTGCAACATTGCCCACAAGTGTTCCCAATACTCTACATACAAAAGGTAACTGTACATACTGTAGATATTTTACTATTTCCATTTTTTATTTGTTTCCATACCTTTCTTCTACCTGCTTTGTGTGAACACAGGCTGCAGTTCAATCCAGTTCAGCCAAAAAGTCTTGGAATTTTTGTCACATGACTGTTGGTCACAGCTGAGCCACTAATGGCCGCACAGTTGTGCAGAATTTGTTGTGTTTTTACAATTTTTTTTTTAGACCATACAGTTTATTTTTGGCAAATCTTTAAACAAGACAGGTATAATGAAATGATTTTGATGAAATGTCACAAATTTAAGCTTAGAATCGGTTCATTTTCCCAGCCGATTGCCAATAGTAGTAGTGATTAGTTCAAGGACCGTCACACCACCACCATTTTACAGTTTCAGGTTCTGAAAAATTGTGTCATTTTGGCAATTTTGCAAAGGTAACATATCGGTCAAATCTGGTGGTGCGTCAAAGAGTCACACTGATAATATATTAATAGCTTTCCTTTGCCATATATAATTCAAAATTAATATCAGATTTGTTCATATTCAGTGGTATTGTATTGCTCTTCCTAACCTCAACCTAACCTGTTAATATAGTTATATATTATAGTTATCACGTAGCAGCGTGATAACACTGTCATTAAAATAAATATTTATATTAATTATTATCCCAGCTGCAGTTGGGTTCAAGGTCTTGCTGTGTGCAGCTCTACAGAGACGAGGGAAGCTTTACTTATTCATGACTTCCATCCAGGCTCTCTAGATGTAGGACTGTAACTGGCAACTCTGCACTCAATTACCTGTTTTTTTTTTTTTTGGCTTCTGCCAGCAGTTTTCTTTTTGATTTTCTTCTATATTGAACCTCAGGTATTCCACTCTGTTTTCCTCTCCTCCCCTCCTGCTGAATCATGCAGTAGTAGCAGTGAAACAGTTGGGAACTCTCCCAGTGGGACTTACCCAGAGCTCCCTGACAGATGTCTGTGCGAGTAGCTCCATCTACAATGAACTCTGGCCGTCTGCAAAACTCCTGTCACACACACATAAACAAACAGGCAAATTAGCACTTTACTTGCCTTTCTACATGCATTTTGCAAACATGTTACATTTGCTTTCCTTTTCACACTGACTGTTAATGTTGGCTATAATCTAAAGGGTTCATTCCACTAAAGTGACATATGATCACACACAGTGCCAGAAAAACACCCTTTAAAGTGTTTCCTCATAACACAAATACATCTTAAAGGAAATAACCTTGCAATCAAAACCACACTTTTGCTTTTCACTTTATACTCTTACCAAATACTGTATCATGCAGTATAGATACAAAAGTGGAATAAAACTATGTCATAATATTGCACCTTAGGTTTTGCTATCTGTTCGCTCTGAGTGGCTCAAGCTGATATATCTTCCACTATGCAGAGGATTGTGGGTAAGAACAGCCAGAAAAGCATGCATGATATTGTAAAATGTGACTGGATGTAGTAGGACATACTGGTCTTTTTCACATACTGTGTTTAACATACTATGTATGAGGACTGAATAATTTTTCTTCTGGCTTCCTGTACAGCAAGGTAGTATTAGTATTGGAATAAACTAAGTGTCAGTTTTTCTAGTGTATATGACTCAGACTTCTGAACCCCAAAACCTGCTGATGGGTTTAAGGCATATGTGGTCTTTTCTTTGGATTTTCAACTTTCAGACGGTCCTTGAACTACTCACCTTAACAGAATCTAATCTTAAAATTGCGTCATCTCATGAAAATCACTTTACTTTCCATCTCTCAATAAAAACTGTGGCAAAAAAATATACTTTGCTCCGACCAGATTCTGTACAAAACTAAAATCATGTGCTCCTTGACAAACAATTAAAAAGCAATCATTTTGATCAACAATTAATTGTAAAAGATTTTTTAAGATAAAATACCAAGTTGTCACTCCTTTCCAAAGTGCAAATATGTGCACATTTACCTTTAATACAAAGTAAAATGTGCCTGATGACCTGAAGAGATCACGTAATAAACATATCTGGAATATAATGCTGCATTCCAGTGTTTCTGGTTCATATTTCCATTCTCAGTGCTTCTTGCTTCTCAAACGATCTTCTACTCAGCACGTTGAGCGTGAGAAACCCCACATGAAGCTATAAAAAGAAATATTCCATTTCTCCTCATGCCCCACAAACACACACGAGCCATCAGGCGCATGGTTGAATTCACTGAAACACTGAGCATCACACACAGGCCCAAAGTCTCTTTTTCAGGCTCGGCACAGATTTTGGGGGGAATGAATGTGAACTCCGTGACTCAGCGTTAACATTACAGGCCCTGTGTGGTGCAGGCGAGACATTTGTGATGAAGCAGCTCACTTTCTGGACACTCAAGACCCCATGAAGCATTACAGTCAACACACACACAGGTAATACAGATTGTTCATGCACATGTGGGGATCTGCACAGTGAAATGGAAGCTGCAGGAGGAGCTGAGAGGCTGCAGTCACGATCACAACCCAGAGAGCTTTTAAGATCACGACTTGTCTGCGATTAAAGGACTGACTGCAGCGACCTGTCACGGTATGTGCAAACTGAACAGTAATGAGAGCGTGCTGCCTTCAGGGCTGCTATGATCAAGACAGTTCCGCTTTGTTCTCTGGTGTCATATTCAGCTACAGGGAGCATCCTGGTGTAATTATACTGGAGTGAGCAGTGATGAGAGAGAGAAGAGACACATGGACAGACCCAATGAAAAGGAATTTGACAAGAAATGATAAAGCTGGGGGAAGAGAAAGATGTATACGCCTTCTATCTCTTGCAAACTGCCTAAATCACAGCAGCCAGACCTCCTAATTGGTGTTGCCTCAACATCAGGTCGATTCCTGTCCGAAACTTCAGTTGCCAAGCAACAGATGAAAATTAAGTCTGTGGGGGAAGGTGCTTAAAAATATTATATCAGGGAATAAAAAAGATGAAACAGTTCTCTACAGAATGGCGATTATCTGCTCACGCAGCAAGTTGGACACACAGAAAGTTTGAAAGAAACTTTTTTGTAGATTCTTGTCCACGTCTTTGGAATCACAAAAAATATAGACTGTCAGGGAGACATTTCATTGATTTATCAGATTTACTAATGATGATCAAATTACTTTGGTATGAATGTCATCAATGCATGATAAAGCAGTGGAAACCAAACTGTGGATTGTGTTTATGGATTCCAGGTGCTGAGTTCAAGTGCAGTTTGGATTGAAGAGCTGACTGAATGATGGCAATTCAAGTCGCATGCTATGTTGTCAGAGAAAGTCGAAAAAAAAGATATTGTGATCGAAATCCTACCTCTCATACACACCGATCAGCCACAACATTATGACCACTGACAGGTGAAGTGAATAACAACGATCATCTTTTTATAATGAAATGTTCTGCTGGGAAACCTTGAGTCCTGACATTCATGTGGATGTTGGACATGTACCACCCACCTAAACATTGCAGGTCAAGCAACCCCCCAACCCTCTAACCCCCCATGGCAACAGCAGTCCTTGATGCCAGTTTCCACTCTCAGCAGGATGATGCACCCCGGCACACCACAAAAACTGCTCAAGAGTGGCCCAGGTTCCACATTCCCCAGATCCAGATCTTACTGAGCATCTGTGGGATGTTCCAGGATAAGCCTGATCTAGGAAGGTCCCACCCTGTAACCCACAGGACCCACAGAATTCATTGCCACCATCCCGGTGCCACAGGGCATCCCCAGAGGTCCTGAGTCCACGCTCCACTGTGTCACAGGAGTTTTAGCAGCATAAAGGGACCACAACTATATTAGACCAGTGGTCATAATGTTATGTCTGATCGGTGTATATCTCAGCTCTCACATGAGCTTTGTAATGGCTCTTAAACACACCAACTTGGGAAGCATTCTAATAAAGCAGAGGAAAATGTGCTAACAGACAAAGGTAGTAGAACTGTGACACAGAAAGTCACTGATCATTTCAATTTAAAGTGCTTGGTGAAGAGATTGAGTTTCTGCCATAATTACAGGAGTTCAAACGCATAGCTAGTTGCTTGTGAAATACACTGTAAAATCTAAAAACATGGTCTCTAATATTAAACATGCAGCAAATGCATATGTGATTTGTAGGAATTACAAAAATGGTCTCTCTGCTCCTATATTTTCCTCAGCCAAAAGATTCTACTCGCTTTGTAAGAGGTTAAAAAGCACAAGTCTGAGTTGATTTCAGTTAGTCTGGAAGAATGCTGAAATGAAACCACAGAATCTAACTTGTTAATGATCCAACAAACTTTGATTCTGCTGATGCATGGCAGAACATTTGGAATGAAGTCTATAAACAAACCTGATTGCTTTATTGCTTCATTTGTGTAATTCTAAGCAGAAAACATTAAACATTACAATCCCAGCTGTCAGTTGTGTTCCTGTCTTCACCCCTCCATCTCTTACCGTGGGCCTCATCCAGCGGACTCCGGAGGTTTTGGAGGATCTCGGGCCGAGTTCATCGAATCCCAGAGACGATGCAGCGCAGGGGAAGAGACTATCCTCAAAGAGCCTCCCACTCCTCTGGCACTGAGCTCTCAGAGACTCAAAGTCCTGACCCAGAAACTTCACCGCATTGTGGTTCTGTCCCAGACCTTCATCTCGATCCCACTGGCTCCTCAGCCTGGCAGCCATACCGGTGGCGTATATACGTTCCTCCGCCATCCTGAGCTTGTCGGGGTTAATAGTTGACTATCACTTTCTACTGGGTTTTTCTTTTTTCGAACCACAATAAGATGTAAAGCTGTGTCAGTTATTAAAGAGCCAACTGTAGGTTACTGCATCAACAGCTTTTATACTGTAAAAAGCAGTGCAGCATGTAAATCTGATAGAAAGCGGTAATGGCTTCAGGGCCCAGTCATAAATTAGAGCAAAATAACAGCAGCCATTAAGAAACTATTAACTATTGATGAGAGCAGGCTGCTGCTTAGTAGCAGTGCTGGTGGTTACAGCTGGATGCTTCGAATGTGATCACAATCACAGGAGCTCAGAACGCTTTTCACACGAGAGCGACGTCCTGCTCAACAGAAAGGCAGATCTGACCCCGGTCAACACCAATCACGGTTACTTTTTGTCCAGACGCCAGAAGTGCAGGATGTCGCTGCGTCCTTATCCCGCCAGCTGCCAAATCCTGTAAAAAAGAGGTTGGAAAATTAGTAAGTGAGCAGAGAAAGCACTGAGAAAGTATGCAGAGATTCAGGTCCATGCATGGCTCTATACCTGTGTATACATGCAAGTATGCACAGAGAAAAGCTGTACACACCCTCTATAGATGCAGACTGGGTTTAAAAAGGCAGATGAGCCCTCCCTGTTTCTTTTCACTCAAGCATATACATGCATTCCTGCTATGAATAGCACCAGGATTAAGCACAATAGGCATATCGGTGCTACTTTTACTGCGCAGTGCTGAATGTGTACACTGTGTCAGTCAGAAACAAATGAGAGTCAATGTTTAATCAGACAAGTGTGTGAAGCAGGATGGTAGCTCTGTTTATGTGTGTGTGAGGTATTTACTGTGCACATAGCGGACAGATGGGGAGGCTTTGTGTGAGTCTTGACGCACAATGAAGGCAGCACAAGGGCAAGAACAAGCAAAAGCTCTCTGTGGCTCTTTAATTAAGCAGAGCCAGAGAGGAGGAAGCGTAAACTGTTGTCAGAGTCACCGAAGCTCTTGACAGAACTGGAGCTCAGGAAGGAGTTCATCTCAGTCCATCTGCTTTTGTAGTCCTCACTTTGCTTCCTTCTACCTCCTCATCCCTGCCAGACGCACAGGAACAGATGTTTATTTTTAACATCGCTCCGTCTTTTTTTTTTTTTAATTTCTTTCGGCTCTGTCTCTTTCTGACAACCACAACCCTCGCTCTTCTTGTTTCAAGACTCAGTCAGTCGCAGCAGAGCGGAGTGAGGCTGTGATTGGCTGAGAGAGCGCTGTAGAGCCTGTAACAGTTTCCACTGTGAACCACACCCATTAAAAAGGCCCAGTGAAACATGTTCCTGCTGTCAGAGCCAGAGAACAGAGCATGACACTGCAGAGGCAGGTTTCCAGGGCTGCGATTTTACATTTATGACAATGATTTTGATTCAATTTCTAAGCCTACTGCTTGCAGACATGGTAATACTATAGATCCTACTACCACCTGCATGAGTACTACCGGTATCACTACAGCTGTTAGGCCACTGAAGGTATAGCTAGTAAGGCTAAAAGTGCAACCACTACTTGTACTGCTGCTACTACTATTTCTATCAATATGCCACAAAAATTACTGAATAAAGACACTTTTCCCAACATCTCTAAAAATAACAGCCATCATTTATATCCTTTAAATAAGGTATTTTACACATACTGCTTTGGGTTCTGCACCAAACTTCAACCTCTACTATGACTGCTGCTACTATTACTATAATTGTGCATGTATTTCATTTTATTTCTGTCATGTATACAGAATTGAAATGCACATAAAGTGATAATGCAATAATACTTAGAAGAAAAGAAGATAATTTTATGGCAAACCAATGCTGTCTCCTCTATATAAATACAATTTGTCACAAATACCTAAAGGTTATTTAAGTTCAGATCATCAGGGGTCTTCTGCTCAACTATCTCTGGTTTGCTTGAAACTTTTATATGATAAACTATTTAAAATGATACCTATGAAAGTTTAGATTGATATATTAAGTACTGTTGAGATTTTTTTTAATACATTGTTGATCTACATTATTTCACACATTTAAATTTAATTCTTAAAGGTAAAATCCAGAAATTTCCACTGTTATTTTTCATGTCATTTATTCAGAATCTGCAATATTGTATTTTTCATATTAAAATATGAAAAAAAAGTGAATCCGTCACAAAAATTTCTCTTTGAACTCACATTAACCAAAACATTCATAATGCAGAAGCCAGTTAGTGATATTTTCTGAACCACATGTAGCTGCATGTCACAATAACACAAAACTAAACATATTCAATACCTTTTAATATCAAATACATGGTCCTAAAAATAATAAGAAAGTTATTTTAATGTAACTTTCATTCATCCAGGAGTTCAAAATTGTTCACCAAATATAACTTAGAAAATATTTTTTAGAATATGGGCTTGAGATTTTTGGACCCCACTTGATATAACCCCTGGTTTGGAGGATACTTGTCATGTAGTACTAAATTATTGTTATGTTGAGAAAAAGGAGGGAAAATTACTGATATGTATCTTTAATTGTTCCTGTGGTATTGTTGTTCAAACATAGCACAAAATTTGAATGCATAAAACGCAGTAAAAATGGGTCTACAGGCAATCATTAACATTTTTTTATCTCTGAAAGTATTTGACATATCGAGCTAAAACTGTACAATTATCTTTATAAATATCTGCATTTTATTTTATCTTTATAAAAAATCTGGCAAATCAAGAGATGGTTAAGCAGAAATTGTTCTAAATATTTGATAAAAAAAAGGACATTTTACTAAAAAAAAAGCACGGCCTCTACCTTATCATATCAAGAGCAATAAAACTGAAAATGTCTTGAATCTCATCTAAATCATAAATCAAACAAGTCTTTCATCTTCAGCAAGAACATTTAACTTAGTCTGACTCATAGTTAACCGTAAGATTATAGGCATTTTTGGCTTTTGGGTCAGATTGCTTCACTGCAGGTTCTTCCTCTTCCTTTGAAGTGTAAACATGTGTTTATGCATAATAAAAGTTAGTGTTTAGCATCATAAACATGCACTCAAAATCAAGATTTCACACCACTGGTCCAAAGATGTCAGTGCAAAATGGACTAATGCATATCCTGCCATTACAAGATCCCATAATAACAGCCTAGCACTATATGTGACTATGTCCCTGCAGAAAGCAAACAATTACTCCACATGTTTATTTTTCATTTTTTAAGTGACTTTAATAACAGTAATTAAAGAAACTCTGCGCTCCCATTCTTACACCCATGTTCCACCAAGCATACCAACCATGTGGTGTTTTTTTTTCTTCTCTGCTGCATGTGATGAGGCCACACTTTGCCCAACATGAGTTCAATCTGACTGCAATGAATATTTTATTTCCCCTCACATGAGAAAAACATTCACATACAGCCCATCCTCACACACACAGATCTCCTCCACTTCAGTGCAGGTGGTGACATGAAGGAGAAATGACAAGCAGCAGACGACAAATCCGCACTGCGATGAGAAGCCTTCAGGCTTTTTCACCAGCAGCTACAATCTAACAACACAAATACGGACGATATTACAGGAAAATACTCCAGATCTGTCTCTGTTGACACACGTACTTCAACCGCTACATAGTGTCTGACACAGGCTGGTATTGAAATAACTCCAAAGGCATCAGCATGATATTTCCTGCATGACAGAGACTGGAATAAACAGCAGCCAAGTGCAGTCAACATGATCAAAGTTATCTCCTTACTGAGGGATAAATTACATTACATGCATGTTATTTTTATCTAATATTATGTTTTAAGAAGCGATATAAGAACACAGTGTATGAAGGCTGAGATAAGACACACACAGGGGTCAAATGAGTTGAGCGGCAGACATGGGGAGGTTTAGAAACTAGCGCCAACGTGCCATTACTACAATTTTCTGCTGCTGCATGTCTGAACCAAGTGTGTCAGTGGTTTCCTTCTCATGACACAACAAGAAGCTGCTTAAAGACAAGCTGATAGTAACTAAGTAATGCCTGTGGGTGTGTGTGAAGTCCAGCGTTTGTGCTATGAGTAAGCCTCTGGTGTATTTCTGCATGCAGGGTTCGTATTCCAAACAGTGTGAAATAAAATATCCAAAGTATTTGCTTTAAAGCTGTGGAGATAAATAGACCTGCATGGAAATTAGACACTCAGAGTGACTATTGGAGGGAAAATGCTGACCCTAAGACAGATTTTTTTTAATCAAAATGTATGACTAAACAGGTTTTATTAACACTTCAAAGCATGTGGTTCAGTTGGAGGACACTCATGAGAGGTTCACTTGTTCTACTTTTTGATATATTTATAACTTTTAGGGTGAACATGTGGCTCTGACAGATAAAGGCTGCAGACCTGGCGGTAGGTGTGGTCCCTGAGAGAAGCTACAATGTCCAGCTGTCAAACTGCAACTTTCTCAAGCTGACTAACAGGAACAGCTGGGAGCACCGTCACCTCACGATCATCTCAGACAATCACACCGAGCACAAGAAAGCGGTGAAGGAAGAAATAACCGAGCAACCCTTGCAGCTGTGGTTTTCCCGCTGCCGTGTTAACTGTGAGAGGTCGCTAATAGTTTTTTAAAGATCTGTTTCGCAATTCACAAACTCCAAACTCTCCTCATTTAAAGAAAAGAAAAGTTAGGACTAGATTATCAAATGCATTGTAAGATTCCTATCTTCCTGAGGCGCGACATAAACTGAAAACAGTGTTGATGAAGGAGTTTTATATTTACCTGGTCGAGTGCTTCCTTTAAAAGGTCGTTATTTGGACATTCAGTGCACAACTTGGGTTTCTCTCTTCCCTTCCATGTTCAGTGTAGGTCCGTCCCCTCCGCTGCTTATTATTTAGAAACGCCCTGCTGCCTCTGCCCTGATCTGTTGGATCTAATGTGGCCCCTCCACACTGCGGCTGCGCAGTGCCCGCAAGTCAGAAAACACTACACTGAAAGGAAGAGCTTCATTTTAGTGGGTTTTTTTGTGGTTGTTTACAGGACATCATATAAAGCAGTTCTGTTATTCTAGTGCAAATTCAAATGCATTTCTGGCACTTAGAACATTATTTTCCCATGTCATTGTACATGTTGACAGTGCTGGAATGTAGCTAAGTGCATTTACTCAAATACTGTACGTTTAAGTATTAAACAAAGAGAATTGTGTCGAGTGAAGTTTCGTATAAGTCATTCGTATTTAAACCAGACTTAAACGCTGTAATTGTAAACACAAGCAATTTCCCCTCAGTCAGTCGTTCAAAGGACATGTTTAAGTCTTTTGAACAAATTTCAAAGCGCAAACACCGACCTCTAGCGTCTACAATCAACATCGCTTCTCCTTTCAGACTTCATGTTCCAACAGGCACTGCGGCCTTCCCGTCATGCATTGCGCCACTCCCGTTCTCGCGTGTCCTCCACTACCGCCGTTGTTCCATTGAGAGAACCTCAACATGGCATCCGACGGACCACCGGGCACCGAGTCGCTCCCGTCAGATTTAGGGAGTGCTATCGCGTCTTTGAACGCATGGAGCAACCCGGAGCTTCAGGCCAAGCTTGCGGAGTTGGGGGCGCCTACACTGGGTAAGAAAAACACCGGGAAACCCGCGGAGAGCCCTGAAGACAGGCTGTGTTTAGCTAACCGTCGCTAGCTTGTTGCTAACGCTAGCTAGTAGCGTTTAAACGCGTTACTTCCGTTGCAATGAGATAAAGCTAGGCCTGCAGTCTGTTTACACTCTATTATATGCTTTTTTAATAGATTGACGAAGAAAATGCGTTACATTTTAACCAGTGTGACGCAGTTACAGCAATGTTAACGGAATTAGGTTGGTGTGGTTAGGTTCATTAGTGTAGCCCAGTTGTTTAGCTACTCTGCTAACTTTCATGGTCAGTTATGCAGTTGCCAGGGTTAGCCTACTTTTCTGTCAGTGTTCAACATGTGATTAAGAGCAGTGTTATCGTGTCAAAATATATGCACACTTATTACACTCATACAGTCATGTGTTGTTTCACTTTTGGTTTTTATTAATTTTCTGAATTACTTTTCCTTCCTCCAGGTCCCAGAGAGGAGCTGATTGACAGGCTGAAAGGCTACATGATGCAGGTAAATACATCATCAGATTTCGTGCTTTGTTTTACCCACCAATCTCTAATTTCCAGTGCTGCTTTAGAGTGCCTGAATCTTGTCCCCTGTTAATCATTAGCCTGCTGCTTGGTGCCAATGCACATCACAATGCCTCTCTTAATGTAATCAGTAAACATTTGTTTTGTATGTGGGTGTATTATAAATAACTGTAGCTTTCTATTGTTAGTGACTTTTCAGGCTACACATGAGTAGGTTGGAATAAGTAAAGTTTTCTCCACTTATCTGCTCCTTGGACCTTTTGATTGCCTTTTTACTACAATCAATAAAGTTATACTCCCTGACGCTTATGTCAAGGTGATAAAATAATATTGACATGTACTGGAAATAAACGCTAAATTAATGGCAGTAAGAAAACTGCACAATAGAATTTTCAATGGTTTCACTTAAATGCATCAGATGTGAACCACTATGAAAGCACAGAATAAAAGCACTTTGTTCTGTTGCTTGAATAAACCTTAAATGTTCTCCCTTCCTGGCTCATAACAACCTATCATATCCCTTGATGATGCATATCATTTGCTTTGCATCACTCTCACCAAGGCTGTCGTGTACATCTCGAACAGAGCACTAATCAGAACTCTCTTGGTGGAGGCTATGGTTGGCAGGGACTAGTAACTGCCCTTGCAAGACGGGTCACAAGATCTAAAAACACCCACGACCCAGTCGCCCCCCCACCGAAGCAACACACTCACGCTTTGATAATTATGCAAAAGTGGTTACAAAAAAATAAAAACTTACTGTCACTACAAATGTATTTTGCATAGTCTTTTGTTCATTTGTTGTTTATGTTTTCCTCTTCAGACTGGGATTCTCCTCAGCAAGCCAAATGATGACAAGTCAATGGGCTCCCAGGTATACAGTCAATAAATCACAGTGGAAACACTGTTGTCTGTATGGAATCTCTGCATGCAGTTTGACAATATTTCAACATACTGAAACCAAATAGTCTTATCATTTTAGTGTGTATTTCCTGATTTCAGGCATTTAACAACATGTTTACAATGTTTTGTGATGATGTTACAGCAGAGTATATTTCATTTTATAAGCAATGACACTCTTTTTAGAACTATGTCAAATCTGAGTTATTAAAAGTTACTTTGAAAAATCAATATTAATGATCAAAGATAACAAAAGAGTATAAAAGTATCTGGTTATATTTTATTGTTGCACAATGTTTCACTGAGCACCTTAATATCAGTTAATTTGCTGACATGTACTGAATTAAGCCAAACAGCCTATATATGGGTTAATTTCACACCCTCACACTTGCTGTTCTTCTCAATGTGACTTGCATTTCCTCCTCCTCAGATGCAAGGTATCCCTCCTATTCCCCCGATGCCCATGCCACCTATGCCTCCTGGTATGGGTATGCTCCAGGCTATGAGCATGATGCCCGGAGGACCCCCTCCACCTGGCATACACATGGGCATGGAGCACCCAGGTTTACCCCCTCCCGGCCTCTCGCAGGACGATCAGCTGAAGATGGCTCAGCAGAGAGCCGCCATGGTGTTACAGCAAGAGGAGAGGGCCAAGCAGGTGAGATGAGTAACCCACAAGTTTACTGTCCATGTAATTTACTTGTGGTATTTTGTTTGCCTTCAAAACACAAAATAACTTGGAGATGATCAGTTTGTGAGTAAACAAGCATCAACATACCTGGTTTTAATAAGCAAATGACAACAAAAATATTTTATGGGATGTATTACAGGTGATAGCCACAGGATGAAAGTTTCAGTAAATTTAAGCAGTGTAATGGGTACATATGAGTGATAAAATGCAGGACTAGAAGCATAAAATATATACATTTTGTTTTGCCAATGTTTAATCATTATTTCTTTATGGTTGTCATAGGGGGATACCCGTGTCATGGATGAACAGGATCTTCTGGAGCAACAGAAAAGGGTAAGACGGTGAAGATAATTGAATGATTTCTCAATGTTTTAACACTGACAGTAAAGTTTTTAATTCATCTGTGTCTCTCTCCTCTTATATCAGGCTGCAGTACTGCTGGAACAGGAGCGTCAGCAGGAAATTGCCAAGCTGCAGCCCAGAGCCATGCCCCCTGTCAGCGTAGTGAGAGGTTTGCATAAGACAGAGTTTTAAAAATATTTCCTCAAATAGTTAGTTGTTAAAGTGATATTCCTTGCTGTAAGGACAGATTTCAGTCTTCCACAAGAGCTTTAGGCAAACACTTTTAATGTGACGGTTTAGGAGTAAATTGTCACATGTTAATGTTTCAGGTTTGGATCCTCGTGGACCTCTGCCTCCTGGTGTCACCATGTTACCAACCCAGAAACAGAGAGTTCCACCTCCTCCAGGAGAGGATAACAGAGAAGTAAGTAAACTTTTCCCCCTATGTTGGTTATTTTTGTCTTCTCTGAAGCTATTGTCCAATAGCACAGGCTGTATGCACTGTAATGTTGATGTACACTTTTTCAGAAAACGTATACACATAGATTTTGTGTACTTTTGATGACAAAGCATTGCTATAGCTCTGCTGTTCATTAGATTTGGTTAAATCTTCCGTCTTATTTTGCAAATGTCCAAAGTAAGCTCTTCAAACCCTTTGCTCTCAATTTCTTGCATTCTGTGTGGTCAAAGTTCAGCTGAAAGAAGGAGAGAGGTTGTTTTTCTTTTCATTGATCTAAAGCGGAGACTATCTTGTGATTCACTGTGTCCTAATTACAAGTTGTTTTGGTTCCATTCCAGACCTGGCAGAGTGAGGAGGTGGGTGTCAGCGGACCCAAGATCCCACAGGCTCTGGAGAAGATCCTCCAGCTGAAGGAGATCAGACAGGAGCAGCTCACTGATCCTGCAGGTCAGCACAGCTGCCAGCTAGTGAGCTGCTAATGAAAAATAAATATCAATTTTTCCAGTTTTGTTCTGTAGTGCAAGCTTTGAAAGATAAACAGTGATTGCTACCTGAATTAATCCCATTTAAAATATGTTAAGCTATAAGATTTTCATTAGGAGTGACTGGAGTGTGATAATCACAACCTTTTACCTTCCTTTTCTTTCAGAAGAAGGGGACGAAGACGATGATGAGGGAGCAGAGATGGACATGAATAATTCCTCTGCACCGGTCATGTCTGAGACGGAAGATGATGATGGCCAGATGTCTAAAAAAGATGTAAGCCTACTCTTTATGCGTATGCTAGTCCCCTCTATGACACTGCATCACTAATCTGTACTTTCAAAAATGTGCTTTTATGGTTATTGCTGTTACTATGGCACTTTAAAATGTGATAATCCAGGTGCAAATATTTTATTCCGGCTGTTGGAACAAGGTCTTTTGAATTAATAAATGAACTTTTTTCAGAAAAACCGCCGACGCAGGAATCGCAAGAAGAAGAGCAAGAAGAAGCGAGCGCAGGAAAAGAAGGAGCAGGCAGAGCAGCAGCAGCAGCAGAAGAAGGAGGGTGGCGAGAAAGAAAAAGATCCAGAGGTGGAGATTGAGTACGTCACAGATGAGCCGGAGATTTACGACCCCAACTACATCTTCTTCAAGAGGATTTTTGAGGCATTTAAGGTGACTTCAGCTCACTGTTACGTTCTGTACTACAGGTTTAAGTGTGTTGTACACTATTAACATTTGCTTTGATTTTCCTCTAATGCAGTCCTTCTTTCCTTCTCTTCTCTAGCTGACTGATGATGTGAAGAAAGAAAAGGAAAAGGAGCCTGAGAAGGCAGAAAAGCAGGAGACAGCTGTGCTTCGGAAAAAGGGATTTGAGGAGGAGAAGAAAGACAGTGACGATAGTGATGAGGTTTGAATTTGCTCCATCTGTTAGGAAAACAGGACAGAAAAAAATCAGTCCTGGTTGGTTGTGTGTTAATCATCTAACATATTTTTCATGTACAGGAGGTCAGACCAGATGCACCTAAACTGTCCAAGAAGAAGCTGAGGAGGATGAACAGACTGACTGTGGCTGAACTCAAACAGGTGAATTAAGTTTCCCCTTTTACTTGTCTTTCAAAAAAACTATTTCCTTTTTTTTTGTTGCAGTCTTAACAATCCAAGGAAGTTTTCATGTTAACAGATGTTTTTCCAAGACAAGCATTAATGGAAGCCTTTGCCATTTTGTTCCAGCTGGTGGCTCGTCCAGATGTGGTGGAGATGCATGATGTGACAGCCCAAGAGCCCAAGCTGCTGGTCCACTTAAAGGCCACCAGAAACACGGTGCCGGTGCCCCGACACTGGTGCTTCAAAAGAAAATATCTGCAGGGAAAGAGAGGTATAGAGAAGCCTCCGTTTGAGCTGCCTGAGTTCATCAAGAGGACAGGAATCCAGGAGATGAGGGAGGCTCTGCAGGAGAAGGTTGGTGGCCTTTCAACAATCTCTATTGATATTTTAACTTTCTGTCAGATCAATTCCTGCATGATTAATGAATTGCTTCTTGTTTGTCCATTTGCAGGAAGATGCCAAAACTATGAAAACCAAAATGAGAGAGAAGGTTCGTCCCAAGATGGGAAAGATTGATATCGACTACCAGAAGCTTCACGATGCCTTCTTCAAATGGCAAATCAAACCCAAACTCACTATTCATGGAGACCTTTACTACGAGGTACAGGATTCATGGGAATTCAATCATTTCCTGCATTTCTCCTACAGTGAAGTCTTCATACCTAATCTGGAGAAGAACTTTCATTTATTACTGTGAAATGAATAATGACGGTGCTGCTACAAGCACTTTTTCCTGTAGTGGATCATTTAATAACCCACTTTCTTTTTGTGCCTCTGCAGGGTAAAGAGTTTGAAACTCGCCTAAAGGAGAAAAAGCCAGGGGATCTGTCTGATGAGCTGCGTATTGCTTTGGGCATGCCAGTTGGACCTGTAAGTTCAATTAGCATTATAATAACTTGTGAATTAACTGAGCTAAAATGCATAAAGCCACAGCCGCTTGGCTAACCTTTGAAATGTCATGCAGTTTGTCTAGAAAACACAAATATGACTGTATACATGCAGACTTGTACAGTGTAGTATAACTGGGGCAGTCTGCAGTGCCAAAAATATATTAGCTGTGCTGTTGTTGTTAGTCCTATTATGGCTGTGTTTTTATTCCTGCTGTTGTGTCGCCTAACCTGTTATCTTGTTATGCAACGCTCACTGGTATTGCTGTTAATGTGTGAATGTACAGCCTGTGAAAATAAATCTCCTGTGAGATGTGACACAACTTGTTTACAGCAACGTAAGAAGACAAACACAAGGCTGAGAAAATCAGAAAAATAATCTCAGGCAGCTTCTTTTTTTTGCAGGAAACATCAGTAGACACTTAGAAATTAATTTATGCACCTTATTTTTAGGTCAAGTGAACCCTCAGAGAATAGATTCACTATACAGGCAGGACATCTTACTGCTCAGTGAGGAAACAATACTCTTCATTCAGCTTATACTCAGTTTCTCTGCTTCCCTAGAACGCCCACAAGGTGCCGCCTCCCTGGTTGATAGCCATGCAGAGGTACGGCCCCCCTCCCTCCTACCCCAACCTCAAGATCCCCGGACTCAACTCTCCCATCCCAGAGGTAATAACATATCATTTTAAATTTAAAAAATGATGTGTTCTACCTTTCTGTGCTAGGTTAAACCTTCACATGTTTATTGTACAGGTACAACATTAACAAATGATCTGATCTGTGTATTTATACAGATAAATGCCTGTCAGTATGTTTAATTTTTGCTATTTTATGTCTTATAGTCTCCTTAATGTTGGTTTTCTGTTTATCAGAATTGTACTTTTGGTTATCACGCTGGAGGCTGGGGGAAGCCGCCAGTAGATGAGATGGGCAAACCCCTTTATGGTGACGTGTTTGGGACCAACGCTGCAGACTTCCAGGTCAGGATTACGCAAACATTTGAAGAAAAAAAAAAAACATAAAATATGGCACTTCAAGATTCTTACAGGCTCTGTACACAACATTTAAAGAAAATTATTTTGTGAATTCTTCCACTATTGTTGCATTTCTTCAGGTGTTTTGCCTTTTTAAACCACAATTAGAAATTACTAAGCAAAATCATGCTTTTTTTTTTTTTTTAAACAAAAATAAGAAAAAAAATCTATATTACGAAAACTGAATACAATAAAGTAAATGAAAGAAAGAAATGTGCTTAAAATGCTACAAGTTGCTGAACGTTGTTTGGCCACAACTTGAACAGTTTCTTAAACTATCAAATGCAG
This sequence comes from Amphiprion ocellaris, assembly GCF_022539595.1. NCBI lineage: Eukaryota > Metazoa > Chordata > Actinopteri > Pomacentridae > Amphiprion > Amphiprion ocellaris. The sequence goes on from NC_072788.1 coordinate 13,707,440, forward strand.
ATTTCAAGCCTTAACTTCACATTCATATTAATTGGTGGTCAGTTTCTTGCTACACATTTGTCCCAAATTGGGATTTTTTAAATGCCAAAATAGGCATAAAAGCTGTTGTTTTCAGTCACCATATATTTCAGCACTCTTATTGTTCTTTGATTGGCTCATAAACAGATGTGTTTTCTGTGTCCAGGCTAAAGCGGAGGAGGAAGAGGTGGACCACACACCATGGGGAGAGCTGGAGCCTTCAGACGAGGAATCGTCAGAGGAAGAGGAGGAGGAGGAGAGCGATGAGGAGAAGCCAGACGAAACAGGATTCTTCACACCAGCAGACAGGTACTTAATATGCAAATTACGCCCTACAGAAACGAATACATCTTGAAGAGTCTTTTTCCAAATTAAGTGGGTTTTTTTGCATCTTCTGTTTACACAAATAACAACAAAGAGAGAGTAAATTCAAATTAAGAAAAGCCTTTGCTTTAATACAAAATATGGGCATCAAACATAAAAATAGTTTTGTTGCTGAATTCTTTCAAGGATTATTTTAAAGGAGCTGCAAGATTAAAAGCCAGTTTTCCATTGTTCTCATCAATGCAGAGACATGAACTGAATATACTAGCCTAAAAACCATTACCATAATTTACCATGTAATTATAAGATCTACTGACCTGTGAACTTGGGTGGAAAAGGCCCCATTTTGATTACTATTTAACAGGATATGCTGGTTTAGTTGATGAGGTGTTTAACTTGTCTGTGATTATCTCGTAGTGCAGTGCACGACTGTATGTCCTCGCTCAGTCTGTCATTTGAGCTTTAAGGTACAAAAGGTTGATGGGGGCTATTTATGCCCACTGGTTTCTATTTTTTTTATCCAATCATGAAATCACACCACTGGTGGAGATTGGCACGCACTGGTGAACTCATTGTGTGGTGTGTCTCATTTTGCGTGTTTCAGTGGTCTGATCACCCCTGGAGGCTTCTCATCAGTACCCGCCGGCATGGAGACCCCAGAACTGATTGAGCTGAGGAAGAAGAAGATCGAGGAGGCCATGGATGGGTGAGTGTCCCTCTGTGCTGCTGTTTACTTCAACATTTAATGTTCTAACAATAGGTTTAATAAATCTGATAGCTTAAAATATATGTATAGAAAAGCATTTATGTACATTTACTGTAATGTATTTGACAAATAATTATATTGAAATAATAAAACACAATAAGGTCCCTTTGCTCCAATAGTGGAAAAAGTCTTTACACCCACTATAAGTCTTCATTAGAGTTCAGAAATCAAATGGCACTTGTACTCTATTTTTCTAATGGAAAATCAATCTTGTACTTGAAAATATTTGTAGCACTAATTTTTCTGCTTTTGACATAGCCAAAAAATTTGTCCTTTTCAGGTCACTAAAAGTTAACTGCAAAAGAAGCCACCAACAATCACTTACAGATGTTTTTACTTTGCTTAAACCTTGACATTTTGCATAGAAAAAGAGTGATGAGAAAAATGAAAATAAACTTACTGACTTCTGTGTTTGACACATTCTTGTGTTCATAGAAATGAGACACCACAGCTGTTCACTGTTCTCCCGGAAAGACGAACTGGCCCCGTAGGACAAGCCATGATGGCCTCAACACACATTTACGACATGTCAGGGGTAAGACGGGATATGCCGAAATAAAATAAAAACGCCAGAGTGTTCTGTCGTGGTTGCTGTTCTAACTCTCCTTGTCCTCTCCTTTTATTTTTCCCGTTTGTTGTCTTTAGGCCATGGCGGGGCGTAAGGCGGGTGGAGGGCAGGAGTCACAGGGTGTGGAGGTGGCTCTGGCCCCTGAGGAGTTGGAGCTGGACCCTATGGCCATGACGCAGAAATATGAGGAGCATGTCAGAGAGCAGCAGGCCCAGGTGGAGAAGGAGGACTTCAGTGACATGGTGGCTGAACATGCCGCCAAACAGAAGGTACTGCAACAATGAATAATTGTCATTTTATTCCCCATTTAAACATTTTCCCTCCATGTAAATCATTTTCTTCTGTTCCTTATTGTTGGATGATAAGTAGTATTCCAGTATATAGACCTCAAGAAAGTGACATTTTGCTGGTGTTATTGCAGCTCGCTTTATGAGCTACGTTTTTGTAACTCTCTGTAATGTAGCACAGTGATAACAGTGTTAACTTACTCTCTCAACCTTGGAACCCCTCCTGACATGCCACAGAATAGTACTCGACATCTAGTTGACACATTTCTTGAATTTACGACAAGCAGTAGACTGGGACAGGTCTCATATATACCCAGTTCCTTGAGGTTGTTACTGCAGGTCTAAAGTCTGATTTGTATTTCTCTGTCAAGCTGAAAGTTAATGTTTTGTGCAGCAGAAATGTGCTAGAAATATAGAAATGAAGAGCTGCTATCACTGAGATAGTTTAGACTAAAAATGACAACAGTTAAATCAAAACGCAAATGTGGTCGTTTTAGGAAATAGCTTCTGTTTTTTTTTTTTTTTAAAGCTCACTTGATTAGCAGGTCTGGCCTGTGAAGTAAAAGCATGTGACTCTGCAGTAGTTCTATTAATAAACTGAAGGAAAGTGGGAGTTTACTGTCATTTCAGTTTCTCCCTTGTGGTGGAATTTGAATATTAATAGCTTCTCCCCCTCCTCCCCGTCTCTCCTTTCTTGTCACCCAACAGCAAAAAAAGAGGAAGGCCCAGCCACAGGACACGCGAGGCGGCGCCAAGAAATACAAAGAGTTCAAGTTCTAGAGGAGAAACGTCGAGGCAGAGCGCAGCAAGAGAGGTAACAGGAAATGAAAGAGGAAGACGCAAACTCGGATTTCAGTTTCAGCGGATGCAGACTGCAGCATCAATCATCTGTTAGACCAGTAACAGTAAATACACACTTTGTTCCTTTTTAAAACTAAATCGACAGTGTTGTCCTGATGCATCTTATGTCATCAGTGTCAGAAGAATGGTGATGTGTGTCCTCCGTTTAACTCTACTTTTTAGGTCTTGGTTATTTTTTCATTGTAGCCATGTTTTTGTTCTGTTTTTTTGTAAATAAATCAAGTGATGACAGATCACAGCTGTACCTCCCTGAGGTTACTTTTGATTCCATTTCATCATGTTGGGGGGGGGATTTGACTTCCATGGGTAATCACATGCTGGTGGTAAAATGCAAGGTATTTTCCAAGTCTGAGTCAGCTGATCCAGATCTAGGCTCAGACACAGTGACTTAAGACTGAGAGAAGGAAAAAAGAGATCTTACTTTGCACTGTAATAACAATTACTATACACATGGGGCCTGTGCTGCCATATGAAGTTGCTGAACTGTGTCCTCCACGCTGTTTGTTGGGGAAATGGTGGGGTTTCTTTAGCTGTCTAGTCTGAGATAAGGCAAGGATTGGTGGCTTTGGGGATGAGAGAAGTCCAGGTTCCAAGCAAATTTTATACCAAAGCTAAAAACAAACAAGAGGGCTTAAGGAAGGCTAGTTTTAGGCTAAATAAGTTTTAATTTTCTCCACCAGGATTGTTGCACACACCTGAGAGCAATGATGTAACTTTAAAAAATCTTTAGATAGGGAAGAAAATTCAAAGAAACTGGAGCAGAAAACAATAACATTTTATATTAAATACTAAGACCATATGGTTGTTGCTCAGTCCATAACTTTCTAATGATATTTTTATGTAAGCTGAGATTAATATAAAGACTAGAAACACGAGGAAATGACTAGTTTGTCTCTGTCTGATGACAACAAAGCCCAAAGTCAGCACCTCTGAAGCTCACTAGTAAAAGATTTGTTTGTTTAATGACCAAATGAAGTGTAATTTTTTGAATTCACCATCCTGGATGGATGTCCTGGGGCCAATCTACCACAGTCAAAACTCCATTTAACAGCATGCACAATCAGAGTATAAATTTCATGGGTGCATTTAGTGTCTTCATCATGCCTTCGTCGGATCAGTTGCTATGGTAACACTGTTATGATCTCAGCTTGACGAAGATGTCAGGGGAGCACCATATGCACAGGTCACCTGAGGATTATTGCCTCAGACTTTAATGTAATGAGTCATTAATTCTCACAAACATGCCAAGAGTGGCAGCAACAAGGTGCAGTTTCCACAGCTAGAGGGCAGTAGAGGACTCTGAACTGGGCTGAGTCTGGGAAACACAGTGACCTAAATAAGCTGCAGCAGCTACATGCTGACTCGGTCACTGGTACACAAGCTCACACACGGAGCAACAGCCTGCTCAAATCAAATCCCTCGACCGTCCTAAAAGAAATGAAAATAGCACCTATAGTGCCAGTAATGTGAAGCGGTGTGCTCAGCTGTGTGGACAGGTGACTGCAGCAGGTGTTGTTATTACTCATGTATTGCATATTTTCACAGTGACAGTATTGTGAATGAGGCCTGTGCATGTTCTGGATGAAAATATATAATCTGGTGTTTCAGGACGTCTTCTTCAGCTTTGTGACTGAAATTTGACGTTACATGCAGGGTACTGAAAATGCGCTCAAAATTCAAATATTCATTCTGTCTTGAGCCTAAATTAATGCAATTTTACACTGATGAATTTAACACTCGCTAATGAAACATAGTGAAATATGCAATGCACAGGTGATACTTTCTGTATTGGAGATGATACAATTAGGGAAGTAATCAAATAGGCAGTAAAAGGAACATTTTTCTGCTTTTATTCTGTTCATCTGTCATTTTACTGTCACAAAATACCAAAATTACCAGTTCTAGCTTCTCAGATGTGAGCTTTGGATAATTATCAAACCGTATAATCTTTGGGTGTTGGACTTCTGGGTATAATAACGTTTTTGTTTTTTAAACTATTTTTTAATCACTACTTGCAGTCCTAATAGGCATTTATTTGTATGTTTTGCAATGTAACGCAAATACAAGGGAAGTTTAAATCCTCTTCACATCATACATACATGCACTGTGCATCCGCTTTGTAAATATGCGTTATGTTAGCAGCTACTCCATATTTTGTCCTGTATGGGGGAAGTTTAATTGTGTTGCATAAGACGTGGTATAAACTTAATTGACTCTGACGTGGGGATTTGGAGCTTGTGCAGTGTCACTTGATGACTTGGCAGATTTGGGGCGCTGTGCGAAAAAGTAACCCGGGATTATCCAGTGGCCATGTTTTAATCTGCTTGATTCTAATCTCTTTATCGATGGCAGGAGCTGGCGGTGAGAGAAGCCTGTTAAAAAGAGCAGAGGGGGTCGCACTGCATTTAAGTCATTCAGCAGATTATCCAAAAATCAAGCAACACGATGCTGCTTCAAGCACTAGAGCAGGAATGAAAACTTGCAACCACTTTAATCTTCACTTCCTATTTATATATTTAATATATAATAAATGATTTCTAATGCCTTATAAAATAATAGGAGATATATGTGTTTATTCAGGGTTTTTATCAGTTACTCTTCCGTAGGAAGCCATAAGCAAAGACTATAATGTGTTTTAAACCATTTATTAAATGTTTGTAGCTGCTTATGAATCCAAACAACACTTTAGAATTTAAAGTGTTCCCACAAAACCAATATAACTGATGTCCTGATTAATTCAGCAAGGAGGAAACATTCTGTTCAAACATATAATACTAGTAGCTGTTGTCTTTGTGTTGTATCATTACTACCAGTTGTTATCACTGACAAGCTCTCCTACCCCGAAATCTCAATCTAATATCCACTCATTTTAGTAAATATTTTTCCAATTTGCCAACAACCCCTGAATGCATCATAATCTTTTTTGACTAAAACATGCCTCTAACAGTTTTTTCATCAGTGTCAGGAGCATTTCAAGCGCATCATGCTGTTGTAAGTCCCTGATCACAGCTGTGATAATCTGCCTATGGAGAAACGTCAAAGTGATGGCAGCCAGCTGTACGGTGACGTTGCCATTAGGTCACCTTCTGATTCATACTCAGATTCGGAGATTACAATCGGAGCCCTGCCTTTGTCACCTGAGGGTGCAAACGCTGCACTGACAGGCGGCCAAACGCTGGGGGAGATGCAGCGTGGTGTTTGTTTCACGGGGAAAAGGGTGGAGCTGGCGGTTACGAGGTAAACAAAAGTGGAAGAAAAGCATTTGTGTATCTTTTGTGCGAATGTGTTTTTAGTATTGCAGCATGACACCACATATAAATTACATTTATACATAGCTGTAGAATATTAGTGAAATCTCTGCTGACTGTAATATCAGGTCTCAACAAGTTATGTGCAGGAAACAAAAGCAAGCTGAATTCACAGACTGTAACCGGTTTTGCACCTTTGTATAGCTGCTTGCTCACAACAGCAGCTGAAAGAAGGCGTGTGTGTGTGTGTGTGTGTGTGTGTGTGTGTGTAAGACTAATGGGATTCATTTCAGCCACACCTGAGGCTCCGGTCAGTGGCCAATATGTGCCAAAAATAGATAGCACAATTCACAAATTTACCTGCACCCATCCCCAGTGAAACACCACAAAACATACTGTTTTCCTATATAAAGGTTTTGCTCTAGTGCTGTATAATTTAAATACAATACTCATCTAAGATAAAACCAGTGGATGATGGGTAAATATTGGCTCTGAATTTATCTATAGCTTTAATCAATACACTCTCAAGGAGGAAGAGATGTTTTCCCACCGTGTTTCATTGGTGTTAATCATCTATTTGATTAGTTTGTGTAACGATGGCCTTTGACAAAATCCCGTTGTTATTTGGGTTAAACATGCCCTTGCACACAGGTCAGTCTGATTGTTAATGGATATTTTCCAGTCCTGGTTTCAGCTAGACTTGAGAGAGGTTTCAAACTGGCTGTAACCTTAAAGCAGCAAATACAGAGCATTTTAGACATTTTTTTGGATATTTTTGATTTTATGTGGGGAAATAGTGAATACTGGTGCACATTTTGATCATATAGTACTGAATATGTGTAAGATGTCACAAAGTATAAATGTAAAATAAGGGGGAAAGAATCGAATCAGTTTGAATAAGGTAAAGAGCAACAGGAAAGCAGTGTGCATTAGTAGTCAGTAGTTTTCTTTTATCACCACCAGACCTGACAATAGAATCTACTCACAGGTTGCATAGAGTAAAGCCTCAGTACTAAGGTCTGCCCAAGATGTAATACTGGAATAGAAACACTGATACACATGTTCTTGGCCTGTCCGTGCCTAAGTTAATATTCTATACCCCAGATGCTTAATGACATTACAGGAATAACCATCCCTGCAGAACCAGGAGTCATCCTGCTGGGAATGGTCCGCACTCATATAGCACCTTTTAAGGCCTGGCAGACACTTCCAGGATAAAAGCTAATGCAAAAATGTATTAGAATCACCCATGTCACAGCCAACTAATGTATTGCTGTGCAAATGAAAGATGAACAACTACCTGCATTTGCTAGATGTACAGTAAGGCATACCAGATAAAAAGATAACGTACCACCTGAAGTGACTTATCTGGCTTATATGGGATTATGTGTTAGTAGGTTGTCGCATTGTTCAGTAAAGACACACTGCAATAATAATATAATAGCATTAAACTAAAAATGATCACAAATATTTCACAAAATAATCCCTTCACTTGATTTAATTCAGCGAGCCTTATTAAAATACAACTGGCAAACTGCAGTGTATTATATTTTAAGGAAGGCATTTTAAAAAATCTATCCTAAAATATATATTTATAATAAAAAAAAATAAGCAAGCTGAATTCATTGAATTTAAAACTGAAATAATTAAAAATATTTTGCAAAATTTCTTATGATGTAATTGCAATTCAATGCTGTATTTAAAATGCTAAATAAAAGAAAAATAGCAAAATATGCTGCATATAATATAAAATAATATTTTTTTATATTATAAACAAGCGATAAAATAAATCTGAAAAAATATTTTTGAAATAAAGAAAAAAATTATTAATATTTGGTAGTTTAAAATGAAAAATACCAAATATATTTTCTCAATTTAATTCAGTGAGCCATATTAGATATGGCTAAATGAGCTAGCAAACTATGCAGCCTAAGATATTATACTGTAAGCATTAAAAATGTGTCACATAATGTATGTAAAATAATAAAAAACAATATGTACAACAACAACGGTAATCATTTTTGAATATTTTTATTTATCTTACATTTAAATCGACTAAATCATTATTATTATTATTATTATTACTTGATCAATTTAAATTAAAAATACATAAACTATTTTTAAAAAATCTATACTCAGTTAGCCTCATTCAGCTACATAAGCTAACAAACCATGCAGCTTGTTATATTATAAAGAATAGAATATATATGTATGGAAAATAATTTTAAAAATATAAGCATGAATAATAATATCGATTTAAATTTAAAATATTTTTCCTTTTTTTGGATTATTTTTTTTTTTAAAATATGCACGTCGATAAACGCTTACAAACGGACTAATTCTAGTAAAATTGAATATTACTAAAAAGCTAAAAATTAAAATAATTCTGATAATATTACCACATGACTAAATATGTTTGTCGTTATGCGGTGCAGTAGTAAATGTTAGTGTATAATAAGGTGGGCTTTTAGAGAACCGTAACAAACCGCAGCTCTCTATTGGCCGTCCGCTTCGTGTTCAGGCTCTGAAGAGGCGTTGCTCCGCTGCTCTGCTGCTGCTCTCGTTGGTTTCTGCTCATTGTGCGACTTCGGCGAGAGAAATTTCCGCTTCCTGCACCGACAAACACCAGCAACCAAAACACACCGAGCAGCACACACCAAGTTCCGCGCGGAGACGGGAGACGGACACAGGGATTCTCCGCCTGCTTTCGGCTCCAAAACCCCTCCTCGACGACCGCTATGTTTTCACTCTCCGGCGGAAATTAGCACCGAGCGGAGCAACTTTCCGTTCGCACCGAGAGGAGCGTGAAAAAATAAAGAAAGGAGGAGAAGCACCGACGGCGGCGGCGGCAGAAGGACACCACGCACACGGAGCAGGCAGCCTACCGCGGGTATTCCCCCCGTTAAGCTCCGTCGAAAGTCCCCCTTCAGCCTCCAGCATGTCGGAGCGAGGAGGGCTCCCGCGGACCGGGGGCGTCCCTTCGCCGCACATGCAGCCCTCCAAGCCGGTCAGCATCACCTCCAACCGGCCGGTCCACATGAACCTGTACGCTACCTGGGAGGTGGACCGCTCCTCGCCCAGCTGTGTGCCGAGGTATGTGGAAGGGGGCTGGGGAGAAAACGGGGGGCGCTAAGCCGAGCATGACTTATCATTTTTAGGCTGGTTGTGGATGTGAAATGACCCAGGCAGCGTGTTTCCACTGGGGGGGTTGCAAATACACAAACACCCGTGGGTGCCTGTTTAGAAAGGCTCATTTAATAGGACTGTTGTTACTACGTTATGCAAAGGAGGTCCCATTAACACCAGTCATGACTGTTCTGTTTGCTGTAACCTGTGATCTAGACCCTTTGTTTTTACCATTCCAACACTTGTCATGGTCCCCAGTCCTCATGTTGACCACCGCCAGCTCTCCCACATGATCATTAGCTTTTAGAGTCTTATTTCTACCTCAAACTGACATGTTAGCTGGTTATGTTTTGTCTTCAAAAGGCTGGGTGTTGGAGCAGCTGCAGCCGTTTCCCCAGCGGACTGGCTCAGTTGTTGCCCACCTGATCAATGCAGACACAAAAGATTGATGAAGCATTTGGTCGCAGACTGTCACTTCAGCTGTGGAGAGGCAGTTTGGATCTGAAACAGCTGTAGCACCAGGCGTTGGGGTGTGGAATCAGCTTTGAGGCGACTCTAGAAGCTGGAATGTTGGATTTATTGTCACATTTTCAGCCTGATTTCTTGACATGCTGATCATTGAAATAGATGTTTGTGAGGGCAATGCAGCAAGGTCACAATAGGCGCACCACCTAATCACCTGAGCTCAGTCCCAAACAAAGCAGCTGAAGTAGGTTTCTTTGTTTGACGGAAAGCCTCAACAGCCAGTCTGTGAAGGGATTCAGCTGGCCGGTGTGTATGTCACACCGCTGGCAGGAGAAGATCCACTTGCTGCTGTGAACTGTGATATCAGATGTAACGTCCACGCAGCCGAAGTTTGTCCTATATTTATGATGCTGCTGTTATAAGTCATGAGTTAGACTCAAGGTCAAAAGTTAACTGCAGCAAGATGAAACAGCGGTGGGCTGATGATGGATTTCACACCAAGTCAAAGTGCAAACAGGAATATAGAGACCTCAGAATCTGTCATTTTTTTGTCTTTACGTTGCCGATGTCACCAGTTAAATGAAGCTGTGCCGTTCCAATAGCATGAAATGTAAAGTTTCCTCCTAAATTGTAGTGTTTTTTTGCAATCTTAAGCCTGAACTGCATCCTTCCAGATGAGCCCAGATGTTTAGGTTACTGAAAGCAATTAGTGGGAATAAAGCACGCTGGTAAAAGCGCTACGGTCATCATCACACAAAGCTCACATGCTGACATCTTAATGCTGCTTTCTGAAATGCTTCAGGGCTTTACTGGTTTAGAAGCAAAGCCTCAAGGGTACGTTTCGTTTCTTAGCATTTTAGCCAAGTGTGTGTGTGTGTGTGTGTGTGTGTGTGTGTGTGTGTGTGTGTGTGTGTGTGTGTGTGTGTGTGTGTGTGTGTGTGTGTGTGTACCAGGCACTTGTGAATAAATGATACAGTCTTGGATCTTTATTTTGGAACAGGCCGCTTGAATAAAACATCCATTGTTAGTCTGCATCATAAATATCTCTTTCTTCCTGACCTTTCTGTTCAGATTATTACATTCTGTGTGTTAATATTCACGGCTGATTTGTCGATTGGTTTGTCGACTTTTTTTTTGTTTTGGCGGAGCTTTTTTCAGCAGCCGTCACGGTTCGTCAAATATCTTCGATTTCACTGCAGATGCAGCAACACAGAGACGCACAGTGCCAGAAGGAAAAAAAATGGGGGAGTGGAGAGAAACAGGATGAGACTGGGAGATGGAAGAAGAAACGGTGACTCTGTCATCTACATTTATATAGGATTTCTCACATACTGCAACAGGAATGTCTCCAGAAATGGTGCTGACAGTTAATCCAGAGCTCGAAGTACCTGCTATAGAGTCTAAATAAATCAGCCGTAGTGATGTCTTCCAGTTAGCTGAGTGTAGCCTGTTTGCGTCTTGTTGCTTAATCTCTGTTGCTGCAGTGAGGACTGTGAACTTCCCCCCCTTGACTTGAAATGTTGTTGCACTAACCTCTTCCTGTCTACCCAAAATGCCACTTGGTTTCTTGTTTATGCAGTTGCTGTGGGTTGAACGTGCCCTCGCAGACGCAAACACTCGTTCAGCTGCAATCCAAATCCCGATTTGTACAGAGACCTGGAAAAGTGCTAAATATATCCACCCATGCTTGCGTGTTTTGTGGCATTTATTCGGTGGGGAGCAACAGGAAATATTTCGGAGTGAGAGATGATATCTGTCGGTTGAGCAGCCATCACGAGTCAAATTTTGCAACTATACTGCAACCACAATACCCCGAGTATTTGCTCTGAAGTACAACAACACGATCATCTGAAAATCAGCTCCACCCTTCCTCACATCCATCAACATAGCGTGAGTGCCTCTGAGGTCATTTCTGTGTTCAGCCTTGCTGCACATCTTTTCTACTAGAGAGGAATAAATCATTCCACTGGCTCCAGACCAGCTCTCTCAGCGTGGAGTATGGGGTGATTCCTCTGCGCTGTCTCTTCTAGCTTCTGCAGTGTCATCAAGGCAGACACTCTCATGAGCGGGAGCTTGGCACCCTCCCCTCTGCTCAGTTCATCGCTTCTTATCCCTCACCTCAGGGGGCCAAACTCTCATTTTCTGCAGCCAAATTACGCCGCCGATGAGTACAGCAGCTGCTCTACCAGGCTTGACACTTCACCTCGCCGCAAATATAGAGGCTGTAGTGAATAAAGATTAGCAGCTCTCAGGTGTATTTTACTGTCAGGTGGAATGTCCTGACTGAGCCTGCCAGTGTTCACATGGTTTGGATTCCAGCATCCAGCAGAGTTTAGTTAAGGCGTCTGTGTGCGGCAGCTTCTCTGCATCAGGTATTCCAGGAATGAGCCCTGTTGCTGCGCTCGCCGCCTTGCATCATTAAAGAAGGCCTCCTTGCAAAGCTGAAGGGAAAGTCCCATGACTCAGGTCCATAGATGGATGCTGGATATTAGCTCGCTGTTTCGCTGCGGTTTCTAAGCAGAAAGGCTTGTTATGCTCCAGTGGCTTCCAACCTCTTTGCCCCACATAGTGCTTTTGTAAACCCTCATTACAGGTTTTACATGTGTCCAGTTCAACCAATAATCCAAATTGTTTTCAAGCTGCAAAAAGCAAAGATTAGGGGAAAAAAATGGAATAAACCTTATAATATGTAGTAGAGAAATGGCTTTTCTGGTCTTCTATCATTTTAATTATCTTATAACCACTTAGATTTATCTTGTGACCTCAGGGGCATGTTCTAACTTGGTATATGTGTGCTGATTATTAACTAAAAATAAAACTGTGCAATCATAGACTACCGTTCAAAAGTTTGGGGTCACTTAGAAATGCCATTATTTTTGAAAGAAAAGCAGTTTTGTTAATGAAGACAACATTAAATTAATCAGAACTACAGTCTAGACATTGTTAATGCGGTAAATGACTATTCTAGTGGGAAACAGCTGATTTTTAATGGAATATCTCCATAGGGGTACAGAGGAACATTTCCAGCAACCATCACTCCTGTGTTCTAATGCTACATTGTGTTAGCTAATGGTGTTGAAAGGCTAATTGATGATTAGAAAACCTTTGTGCAATTATGTTAGCACATGAATGAAAGTGTGAGTTTTCATGGAGAACATGAAATTATGTGGATGACCCCAAACTTTTGAACGGTCGTGTATATTTATCATTTGCCTAAAGTAATTGGTCAACATTTTGGAACTACACTGACCTAGTTTATTGAGTCAGACACTCATGTCTGGGCTTCATACTATTGATCTTTCTCCGTAACTTTTTACTTTGCAAAAATCTCACGATCACATGATTACTTAGTACTTGGATCTCGATTATTTATGACCATTTCTGATTTATTTTAACATTTTTTTAAATCCCCCTTTCTTTCATTTCTATGTCGTCCACAACTCTCGGCATCCAAATATGACTGGTCTTTACTCACAGTACATTTCTGTCCCTATTTGCCCACAATGAAACCAACAGAGCTGCTTTTTCTTTCACATTATGTGACACAGTGACGCACTATATAAAGTTGCTGTTATGGATATTTGAGTCGATGCTGGACAAGGACGGGGATTCAATGAAGTAACGTCACTGATATTATTCTTCTTGGCCTTCATGCATTCATCATACTGCTGTTGGAGGAGTTTTTGTGCACAGACGCAAGTCTCACGCACTCTTAGTTGTTCTTCCTTGAACATCACTAAATCCAAAACACTCTCCAACCACTTAATGATGATCAAGGCTCTAGCTTTTCAGCTTCTGCTGAAGATTTGGTTTTCATTTAGCATGTCTACTCTTTGTTGTGTATTCATCTTCTGCTTTGGACTGCAGCTGCAACACAAAGAAAGGTTTTGTACAGGTCAGCGCTGCAGGTGTGCATGCGCAGCTGCATGAAGGCTTCCCTAAAAGAGAAGCCAAAACATCTCAATTTGTCTCTTGTGGCTGAATGTTAGTTTAGGAAGTACTTGATTTGATTGGAGTTTTCCATGGCCAGAGCATGCATTCAAATATCAATATTGCAGCTGATCATGTTTAGTTAATTGCAGGAAGCCAAAATCATGATCCAGGTTATTATTCGATCTGTTGTGCAGCCTGAGAAGATGCACATTAAAATGAGTGTCACTGTATTTTCCTGGATTTAGCTCTTAGCTTGTGCAATTTTGGTCAACCCTGAAAAGAGAACTCTCCTTTTTTTTGTCATTGAGTTGTTCACCACTTACACTCTGGGGAAATTTCAGGTTTTGGTTGCTTTTTGTAAACCCTCATTAGCTCAAAAATGTGAACCATAATCCAAATTATTAAAGATTTTTAAGTAGCCAAGCACATTCATGGGAATCCTTAGCAGTCGGTGCACAAAAAATGTATCATAAGTACATACGGTCAATTTAGAACTAAAAATAAACATATAAATAAGTGAAAACAGCAGGGTCATTACATTAAAAATAAATGCCCATCTACTGGTCTGGTAATGAATACTGCTGGCGTGAGGAAGTGCAGTGCAGAAATGCAGGATGTGCTGAATTATACATTGTGCATTTGTTTGACTCGTTTGCTGTAATTGCCCTGCAAACACAATAGCGGGACGTCACACGCCGTTCCTCGAGTGTCAGCGTTAGATTATCCAGCCGGCCCCCCTAAACACCGGCTGCTGAATACACACGAATGGAAAAGAACGGAGGGAGTGCCAACAGGCCGCTGCATACACGCACACACAGATGGGACAGTTGTGTTCATTAAGAAGCTTTGGCTTTGCCACTTGCCTTGGCGCTGCTCGCTCTTCCGCACAGCTGAGTGGCCAAGAGGTCTGAAGTTTCCTCTGCTTCTCGGCTCGCCTGCATGAGATGAAGGGAGATATAAACCTCCTCCTCCTCCTCACCCAACTTGCCATGATTATTTACTGTTTCTGCTAGTAGCCTTCCAACCTCAGGCCCCAGGGAGAGATGGGAAATGATGACATGCATGACCGTTTCACTGTAATGATCTGTTTGTCCAAGACTCTGGAATGTATTTTTTCCCGTGCTATTCAGAGTAATATCACAGTTGAAATGGTTAACCAGGGAAATATTTTGCTAACCACAAAAATGTTTTTCTCTGAAGCTTGAAGCATTTTAAACTCTGCAGTGAAACCCCTGGCGCTGTTTTAAAAAGCTGCTAACCTACTCATATCATTTTCACTGGTACACATTTCTGTGCTGTAATATCCACAATGTAAAAAATGAATGTTTATAACTGTAATTTTATGAGCAGTTTACAGTTTTTTTGCAGATCTTCCTGGTTAAATTACAAATGTCAAGGAAAAACACAAGAATATTTTCATTTGCAGTATAACCTTAAAAAAAGTTAAATAATGTCCACATTGAAAATTGCAAAAATGACACAATTTTTTAAAATTGTATTTCAATCAACACAAATTATTGCTATTTCACTGATATTTGCTTTTATTTTGAAAGAAAAAATACATACACTTGAGACTAAAAAACAGTAAATTATTTTTAACTGTGATTTTACAGAATTTATCTGTTTTGTTAAATAACAAATCATGTATAGGAAAATCACAGAAAAAGTGTAGAAATTTACATGTTAACCCTTAGAAAAATCGGGAAAAGCTGTAAATAATACTGAATTTTTAAAAAAAGCTTTCTTTCTACAGGTAATCTCATTGAGACACAGGGTTTCATTCTTAAGAGAGATGTGTAAATAAATATGGTGATGGGGTTGAAAAATGGTAGATAATTTCTAGATATTATTTTACAGATTTTGTCTGTTTGTTAAATTACAGAAAATATGTAGTAAAATCACAATTAAAAAAAATACTGATAGTAATTATTTTTGTCTTACAATGTGTCATCACTAAATTACATGGTTTGCTGCCTTAATTGGAATAAAATTTGCAGCATAGCAGTGCCAGTTTAGAGATTTACAAATGAGTGAAAGAAAAATATTAAAACCCTATTTAGGACTTTTACATACAGTTGGGTTGTATGTAACTTTTATCCAGCTTTTTTGTCAGTACAAAAAATGGTGATGGTGAAGGCATCCAATACTATTTGAAAAACGATTTGAAAAACGATTTGCATCAGATCTGCCTTTCCCGTACACTGATTTATTTGTGGTGGCCTATAACAATATCTGCACTGACCCCTCACATATGAATTTCTTATTTTTTACTATTTAAAAATGTTAAAATCTTATTTCATTGTGACTCTGCTCCCTGCTGTCTCTCTTTCTCTCACTCTCTTATTCAGTTCAGTTCAATTAGCTTTCCTGCCATGAATATCAGGTTAGTAACACTGCCAAAGCATCAAGGATGTTGTAATTAAAAACAGAGGAGGTGAGAAAATGAAACAGAAAAAAAGAAAACAATTTATGAAGTAGAATAAAAAGATGAACAGGAGGATAAAAATAACAAGAAATCTGCATGAAGAAGAGAAAACTGTAAATATGTGTCATGTGTGTATCTGTGCTATATGTATAACAAGCTATGTCAAGATAATTGTCATATTCAGTGAAGTTATAATTACTTGTCTGTCAGCTTGTTACTGTCCTTCACATCCCGCTACTAATAGAACTTGCTTTTCATTGTCATCTAGTTCTGTAAGGTTTAGGATTAACAAGACACTTTTGCCATATTTTAAGAGGCAGTGTATCTCTGTCTCTATTCCACCTGTTGTGCAGTGACCACTCACTCTTTGCACTGCCAATAGCCATGACTTCATGTATTTTCCTTTTTTTTTCCGTGGCTCCACTGAGTCTCGGACAGTAAACATATATTCTGCCGGTTTATATTGATAATATGAATTGTTTAAGTCTTTAATTTTACTTTGAATCCCTTCACTGTTTTCAATCTGTGTTGTGAATTTGGTTTACTCTGATTATTGGTTGAAGAGGAGAAAATCTTGAGACCTGTGTGGAAAGAAAGGAGGAAGCTGCCTGAAAGGAGCAGCTGATGTTAGTCTGATACCTGCAGCCCACAGCCAGTGAGTCAGACAAGCTTGCACCGCTGAATATTTTTTAATTCATTTGACTATTTTGCCAAATTTTTCTGTAATTGCATGAATAATTAGCCTGTTTGCCACACATTGCAATCACTGTGGGAGACCCAACTCCTCAGTTAAGTTGTAATAAACATGTAAGCTTCTGTGGTACCCTTCCAGATCTGCTAATCTTTAATTTAGTCTTGCCTGTAGCTAGCCTTTACTGTCCGAAAAAAAAGCTCTTTCTGAAACATGGTGTACAGCATGGCGTTAACTGTTCTAATGAAATTTGGGCCTGTTTGCACACTTTAGGGCCGATGACAGTAACTTAATCGACTCTGGTGTTGCAGATACAATGCTGGCAATGTTACTAGTCTCGCATGTGCAGCTAGATCTGAGTTGTGCTTTGCTAGTTATTTAGCAAATTGCAGAGTAATTAGCAAAACAAAATGGTAAAAATCGTCCCCAAATAAGCAACACGTGATGAATTCAGCCAATTGCTGTTTTATCTGTCCCAAAATTAGTCTAAAATGGATGTGTTTACTACCACATTGATCCAAATACAAGACAACAAACAACTTTTTCTAACAGTTGTTTTGCAAAAAGACTATTTAATATTGAAAGTAACCCTGTTGGGAAAGTTCCCCCAAAATATTGTTATTCCTAAGGGGAAAATAGTCCTCATCCTTGCAGTCTCTTCTCATAAACCAGAAACATTTAAACCCCACATTTGAATGATTCTCTCTGGCTGGTAACATTTTACTTTTTGTTTTTTTTCTGCTCCTCCATATTGCACTCACCAGGATCATTTCTGGAAGCTTGACGGATGATTTGGTCCCTAGTCGGGATGCTTTCAAGTTATTTTTCACTCATCCTTAATTAGCTTCCTCCGTGGCAGCAAAAGACGTCGTATCAGCCTTGAAAACCTGCCTCAGGTTAAACTCCGTTAACTAAACACTGTCAGGCACTGGGAATGTGCTAGTCTGAAACCAATAAGGTTAAATGCAACACATTTCAAGTCAGACATGGTGTCAGTATGGCTCATTTCAACAGCCTCCGTCTCTACTTAAGAAGCCAGTTTTGGTGATGAGGAACCACTAGACAAAAACAGCAGACAAACAAATGATTTTGGCTGCTGGCTGGTGTTTGTTTCTCTCACACGGGGTCTGAAAGAGGAGGCTAGAATGTTAGTAATGAATCTGAGATGTTCTCCTGCTGCAGTGTGGAGGTTGTAGTCGATGGTGCTGTGAAACTGCTGTGGTCTGAGGAGGCCTTTGCTGCGGTGTTGTAATGTCCGTGTGTGTTTTTGAGAGCTACACTTGCTTCTGACTTGCTTCTGGCAGTGATTCCCCCTGCTGTGGAATCATAGACTCCCATCTGGCAGCTAATACACACAAAGACACACAAACACACACAGATTCCCAAGGTGCAGTGACACCCACTCACACACACAGTGTCACTGACATATGCTTTGCTCACATCTAATGTGTTATAAACAAGGGCACAGAGGCGTCCAGTTACATAGAAGGACAAGCCGTGCGGGAAACAAATGATGACAACAGGTACAAAATCACACTCTCACTAGATCGTGTTATGACAAAGCATTTTTCTGTCCCATTGATCCCATATTTGACCTGCGGACACCTAAACTGGATTCTCAGATCGAAACGTGAGATGGAAAAAATAGCAGTCCAGCGATCAGGGATACAGCTTATGTTATACTGCATACCTCAGTTTTTGTTAAAAGACAGAATTCTCTATTTCCATTGTCTTAATTTGAAAACTTAGTCATAAACTGAATGTCTTTGGATTGTCAACAAAACAAGGCATTTGAGGATTCAGTCTTGAGCTTTGGTTAACGTTGATCAACATTTTTCACTACTTTCCGACACTTTATAGAGTCCAACTCCAAACTATCGTGGGAGGAAACCCTCTGTTCCTCTAAGAGTGCAGTCATGCTATTGAAATTCGGACTTTTCGGTGGTTAACTTGCACGCAGAGAAAGATACACAGGCTCTTTGAATACACCAACCGCACTCACAAAATACAAAAAAACTCTGAGGTGCAGCTCTGTATCTATGTCCATGCAAATAATGCGTGCACACGTCTGTAATCCTCTGCAGCTCAGGTTGCACACTGTTTCCCCTGGGTGATAACACAAGCTTGTAATGCACTTAACACTGATTGACCTTGACACGGTGCCTGTGTTCAGGAATTACTCACAATAATTTACTGACATTTCTTCAGTTCTGACTGAGTTGGACGTTTGTACCCAAATGACTTCTGTTGTTGACAATTACTTTTAAAATCATGTTATTTATTTAATTTGTCTTTTGTTTAGAATCCCATTGCTTTTGAACTGTTTGGGGTTGTTGTTTCAATTTAAATAAAGTGCACAATTCTGATTCATAAATTGTGATGCTCAAGAATCATGTCATCTTTATTAAATCCATATAAGAATATAAAGATGAGGATGAGATGCTAAGCTAACGGGCTACTGGCTGTAGCTTAATATTTAACAGACCAGGCAAGAGAATCTTCTCGTATAGCAAAATAAGCATATTCCCCCAGACACCTGAACTATTCTTCAAAGTATGGGTTAATAAATCATTGGTCTGGTTTATTATCAGATTATCTGCATCACTATTTATTGAACAAGTTCCTGATTAAATAATTTCAATTACAAATGTGCAACTTTGGCCCTGATGCAGCACCTCTCTCTGTCTGTATTCACTCTGTGGTCTTGAGTAATCGGATTATGGTTATATATTATATTGGTTATATGTCAACAGTAAGAGTCTATCAACACTAAAGGACAAATACCATTTTATTTTAACATATAACATAAATAGACAAAGATGTTTCAGTCAAGTTTTGCATTGAAGTTTGTATGGACCCCAGTTTATACATCTAGATTTTTATCTCTACTGCAACTGCAAATATCACGTTTCAACCTCCTGGATTATTATTAACTGAAATCAGTATCGGCCCTGAAAAACAACACATCAGTCGACCCCTATTTTAAAGAGGCAAAATTCCTTTTCTATAGAAAGTAAAGCCAGTATGTTTCTGAATCAGAGGTATTTGTTTTCTACTCCTCTGCTCAGTCAACACTCCATCACTCTGATGCTCTCATCCCGGTGTGATGGCTGTATTGAGGCAGGAGTGGCAGCTCTGATTGGTTGATAAGCAGGGATCTAATGTGATCACCTGGCACCGATCCAGCGGTGTGCGGCGGTGCAGCGCGGCAGACATCGAGCTTTGATGGCATCGCTTCCCCGTCTCGAGCGAAACAGAATTAGGCGGGTGCTCTGCTCATTAATCGGTAATCGCTTTAACGAAGGGTCAATTGTATCGTGTGTGTGCATCTTTGTTGTGTGTGTGTGTGTGTGTGAGAGAGAGACAATAGAGAGAGGATTCTGCTGTATGCTCCTGTAGTGAGATCTAATCAAGGAACCTTTCATTTTCAGTAAACCCACAGGTTTAATGAAACGCAGACACAGAGTAGCTGCTGCCTAGAGACGTATTCCACTTTCTCTCAACACAAACACTGTGTTATCTTGTCTAACACATGCACACACACACACACACACACACTCACACGTACTGCAGGTCACATGCTCAGTCTTGCAGACCTTGACTGGGGAGAGCCCAGACAAACAACCCTGTACACTGGATAACAAAGTGCAAATGAGAAACTAACACGATTTGCAAAACCTCCCTGCAACGTTGACTTGTATACAAGATGCTCTTTTAATGCATCGACCACTGAAAGACACACTTACCTCCAGTTTATTGGATGTTTTTTTTGGAAGCATACATGATAGACTTGGACACAGTTGAATAATGTGTTCTATGTGTGTAAATGTGTACATGTAAAGGTTGCCCTCCTTAGGAAGCAACAGGCCTTGGTGTGTCCTTGCCTGTGGCTGTGGGAAGTAGAGCAAGACGAGAGGAGAGGGCCAGCGAGAGAGCGAGGTGCTAGATGAAGCAGAGGCAGCGAGGGAAAGCACGCATAAAAACTGAGCAAAAGAGCAAAAGGTCACTTCTTTTAACATGCAAGACACCTCAGCTGTGCATGTGTTTGTTTGTGCTCGTATTCCTTGCACTGTTGGTGTTTATAGAATCATATTGTGGGGACTGAGTTCTCCTTTAGGGGGGTAAACCCCAAACCCTAACTTAAGTTTTAGTCTTACAACTCGGTTTGTGGTTTGGTTTGGAATTTGGTTAAAACAGAGATTTTTAAAGGGTTTTGTAAAGGCCTGTGGGAAAAGTTGTAATACTTGTAGGTCACAACACATCTCAACTTAAATGCTCCGAACCCCAGGTACTTTCTGGACACTATTGATCCTGTGTTTTGCTTTTACTTTTACTTGCTGCTAATTTTTTTTTTTACTGCGGTGTAAAGTCCTGCATGTCTATGGAAACAGCACAACTATGGCTAGAAGTACAAGGAACACAAATGGCTTTTGTACAGTTTATCACCATAAATTGTAAAAAAAACAAACAACAAAAAACAATTTCTTTAAATATTTATTTTAAAAAAAGGAAAAAACTGGAATTCATATGTACAACATTTTTCCAGGTGCTCACAGCTGCAACTACTACTGGAAAAAATGTTGGCAGTACATACTATAGATATTTTACTACACTGTTACTTTATTTCCATACTAGTCTCCTGTCTGCTCTGGGTAAACACAGCCTGCAGTTCAGCCCAGTTCAGAGAAACTCTAAATTTTTACCAGGTGACTTGGTTACAGCTGAGTCACTAGTGGCTTCCTGGTTGCACCGAGGAGCGCTGTTTTTTTTTTTTTTTTTTTTTTTTTTTTTTTTTACAGATCCTGGTAACTACAAAGAGTTGATTTTTGGCAAAATTTGATCAAGACAATGTTGATGAAATATCTCAATTTTAAGCTTAGAATTGGATCATTTTGCGGATGGAACGCATGAGTAGTTGGAGTACTGTCAGAAAGCGACAAAGCAGATGATTTGCTCTGTCGATAAAGTTTCTGCCTTTAAGAAAAATCTTTAGAAAGCTAATTTTATTAAAGATACAATACCTTTTGAATGCGCTGGCGGGTTTACATGCTGTTCGATATAACACCTGAAAACAGACATACAGAATGCTCCAACCTTTAGGTACACTATGTTGTGTTTGTGGTAGAGGTTAGAGTACAGTAACACTGTGCAGTTAACATGATGGTGCAGTGGAATCTGACATCTGAAGGCTCTTGAAAAATGATTTGGCTCTGACGTCATGCATCACAGTACGTTGCTGAATGGTTTGTTTCTGCTGTTTAGCATGTGATTGTTGAGACAGAAGAGGAATTGATTACTGCAGCAAAAACTTTCCAAAGTCATAAAGCACTTCCTCATAGTACTAAAAACTGCTGTTGAATGCTGCTGTTGTGCAAAAATATTTTGGATCTGTTTCTCAACAGGGCTTTCCTGAATTGTATTTGATCATGTCACAACATCTTCCCACATCCCCAACAATGCAGCCCCTCACCTGATAAACCCTGGGGAATCCAATGCAGTGTCAGAGCAATGTCTGACAACAAGCTTATAAACATAAGCTTGTTGCCCAAACGGGCAACCATAAAACACATTTCCTGGAGCTACAATGGCATTTCAGTGACAGGCAGAGGCAGGGCTAAGTGTAAAACTGCAAAAAGGGGGAAAACCGCAGTAGCTGGGGGTTTAAAACCATCTTAGAGTCACATGTGAGAGTATTCAAACAGCTTCCATTTATTTCACTCCATTGTGTCATATATTCACTCAGTCAGCCGGCTCTCAATGCAAAGAACTGCATATACATTGCTCTTACAGCAGGGATGCTGTGGGGGGTGATTTCTGTCACCTTTCACTGCTCTTGTACCATCAAATGGATGTGGTGTGCTGTTGTGTACCTACGCTTGTTGCCACAGTATTCGCCTTTTCTCACAGTAATGCATTCAAGTCACTACCTGAGCCCGCATATTGCCTCAGCTCCCATCTTTTATCATGTACTGATGTGTGAATGTGTGACTGTGTTCATGCAGGACTTGAAGCAGCCTCTTTGTCACCTCGAACATTCATTCATATTATTATGTGTGTGCGTGTGTGTGTGTGTGTTTCAGTGCAGCTGATACTTACCTGGTTTCACCCTCTAGATGTAGACTGCAGATAAACACCTTGAATTGACACATTTCACGCAGCATTTTCTTTCCCTACTTCTGTCTGTCTACATGTTACCATCTTCAGAATCTGGTTCACAGTAGGCAATAACACTAACATGCACTACAAGGGTCTAAAAGTGAGCTTATTTATGCACTGAGTCTGATTTTACTACTCATACAGGACCAAACCAACTTGTAACTTGTAGCTTTCCTCTTGCAGGACTCTAATATCAGATTTTGATCCATATTATTCATCTGTAGGACACTAATTCCAGATAATTCAGAAATGTCCTCTGTGCTGTACCACACACTTATGACATCATAAATCACAAAATCATAGAAGAAAAAGTTGTTTCTTTGGTTAAGTGATTCAACAAAAATGAGAAAAAAATAACTTGGAACCAACACGTACAACATTTTTCCAAGTGCCTACATGTGTTGCTAAAACTAGAAAAAATATCTGACTTTACTTAAATATATGTTGCACTTGTTCCATTTTTATTTGTTTCCTTACTGTTAAAAAGTAAATTTGCTCTGTGTTAACACAGCTTGTAGTTCTGCCCAGTTAAGCAGTGAAGTACCTGAATTTCTGTCACGTGGCTGTTGGTTGCTAATAGCTTCACAGTTGCAGCAAGGAGATTTTTTAGTTATTTTTCCAGAGTCTGGTTAGTACAAAGGGTTTATTTTGGCAAAACTTTACATGACACATGTAGAATAATGGGATTTTGGTAAAATATCCCAATTTTAAGCTTTGATTTTGTTGATTTTCCTGCACGTCACAGCTGAGTAATTCAAGAACTGCCTAAAAGTCTCTCATGATTTTCTGTCTTACACAGTTTCTGACTATCCTAATAGTGTAATTTTGGCAAGGTTTGACCTTTAAGCCCACCTTAAACCTTTCTGTTTTTACATTTTGTTGCTGTTATAACAGGCTCAAATACTTTTGCTGCATCTGGGGCTTAGTGCTGCCCAACACAATTGTGATTGGTTTAAAGAAATACAAACAAGACATGACATTTTTTTTCCCCCACCTGAGCAGAATGATATGGCTGCAGCCAGACTAAGCTCCAGCACTGACACTGCAGCGGAGATAATGTTGGTCTGTCTGTGTGAGACTATTTGTCTCACTGTGCTTCTGCAGTAAATGGTATGTGTGTGTTTGTTCAGACTGTTTTCACATTGACTGCTGCTCATAAGTATCATCTTCACTGCATTCTTTGCTGCACTTGAATCTGGCCCGTCTCACCTACACAGTAGAAGAAGATAGCAGTTGAGTATGTGTGTTGATTCGCGTGCGTGTTTAACATTGTGTGTTTTCACAGTGAACGTCGCTCTTAGCGGTGTAATTTCCATTATATGTGTGGCAGCACTCGAATCTGAGTCCTGGCTGACCTTGCTGTTAAATGATGCTTCTGTGCATCTCAGTGTGTTCTCCTGTGCTTGTGCCTTGCAATATCACTGAAAGCTTCACAGAGTGTAAATCGTCTTGCAGCTTACATCCAGTGGTGCTTTACTGATCGTACGTGTGTGTATGTGTCCTGGCAGGGTGCTCTTGCTTTAGGCTAAGTGTCGGCTCATGTCAGCAGTGTGACTGTTGCTCTGTACACAGCAAAGAAACAGTAAAGGAGGGAAGAAATGGGAACAGAGGAAAGAGGGATCAGGCATCTTTATGACACCAGCAGAGAAACGATGAAGTGAAGGAGGAAGTAAGCCTGCTTCCAGACTTCTGAATGCCATCGTCATCTCAGATAGGGATTCCTAAACTGTCTGGTGTAACCCTGCTAATTGGCTGTTTTAATTGAATGGAAAAAAAAAACAGCAGAGCCACTTAGAACCTTTGTGGGGACTTTATCAATCAGTTAGTCTAGGAATAGCACAAAAATGTAATTAGAATAATCAACACCATTTCTTAGAACTGATAATTTCTTTAAAGATCTTGTTTTTTTTTTTACAGTAAACAACCCAGAACCCAAACATATTTGGTTTACCATCAAAAATCCACACATTTAGGAAGATGGAAGCAGAAAAAGACTGACGATAGACAATCAAAATAGATGCAGTGATTAGAGGAGCAAAGGTTTTAGTGCAAATTTGGTTTTTGATCATATGTCAAACTTCATATAAACATATTAAATACTATTGACTATGTTAATGATTAAAATCTAGTTTATTCCGCACTATAAGCAGATGCAGGTAACTGAGGAAATCCCTTGCATTTGTAACATTTGTATTATTAGCTAATGAATTGAGTTAAACAGTGACACATCGCCATTATATAAAGATGGATGTAGCCGCTCTGACACCATTTGTTTGTGGAATGTTGTTGTGAAGGCATTTGGCTGTCCAATTTTTACTGTTTTTGAAATTAGACATAAGTATTAGATAGCCACACCCTAAAACACACCCTGTATTAACCTCTATTTTATTTTACATGGGAAAATCTTTTACAAAATAAACATCATGCCGCACTGAAGGAGATCCGAATTTAAGAAAATGTTTCCTAAGGCAGCAAATCAAGTGGAAAGTAGGCTCATTTTCTCACAGACTTCTATGCAGTCTGACTTCTTTTTCTAGTTAGTTGCCCCCTAATCGCCATCAGGAAAAAATGCAGCCATGTTTTAGGGGAAAAAATCAATCATTTGTGACCTGCACAAAATGATCTTGGGGTTAGTTGACAGGTGAAAAGAAGGCTTGGAGCCTTCAAACTGAGACAGTCTTGTTGCATCACTGTGATGCGTTTGGTCCTCAAATGCAGCCTTTGCATCCTCAAAATTGATGCTCACCTACTGTTAGTCAAGATGTTAGCTAATAATATTAATGTGCAGTGCTAAACCAAATATTTCTTCGCTCAGTCATAGCAAATCTTTAATTAAATGTCTATATGAATGTTCTTTTATCTTGCCAGACTTCAGCCTGCCAGCCTGAGCCACTTAGGCAGATATAGTTTTCGATACATTTCAATATGTCTTCATGGTTGTGTATATAAAAAGCAATACACTCCCAAGAAGGGAGCATTTATTTTGCTAAGTGAACATCTTCAACCCTTCCTCATCTGTGTTTTTTCTCTACCAGTTATCTATGCTAAACGCACACTGGCTAACGCAGCTGAAAATCACGTCAGAACATCTTAACTACATCTGTCATTAGTGATCTTTTAAGGCTGAATCAAAGGTTATTTCACACTCAATAATGGAGTGATGACAAAATGGCCATTCGGTCTGAATGTCAGGCTCTCAGAGAAGCAGGGAAAATCTGTGAACATCATGCACGGATCATGAAACAAGACAGGCAGGGGGTGACGATGAAGAGGCTGATGAGAACGAGGTGACGAGGGCTCGTTGTGAGGAGTCAAGGGGGGAGGGAGCGCGAAACCGAGGGTGAGATGAGAGCAGGGAAAAGAAGGATTAGGCTGTGAAGGAGATAAAATGGGCTCGAGAGTATGAAGGTGAGAAGAAGGGGGGAGGTGGATGTGAGAAGGGAGGAAAAAAATGGAGGCTTTATCAGAAGAGGACAACATCAAAGCCAGGGTGATTGGGTGAATGGGAAGGGAGCAGCCGATGCAGGAATTAGCTCTGTCACATGCTTCCTGCATTCTATTGTCTGTCTTGTTTCCTCCTCGGCTTTTTTTTTCCCCTCCTTCCTCTTCCTCATGTTTTCACTGTTCCATCCTTCTCTCCTTTATCCATCTCCTGCTGCAGGGGCAAACCATCACCACTGATGCCAGCAAGCAGCTAAATCTAAGCTCTTCTGTCTTGGGTACTGTCCTAGTCTTGTCTATAACTCACCCCCTCTGATCTGCTGTCCCAGTGCCACCATTACAGCTCTGCCCCACAGTCACATTGTTCCTTCCCCAACAGCTGTGATGGATCTGCCACCAAGTGCAGCTTCACCTCTGCTGCCGTTGTTTCTGGGGCAGTCAACACTCTAGGTGCCTTTATGGATCTCTGAGCTGGTGCAGATTCACCTGCTGTCATAGGTTTAGTGCCAACTTCGCTGTCATGGGTTCCATCCCAGCTTTGCTGCGTCATATCGCTGCCGTTTCAAGCTATTGTAAATTAATGCAAATGCCCTGCACCTTCACTAATTTAAGCGCTGTTTTGGCAGGTCTCTGTAGTTTAATCTGCCTCGCCAAGGAATGAACAGACGTGAAGAATGAGCTAAGCATTGGGGGGAAAAAACGAGCACAAGCGCATTCGCAAGTGTTAGTGAGATAACATTAAGTGTTGAAATATTAACCTTAAATGGTCTTATGTTTCGTTCAGTTTTAAGAAGTGGAATTTTTTGTCACACTGCTGCCAAAAAATATAATTCTAGGAAGCCTTGGAAGATGAAATGTGTTTTAATTCTGCTTTTATGAGGAATATTTTGGAGAGTTAATATGTTGTATGTAGCAGCTATTAAATGGTAGTGAAATAAAGCAATTCACAATACACTGACTGTGGAAATACTGTACAGACAAAGAAAGAATATGACCAAAAATTATGGCAGTCTTCCCCAAAAATGGCCGAACAATACAGTGGTAGATACTCAAAAGGTGCTTTTGTGTGCAATGATATGCATTTAAAATGTGTCATGCAAGGTGTTTTCCTGCTAATGGGAACCATTTAAAGTTCAGTGTTTTACACAAAGACATTTTGGGGATTCAAAACCACTGCACCTGATAACATAGCCATGTTTTTTTCTCTGATAATCACAATTTTATTTGTAAAGAAGCTCCTGAAGTCATCACTAGTCAGAGCTACAGGATTCCAAGGTTCACCAGAGCTGTGACTGGCTACAGTGCTGAAAAGAAACCAGGAACTTTTCTTATTTTCCCCTCTTAGAAATGAAGAACATACAGTTCTAGTCTTACGCAGGAAGATATACTTCATTGTCTGTAACAGAAGTCTCCAACTCAAATGCTGCACATATATAGCTGCCTCTGTAGCAAATCACAACCCCCAAATTGCACCTATTGCACAGACTTTGTGGAGTCAGTTTAAGCTCAGAGCATTGTTTTTTTTTTATACCAAATATATTATGATAAATCCTTGGGTGATTAGAAATCCCAGTTTCTCAGATATCAGTAGCTAGACAAGAAAGATCTGCAAACATTTTTCCACATTGTGCTTTGGTTTACATCCATCTCATGAGATCTGAGTTACACCAGAGTCTTTTCAAAATTTAGCATTTTATCCCTTGTGTATTTGCTGAACTCATTGGAATGTCTGTCATTTTTTCAACCAGCAACCTCCAAGATCATAAAATTACTGTCTCAAATTGATCTCATAACTCACCACTAGCTAAATATAGGAATATTTGATCTGTATTAGTCATTTTGGAGCCACATTTCTGGAGCATGTTATTGCACATTGCTCTGCCAAATGTATGAGTATGCGAATCCTACATGACAGTCCTGCAGTTTCTGCCCCCAAACCCCCAGAAAGTCCCTGAATATTCTTGACAGCGGCTATGCTGTCACCTCTGTTCATTGTGTGTGCGCTTTCTGCCACAACAATAGATGTTGTTTGGAAGTTCCTGCTTCTGGTATATTTGATCTTTCACTTCAGTTGCGTGTTTATAACCGCTGTGAAGAGGACAAAGACACACTGGAAGTTTTGTTTCCAGTTTGTGTCAGTTGTGACATTTAACTGTGACCCCAACAGTCAGTGCCGTAATTATCATCAAAAACTTGAGGCAAAATTTGCATTTTGAGTCGTGAACATTGTTGGATTAATGTGATTTTTTTTTTTGTCACGAACACAAAAACACAACACCTCTTGAAGGCAGCATAAGGTCAGTGTCTCCCTGGTTTGTACTGTCTGCCTGTTTCACAGATTGAAGCCCATAGGCTGCTACTTGTCACTATTACTGAGAAAAACACTTTCTGCTTATGTATTTCTGCAAGCCATTTGTTTGAAGGATTACATAACACGCTGATAAGTCTATTAACTGTGTGTGATTTTGTAGCAGTGATTGGATGTGATCAGCCAGGCTTTTTTTATTGACTTATTTATTTATTTTTTCCTGTCCAGATGTAGAGGAGAGCGACATGTTGGTGTGCAGATGGCAACACGAGCCCCCGGGGAACACACACACACACACACACACACACACACACACACACACACACACACACACACACACACACACACACACACACACACACACACACACACACACACACACACACACACACACACACACACACACACACACACTCATATATATTTATCCAGCTCCGTGCTCTTTTTCTTACCTCCTCACCAAACAGCACCACTGTGTTCATGAACCGTGACTCAACAAGTTCATCTGCAGTTACTCTCACGTGTTCCTCTGTGCCACTTCTTCCATCATTTTCATCTCGTCTTGTGCAGTTTCGCTTTCTTTCTTTTCAGCACTTTCCCCCGTCATTTCATGATCAAAAAAAGCAGCACTACCCGTCTGTTTAAACCCGTTTCGGTCACTGCTGTTTACCCCCATCTGTCCAAATTTAGAGTTCCTCCAGAGATTTGATTAATAGCTAAAATCTCAAACTCTCTCACACTGGCACACACACACACACACACACACACACACACACACTCTGCACAGTTCACTCTCATGCCTTCCAAAACGAGGCAGCAGCCACCCACGTACCAATACGCATACGAGCAGGCTGAGTATAACAACATCAAAAAATGAAATGCCCACCCACCTACATGCAGTCACACGCTCAAATAGCTCCCCTGCTGTGGGCAAAAGCACAGAGTGAAGAGCCATGACAGGATTTGGTCTTGATAAGCACCGCGGTGAGCAATAGTCCTGCACATGCACAGACACACACACACACACACACACACACACACACACACACACATATGTATTAGTGTTCTAGAGGAATCACTTCTGTTCTGCTTTCAGATTAAATATGAGTCACGGCACACTGACAGACACATGAAGCCGTATAAGAGAGCCACATGATGCACACTCAGTGGTGCATATAGGACATACTGTCCATGTGGTAGAGACACACAATCACCACAACCTTGTTATGTATCACCAGTAACCTACTTATGCTCATGCACACTCACCCACTCTTTTCCTCTCCCACACAGTGAGACTGACACATGCATTTGCACACTTCTATTTTATTTTTTTTTTAACTTAAGCACATGTGCTGGCAGACTGATGTGTTTAGTCATCAGTGCAAACTTACATACATGTGTAAGATCATCACATCGAGCACAGAGAGGAGATGTTGTGTTTGCAGCATGCTTAGCTGCACAAAGGTCAGAAGATTTTGTCAGGTCATTGCCCTCATATTTAGCATCTTCACACACTTGATGTTAGTGCATTACATAATGCTATGTCTTTCAAAATAAAAGTCAGACAAGTTTGTTTTATAGGTTTGAATAAAATAAATCTGGCATTTGTAAGTGTTAATGTTTGAGGCCACACTTCAAGATCACTTTCATCTGTACACTGTAAAATACATTCAGTAAATTTGAACTTCTGGCAGCTAGAGTGACAGATGTTAAAATATCGCTAAGTGCTGTAACACTGAAAAACTGTTATGAAAATGACATAAAATATCTGTAGTATAAAGATTTTTTAAATCTGATTTAAATATAGGGAAACTTTGTAATTTTACAGTCATTAAT
Source organism: Amphiprion ocellaris (assembly GCF_022539595.1). Taxonomy (NCBI): domain Eukaryota; kingdom Metazoa; phylum Chordata; class Actinopteri; family Pomacentridae; genus Amphiprion; species Amphiprion ocellaris. Next base: position 13,737,893 of record NC_072788.1, read on the forward strand.
GGCAAGAAACTAATTAATATTTTTGAGAATGCTATTTTTTTTTGGCCTTTTTGGTAACTTGTAAGTGAATTTTTTGCTGTGATTTTACCAGATATTATCTGTAACAGTCTATAAAACTATTTACCATTATTAAATTCATAATTAAATTTCAAATAATGGCAAATTTCTGTGAATTTTTTTTTCACATTTTCATACAGTCAAAAATAGTGTAACTTTACAATCCACCTTTTTAAAAGAACAAATTACCATTTATAAAATTTTTTTTGATGTGGATATTATTCACAGTTTTGGCCTGTATTTTATGTTTGACGTAAATTCAAAATTTTATCTGATTTTATGAAGTCTCATTTAACAAAACAGGGAAAATCTGTAAAATAACAGCAAATTGTTGAAAAAATTACAGTTAAAAACAATAATTTAATGGGGGTTTAAAGAAATGTAATCTATTGTAGAACTGCAATATTTTCTACTAACTTCTCTTTAAATCATTCTGTCATTTCTCTCTCTGGTAGACACATGATGCAAAGGAGCCACATTTTTTGTTTATTTCAAACCTAGTTTAACATCTATGTATTTTCATTTCTTCTTACCTGTTGGACAACAGACTCATCGATACAGCTAAATCTGTAACAAGATTATTGGCCTACATCTAATTAAAACGTAATAATTTCTCCTCTTGTAGGCGGAGATGTGTTATTTCAGGGGATGTGATTTGTCATGCTGCGGGGAAATCCTGTCTTGTCAATTAAGAGAGTGTAGATAAGAGTGATGAAGTCTCTTCTACCATAATGATCCTTTTTTTATTTTGGAGATTTTTTTGAGCTTATGTACTCTTTCAGTAGTTGACGGGAACAGTGACGTGTAACTAAAAGTCAGATCAGTGAGGACTGAAGCAGATACATGGTGTGCTTGTTAGACTGTGATGCTACAGAGACGCCCCAGTTCTTCTTTACAAGTCCACTGCTGCAATAAACAAAAAACGGCCTTTTTTCAAAGACAGACCAAAGTTCAACCCATTAATGGTGCTACTTATGGAATTAATTTGCCTTGATGGCTCGTATTTTTAAGGCCAAAAGACCTTTAGCAGAAGAACTGGGTGAGCATCAAAAGGCAAAACTAGATGTGAAGAAGAACATCAGAACACTTGGAGGGTGAGCTTTGGCTAGAATATGACAAAATCAATGCAAATCATGTGTCGGAGAAAGACAGGGTTAGAGATTGAAGCAGAAGAAACAACCTGATTAACAGAAAAGTAACGACCAGCATACCAATTAGAGGAATCTTGCCGAGGGGGATGAAAAAACAGGAGCGCAAGGAGGAGCAGGGTGATGAGGATGCAGGGAGGCAGAGGCGCTATCAGATCAGACAGATGGAGAGGATGGAGAATCGTGGATTGCCAGAGGAGGAGTGGAAAAAGCCTTGAATGGGGAGCACGGAGTGGGCAGGAGACGAGAGGCAGAAGGGGAGCTAGTCCTGCTTTTTGTTGGCCGACAGTGGTGGACAGCTTGCGTTGCTGGGAGAGATAAGAAAAGGGGGGAAAGTTAGGAGAACCTGAAGGAAAACACACATTCACTAGAGGTCCTAATGCAGTGTGTCAGTGTGACCGTGACCCTGTTGTAAGAGCCTGTTATTCCTTGATGCAGGTGACACACCTTCAAAACTGATTGATTGGTTCTATTTAGACTGAAACGCACTTAAGCACACAATGTCAGGCTGAGGCCGGCAGAATTATTTATAGATTGAGTTTGCACACACATACGCACACCGTGGAAAAGGGAAATGTCACAGACGAGGAAGAGCGACTGGCAGGACTGACGGTCGGCTTCATTTCATGTCTTATCTTCCCGAACAGGGTATTCTGGTAGAAAACCAAACGTCTCTTTTATCATCCAGCTGCTCCACACTCATGACTCGCTGCACATTTAATTATAGCCCTGAACTTCCAAAGCACTTCACCTAGATTGTCATGAAAGCTCCCGTGTACCGAAACCAAAACAACAAAAGCAGACAGAAAGATTAGGACGCCAAGAGGCCGACGGCTCCCGAAGCCATTAGCTGATGAAAAGTAGTTTAATGTTACGGCGCTCTTTGCTGTTATCATTCAGTGAAACTCACCTTTTGTGTCAAGGTGAGTTTTGAATCTGTTAGCATTTCTCCGTCTTTAATTTATTTTTCATACCTGAAAAGAAAAGGACAGACAATCAGTCATTTATTTCAAGATTATTATTATTATGACTTCTTCTGCTTTTGAGACGTTGCCTCCTCACAACAATCCAGCAACCTCTACAAGACAGAAAACCTGACAGATTCAACTGTTGTATGTGTTCACGGGGAAATTAATGAGCTAGACTAAACCTGCAATGTGCAAAACTTAGTTCTATATTCAAGCAGCTAAAAATAATTTTGTCACCAGTTTTGCCATTTCCTTCAAATTGTTTCCCTGCTAGCAAATAAAACAAACCTAATGAGGTTAGTAGCGCTTAAAGGCAGGATGCACCAGTGGATTTATTTAGAAGTGGGCACAAGTCTAGGACACATTCATGCCTGTAAATTAACGCTTAGCTGTAAGTAATCCAAGTTCATCTGTTTAAAAATCCAGATCTGAAAACTGGATAATGGAAATATAAGCACGTGGGCGCACTATGTTTTCTGCTTTCTTTTAGCTGCTACGTGCTGGATGGTTGAGATTTATCACAAAGAGAAGTTTAAATTCAGATTTGAGGAAGCATTGTGTAATTAGATTAACATTATGTTATATGGTTTATATAAAAAAAATACCTAAAAACAAACACAAAGCCAATTTAATTTTCATATTTAAAATTTAAAAAATATGTATAATGTAAAAATTTAGCGGCACAGTCGCCATGCTGTCTGGGTTTGTCACCTGTGTCCCAAGCAGTGCTCATACATGCACAGGATTACTGGAGAATTTAGAACTTTCCACTGCAGCAACTGCTTAAATTAAAACTCTTGTGATGATAACATAATGTATGCCATCGTCTTGGCCAAGTCTCCCTCAAAACATTGAGTTTTATCCCAAAATACTTGCTGATAAAGTAAAGGTTTAATGAATCAAATTTTGGGTTGCAGACATCTACAGGGGTATAGCGGGGAGGCTCCCCTTACATTATATGGATCCATAGATGGATTATAAAAGATGGACAAAGCCCCTGAAAAGTGAGGTCAGTATGGAACTGACTTCAATCTGTATTCTTACTAACAGCCAGCAGGGGGCGACTCCTCTGGTTGCAAACACAGTTTCGACTGTATATAAATCTGTGTTAAAATGACTCTACTTCTGTCTTGATTTGTTACCCCAGTACACATTTTTGTAACAAATGTATTGTCTCAATCAAAAATTTCAAGGCTTTTTAATTACAGCATGGTGTTAATTTTGAAAATTACGGCCACATTTAGAGTATGTTTTAGGGTGGGACTACCTCATAATTGTTAGGTTGCTACTGTATCACCATGTGTAGTGTCTTGGGATTTTCCAATCAGATCCACTGCTTGCTTGTTTTGTCCAATTTCAAAAACCCAACTAAAGACTCATGGGATAGGACTTTGATGATCTTTCAATTTTTCATCGAACACATCATCATGTCAAATATCTGCTTTGGTTTATGGCTAAATATTCTAATAACCTGTAGTTATGCTAACACTCTTAGTATTATGTGCTGAACATTGGCATGTGATTGTGTTAGCATACTGACATTATACCCCACAGAGCTGCTAGCATGGCTGTAAGCTGTTGTCCTGTAATATACAGTAAAATTGACTGAAAGACATCAGGGATAGTAAACTCCACTGGTGCAGTCCAGACGCATGATGATATTGCAGTGAAATTGATATCATTATCAGCCAAAATGACTCTGGAGGTGATGAAATGTTGGACACTGGTAGACATTTCAATATTTTACATCTTAAATATCCACAAAATCCTGGCTGACAGACAGACTCTGGCTCCTTTAACTGGAGGGCTGCATCTTCGATCAATATACACTATATTAAAAGCTACTGGATTAGTGTCCTGTTGCCTCACTCTCCTGCAGCTCTTCTTCTTCTTTTTTCTTATTCTCGCTCTGTCGTTCCACCTCCCTCCGTCTCTCCCCCTCAGTTTCTCAGAGCTAATACTAAAGCATTCATGCATATTGATCCGCTGAACCATAATTAGCTTCCACTGTGTCCTTGTTTGTTTGCTTCCCTCCCTGCAATCAGTAATGAGCAAACCACGCTATCAGTTTGTAATGTGTGTCAGCGGGATTGGATGCTACACTGCATTTGGACAAACATTGATAAGATTTGAATCAGGACAACACTGACTATGACTGGGGAGAGATTGTATGCTGGTGGGCTGCTGCTGCTGCTATGTGTGTCTGTATGTTGACTCAAAGAACATCATCCAAAGGTTTCCCCTTGACTCTGTTTAGGAACTGTTGCTACCGAGCGAGGCTCTTGCAGAATACTAATATCACCACAGTGGAGTTGAATATATTCAGACGCTGCACAATCATGCACACACTAATATGACTTTCATTACAAAAGTATTAACAGTACTCTAGGATAATATTGATTTGCATTAATTCTCAAATACCTCTGCGTATATCTTGCAGGGCTTCTTCCTCAAATTATTAGTGATTATTTATGTTATTATTCATTATAAATCTTAGATTATGCTGATGCTGTGAGACCCAAGATGTTTGTCTTTACACAAAAATCTTACCATATTAGACAGAACCAGTAGTTTCACACATAGATGAAGTAAGCAAATAAAAAACAAACAAACAAATCCATATTTATTTGCATCTGTGGAGGAGCTGACTGCTCAAACCTCGCTGCTGACTACTCAGCAAATAAGACGTGCATAATGTGGTTATTTTAATGAAATGGCACCATTTTAAGCTTAGATTTGGCTCATTTTCCAGATGGAACACACATTATTAGTTTCAAGGCTTGTCAGAAAGCTGGAAGTCTGATATTTTCTCTTGTTACAATTTCTGGTTCTGATCCATGGTACTGGATTTATTATTTTTCTGTTGGTACTACTGTTTTCTCTCTTATCTGCTCAGTGTAAGCATGGCCTGCAGTTCAGCCAAAAAGGCCCTGAATTTAGGTCAATGTTGCTTGCCATAGAGTCAGTAACAGATCTTAAAAGGACAGAATTTTTTTTTTTTTTTTACAGAATGTGGTTACTGCAGAAGGTTTATTCTTAGGATTTTTAAAAATGAGACATGGAGAATAAAGTGATTTTGATGAAATAGTACAATTATTAGCTTAAAATTGGTTTCTTGCTGATTTAGGCCACACTTTTGACACCCAAATGTGGGCATAGGCAATCTGTCAATCTGACATTATGGATGGTCTGAATTAGGTGTATGATCTCCTTTTCAGAGGAATCATACAGGTTGTGTCATTTAGCTGCTATATGTATTTTGTTTTGAAAGTTCAGTTGCAGCTAACCGGCTTGCCCTGGCCTTTCACATCTCCAATTCCTCTAACTGTACAGGCTGCTGTTGTGGCAATCCTCGATGTCTTTCAGCTTCCCCTTCAAAAGGTTAAAAGCAGCCAAGGTACAAGTCATTATTTTAGTCAGAAGTTTCACAATAAAATCGGAGCGAAAATAGGATACAGAGATTTGCGATTCAAACCTTTAGTTGAACTGACAAGCTGTGTATCCACGGAACCATATGGAAAACTAATCACACGATCACCAGTTCAGCTAAATCTGTGAGAAGAGCGGTGATTCAGATTATGGATCGTGATTCTGCCCCAAAAGATCGTCATACGATCTTTGGCCCAGATCGCCCACTTCTGCTCAAATGGCAGATTTTGTTTGGGGTGTCTTTGAATGACTCAGTGAAAATAATTTAAATAAAAAACAGGTGCAGCTGTAGTTCTTTCAGCAACCAAACTGTTCATCAGATGAAACCACAACATCTTCTGCATCATGACTCAGACCATGTTAAATGGGATTCCTCCCACTTGCAGATGACATTTGCTTCTTGGAATATAACTTTTTATTTTGACTGAGTCATTTAAGAGATGATCGAAGCCAGAATTAAGCACTCAAGCCTTATAGGCATGAAAAATGGATCTTAATTTTGCTTTAAACCAAACCAAATCCTAAACATCTGCAGTAAAAACAAGGCTTAGTCGGAACGTCTTGATGATGAATATTTATGAACTTTTATATATTGAACTTTTGTGGTGGGATTGGTCCAATGTTTTACACAGACAATATTATTGTTATTGTATATATTATGCCATTTTTTACTTTTATTTTACTTATATTCAGGATTTTTATCATCTGTATGTCACCTGTCTTTTCATATAGTGCTAATTCACAAAATAACTAATTTCAGGGCACCTTATAATATTTTAAAAAGAAATCCAGCAATTGTTTTTGTGCAAGTGCTGCTATATGACAAATTATAAACCTTAAACTTCAAAACAGCTAAATAAATGAGGCAAGAATTGGCAATTTTGTTCATTTCAGCACATGCATTCTCCCTCTATCAAACGCCTGCTTTCTTGTCTCTAATAGTATTTTCCAGACTGTATTGTTTTCTCATTCTCACGTTGGTAGAGCATCAGTGTGCTGCACCAGTGTGGGTGAGGATGCAGGAAGCCTCAGCCTCACTGGAGTCTGGCTGCTGCTGTGACCAGCATGCTAATCATCTGTCCAGGCTGGGGGGGTAAAGCCTATATACACCCACACACACCTGCACATACACACTGCCCTGTTTCTCAATTTTAACCCAACCCCGTCTATAGACTTAACACAATCATCTCTCCCTGATGATTGATGTCTCCGCCACCCAACGCCGCGTTTCATCCCTCTCCTCTGTGCTCCGTAAGCCCCGCCTCCTCCAGCAGCTCATTGGCTGCCACAGAGGGTCATGGATGAGAAGCAGAGCAGGCTGCAGAGCTTTATGACTCATTCTGTTCTGCAGGCAGGTTGTGCTCCTATAGAGGGGGTTTCACATGAAATAATGGCAACCCGGTGATCTCACAGAACCAGATAAATGTTTCGTCCAGAAATTCTGGTGAAAATTTTTGAAAAGTTTGACCTTGAGCATGGTGTTCATCTACTGTTGTCTCCTTAACATTGCAGTGCTGTTGACTGCAAGATGTGGAAACCGCCTTCCTAGCCTTGTAATGTAAGAGCTGTAGTGATTCAGTGTTGGTAGATAAATAAATATATAAATGACAAATTGAACTTAATTGAAAATTCACACCTTCGTTCATTCATTCTTGCCAAGTTTCACACCTGAGCCTTTCCGACTGTCACAGGCCAGAATCTTGGCCGAGACTAAAGGTCCATAGCATTAACACATTTTCTCAAACACTGTTGCAGTTCTCAAAAAATTAAATCAAATCAGTTATTCTATTTGTCTTGCATTAAGCCCTCGCTACCTTCACCCAGTAACCCCGTTATGCAGTCAGTCGACCAATTATCAGCCAATATTCTGCATTTTTCCAATTTTACTGCAAATGTATATCGGTTCCACATAACAGTTATCAGTCTCATTGATTACTATTGACCAATATTGCTATTGGCCTTAAAAAAATATATTGGTCGACCCTTATTTTTTATCATAGGATATATTTTAGTGGTTCCTTTACAAGTTTAATTGGCAATAAACGCATATTTGTACCTTCATTTCCTTATTGTACCTGATTATGTTTCTCAGGTACTCGCCTCAGGCATCAAATCACTGCTGGCAGAAAAGATACAAATATAAAAACAGTATAAAAGATACCCAGCGCCTCGCGATATGAACTGGAAACGACTTAAGCGAACAGGCAACAGTGTTATACAATCACTTGAAAACAATATAATCCAAATTTTTTTGTTGCTTGTTGGTGTTTGTAGCAGGACTGAACAAAAACGGGAAAATAATGAATTTAGATTTGTGTGATACTGTGATTTGATTTATGGTATAAAAAAATATAATAAATTGAAGTTCATTTAATAGATTGACACTGGTTATCGAGCATCATCACATGACCTACCTTTAAATGTGTGAGGAGGATGGCATGAATTTTTAAACCCACTGACACCACAGTTGGAATTGTGAGTCAGATACACTGCAGCCTTTGGATTTTGTAATTGTTACAAATTGCGATTTTGAGCTGAAATCAATTACCTGTTGAGCTTAAATTAGCAATCTATTAAATCTTATAAAGTCAGTCTTTGGACAATTGTTTTCAACAAAACAAGATATTTTAACAAAGCAAATTCTTTTCGATATTGTATTTGTTTGTTTTTTAGCAGCCCTGTTTCCTCCCAGCGTGTTTTGCCTCCATCAGCAGTGAAGTAAACGAATCCAACATCTGTGACCACAGTGGGGTTGAAATGAGGAACTCTAATCCTCAGTTCAAACCTTATCTTTAATGACTCTAGACCTTAATGTCTTTAGACTTTAATGAGTCTGAGGCGTTCAATAACTAAAAAGTGAAATTACACAATATATTTGAGAGTAAAATAAAAACTTCTTGCTTAATGAGACGAGTAAAGCCAATATTTTGTGCACTTGTGGCCCAACAGTTACTCAAAGATTTTCTCCAGTGCTGCCTATTAGATAGATTTACAGCTCAACAAAGTCCAAATATAAAGCATTAACCGCAATGTGTGTCGTTCCTTCAGTCTAGCCGTCTATTTATATTCCGGCCTCATGCTCCTGCCCTGCTGTCACTCATCCTCTGTTGTAATAATACACCTTGTGAGCTTGAGATCAGTTTTCAAATGAATTATGCTGTTTGCATCTTAATATAAAAGCAAGAGAAGGAACAATAAAAAGATTCAGCACTGCTCTGCCAAATTGTTGACATCTTTACAGGCTCGATCCACTCAGCCAGGAGCTATTTTAAGCCTGTTGTTAGTGAGGAACCAAATGCTTGGTTTTTTTGCTGCCTGTAAGCATCGACAATGCGAGATATTGTTGACTCTCTCTCCTTTTTCTGTCTCTCATTCGTTCTTCCTCTATCTCTCCTCTCTCGCTGTCTTTGCCTGTGTCTGCTTATGTGTGCTCTGGATTTCATGCACAAGTTAATTTGTTTGAGCATATTTGTCTTTTGGCCTTGTGCATGTGTGTGTGTGCGTGTGTGTGACTGCCGATAAGCTTATTGAGGACCTCGGGATCAAAAACCACCCATGTGAGGTTTTAAGCCACACCAGCTCCCACCTTGTCACACTCAAATGCAAAAATCACACACTTTCAAAGTCACATACACAACATCCACAGATCAAAGCCCATTTAGCCATCGGTGTGGGAACACCTGTTTTTGTAGATTATTGTTTTCTTTTCTTTTTAAATGAAATGTGTGTTTGTACACTCACATCATGTGTGTGTCTGTGTTGAATGTTCTAAGTGTGGTCATAAATCTGCCAGCATCAAAGTGACCGGGGAATAAGTGGATGAAATAGGGTGAGGCTCACACACAAACACACACTGATCAAATACTGGTGTGTGTGTGTTTAACTCTTAGGTATTCTTGTTGCAGGTGTAGCACAATAACTGCTCAGTTTGATGTTTCTTTTTGTGCATTTGTGCAATTGTGGCAGCAGTTAGGTTCCATTAACCCTGCTGTTGTCTTCATTTATGGGCACCAAAAAATATTGTTTCCTTGTCTGAAAAAATACAAAAATTCAGCAAAAAAATTCCCCAAATTTCTGTAAATGTGCAAAATCTTCAGAAAATTTCAATAATTCCTTAAAAGTTTCCCTTTAAAGTTTTATTTTAAAAAAAAGACACCCAAATTTGGCAAGAAAATTCTTATAAATATTTTCAGAAAATAAGAAAAATCTTCCAAAAAATCCTAAAAATATCCAAAGTGATTACATATATATCAGTAAAACCTCGAATGTCTTCTTTAAGAACATTCACCAAAAAAAATCAACCAAAATCCAGCGAATTTCGCTGGATTTTGAATAATTTTTTTGTGAATGTTCTTAAAGAAACATTTTTTTAAACATTTTTTTTCCACCAAAAAATGTTGAAAAATTTCCCAAAAATATTGAAAATGTGGACATCAGAAGTTTCACTGTGAATATATATATTTTTTCCACATTTTCAATCTTTAAAAAGGGTCAATTTTGACCCGCAGGACAATAGGAGGGTTAAAGCAATTTTTGCTAATTTTTCTATAGATTTTCTATAGATATAGATTTTTTTTTAAATACTTGCAAAGTCTCAATCAGGCACCCGCAAGAAATGTTTTCTGGCACATAATAGAATAATAAGTATGATGTGAAGTGCCTAAATAATGATGCACAAGAGATTAAGGCGAGGACTGATCTAAAACCCACAAGTTCTCATCAGCACTCAGTGATTTTTTTTACAGGTCATACAGCAAGCAAATTGGAAATGAGCACACGTGGACGAAAAGCGCAACATCATGTCGCTTATTGTTATCTGGTCCCACTGTAGGTTCAACATTTCAGTTCTACATCTTTAAATTTTCTGTCAGAAAGCTCTCAGTCACATCGTCAGTCTTTCAGTCAAACTGTCAGACGTTTTTTTTCAAATTCCCGTTTCATTGCTGTCCTCTGCGTGACTGATAGCACTGCTGTGTAGCAACTGTTTATCTTGGTCTTGCCATCAAACGCAGCTTGTGATATTTTTGGAAATTCGTCAAACAATATGCAGCTTGTCCTCTTTAGTTTTTACACAGTTATTATGTAATTGTTCTGTGATAATGTGGCTTAGAACAAGCGGTTCTTCGGAAGATCTAGACTGAAGGTGCTTTTAGGTGTTCCAATGAAATGTCAGAAAAATGGACTCATTATCTAAACTCATTGTTATTCTATATTGGCTTTCAGTGGAATAATAAAACGACAGGGTGGTTATATTGAGTTATCATTGTGAAAAATTTATTTCCTACAAAATGACAACAAAATTAATGTTTTTATTTGATAAGCTTTGAGAATTGTGCGTGATGTGACAAGCTTTAATATCTCACTGCTTTCACCTGCTGAACGCTAAGCAGTTTCTGTGTGCTTTTGTGACATTTTTACTCACTGTGGGCTCATTTTTCACTACAATAAAACCCTGCACTTCTATGGAAACAAAACACCCATTGCTGGGACCAAAAAGACCTCAAAAATGTCTTTTATGTAGTATAGCAAATTTATAATGCCATAAATCCTTAAATAAATGGAAAAAAAGGTTGGATTTCTTTATTTATATTCTACAATTATTGAAAAAAATGGATGTCATGTTTTCCTAACTTCACACAGGTGTTACCAGTAATGGAAGAAATAGTGACTCATGTCTTTTTTTTTTTTTTTTTTTAATTTGCTTCCATACTCAACTGCTCTGTGTCTGCACAGCCTGCAGTTCAGCCTAATCGTCCCTAAATATTTGTCACGTGGTTGTTGGTCACAGAAGAGTCACTAATCTTAAAACAAGTCATGTAGAATAAAGGGACTATCACAATTGGAAGCTTATGTTTAGTTAAGTTTCCCAGCCAAATGAAACATCACATGCATTTTGGTTTGGGAGGTTAATATGATTTTCTATCTTGTTGCATTCATTGAAATTGGGCGATTATTTGTAACAATATCTTGATGCCGTCACCCAAGCCCACTAAGGGTACCTGCATTAACTCACATGAGGCATGAGTGGCACCTTTGTTGCTACATGCTGTACATCCCTGATTACCAGAATCCAAATTTGAGTACCAACTTTCGATTTTAGCTATCAGTACTGAAAAGATTCATCTGATTGGTGCATTTTTAATGATGCTATTTTACTTAATTCAGCTGAGTTTTAGATGCTTTTAATTTTCAGTCAGTTTAGTAGGAATGGTTCACATTCGTTGGCCTGAAATGCTCCTAGCACTGTGATGAAATCTGTATTGATTCAGAATACCAATTCTGTCATCTCTTAGATATTGGATCCCACTGTGTGCATGTTGCTCTCTGTCCAAAATAAGGAGGCCCAGCTGTGTATCAAGGACAAACTAATCCATGTAATGGAATGATAATGAGTTTGGAGGAGAGGAGCAGGGGAGGCTAATAAAGAAGGAGGGTAAGACTGTTACTCTTTTTGTCAGCGACTGAACCATTGATCACAATTACTGAGAGGAGGAGGGAACGTGGACGTTACTTAAGAAAGAAGACGGGGCGGAGCGGGTGGAGAGGAGTTGAGTTACTGTTATATAATGAAAGGAGGACAGCGGTTGTTAGTATCTTTAAGTAAGAGAGGAGGCGAAACCTTGGTGACAGGAGAGAACAAAGTTGACGGACAGCATGAGAAAGAGGATGAGGAGCATGAAGATGGAAAATAAGTGGAGGAAGTTTAGGGAGTCAGATGGGAGCGACGGGTGAGTAAGTCAGCTTTTAACCCTCCTTAAAGAAAATAAATGAGAGGACACAGCCTGAAGGTTGGTGCAAAGATTGTTTTCCCTCCATACTGTGTACTTATCATGTTGTTTTGCTTGTGTGACACGGCAAGGTCACACCTCCCATGACAGGCTGTTGTCATGGGAACCATAGGCACCTGCCTCTTAAAGCCACAGGCGTTCACAAACACACACACACTCACACACTTACACTCACAGCCTCACATTCTTCTAAAGTCACATCTTGACATTTCTTATGCTTCAACATGTCATCCATATTCATTTCCATCACTTTGGCACCCGCTTGCCATTGAAGACCTCCACTGTAGCTTAACCCTTACATTTTCCCTTAAGGAGCTCTAAGGTTTTTAAAACAGTATCAGCTTGCTCTAAAGTCTGCATTAATCAAATGATAATCACACTGAGAAAAATTGAACAAGGTTTGGATACACTGCATAAGTTTGTAATGAGGTTCAATTAATCTGGGACTGGAATGATTAGTTTTAAAGAAAACATTATGAATCATTCATTTGTTAAGCAAAAATATATTGTGGTTTTAAAAAAGTGAAGAATTTGCTGTAAATTTTTCGATAATATCAGAACACAATGAGTCTCCAGCCTTCCTGGCAGCTTGTGAATCACCAAAGTGATTCATTTTCATTCTTAGGGAGAAAATCGATGTCTCTAACAGCTCTCATGGCTCCATTAGTTAACAGCCAAACCACAGGCGATAACTTCATGTTTGAAATAAGGAAAAAGTCAAGGAAGTGTGTAGGCTACAACACATGGGAACCATGAATTTCTACAAAATTTTAACACAAATGTTTCATCAAAGAGATGTTGCTGAATTTCCCTGATCATATGAAAGTTTGGCAGTATAGAAAAAGTCAGAGGATTAACAAAGTCAGTAAGGTTCATCCACTGGACACCCTGCATGACTGTGGAGGATTTTATGGCAGTTCATCAATAGCTGTTGAAGTATTTCAGTCTGTTAGTAAGTTTTCTAAAGGCCAATATGCACTGTCTTCCCTAGAGCTTCTAAAATGTGAGAATTTTCTAATACATTGTTTGCACTCACATAATGTAATAAATTGGTAATTTTTTCTGCATAAAGAGGTGCTTTAAGTTTTTTTTCTAACAATAATTCCAGTTCTCCAGAAGCTTAAATGCCAAAAATGTTGCATTGCATGAAAGTATGAGCGACATTTGTCCCTATTTTAGGACTGAAGATTTTTTGGTTAATTGTTAAATCTGTCATTTGAATGATGAATCAATAAAGTGAGTTCTAAATGAGTCATAGGAAGATATTTTTCACGGCCTACTTTGCTTTTTCTTAGTTTAGATTGTTTTATGGCTTAACTTGTGCACACGCTGCATTTGTCATCTCTTTCGACAGACACTGGCCTTTCCAGAATATCAGAGGTCAGTCTTCCCACAGACGTTATCGAACCACTCTCTACCTCCGTCAGCTCCCTCTTTCATCCACCCATGCCTTCTCCCCTGTACAAATCAACAAAGAAATGGCAGTGACTGCTGGGAAAACACAAGGCGTTGTCAGTCAAAGGGGTATTAAACATTTATTCAGCAGTGGTGAATGAGACTGAGAGGTCTTCTTCAGTTTGTCCTATAGAACCGAGGAGAGGTACTGTGACGAACCGATGTACTCAGAAAACTGTAGAGGACACTCACCCTGCAGACAGGGGTCTCAACATTTGCTGTTTTATTATGTAATATCCAGTGACCGTAATAGGGCTTCACAGCATAAAATATGAGCACAGATGAAGCTCTCACAATAAACTGGCCAACTAAAGATGCATCAGATCAATTTTTCCATCCGTCAGAATCCTCGAAGGAAGCCAATTTTTCATCTGTCTATCATCAATATAGGCAAAATAATCTCAACTCAAGCTTCACTTACTTGCTTTTCCTGGAATTTTGAACCATATTGCGTGGTATTCATTAACAGTTCTACTTTGCTCATTTGCAATTAAACTCTAGATGCTCAAACTTCTCATTATCCTGAACTTGACATGATGACAGACCAAGGTTAAAACACCCTAAAAAAATTGATAAATAAATCTATTTCAAATTTACTTCTACTTTAAGAAAAAAAATACATTAAAAAAGGGCCTTTTTCAGAATACCAAAACAAAAATTTTAAATGATAACTAGACATTTTTGCTTGATAAATGTCTTTAAAAATTCGTATTATTTACTTTATATACTGCCAATCAATTAATCATTGATGTCAAATGGTGAAAAGATGCTAAAAAGGCATTGAACATTCAAGACTCACTGCAAGAAAACTGCATCACATCTTTGTCATAAACATAATTGTATTTATTTGTGACCAGCATAAAACCAGTTGTAGATTTTTAGAGAAAAATGCATGACTTCCTCATCAGAGCCAATACCAATAACAATTTTTAGGTTGTAAAATATAGCTGGAAAGTTAATTGCAAGAAAGATAATCACTTTCACTTTTTCGCAATGTATTTCACAAACCAGCAACTTACTGTGATGACGCCATTTGACTCCGCACCACTGTGTACTTTGCTGCATGTCCTGCAGAGAATGTTGTATCTATCTGAATTATCCCCAGATTCTTTTTCTGCATTATGTTGTGTAAAAATTAGAAAGAAATAAAAGTTTGCACGTCAGACAATATAGACACCAATATATTGTAATAGACCAATATTATCCCAGTAAGGCTCTATTTGTGGCGTTATCTGTGGCTTTTTGAGTGTATTTGGAAGATGGCTTATTGCTGCCATCCTTCCAACTATGTTGCCCAAAACTAGATCCAAATTTAGCCAATAACAGCCAAAGTCAAGTCAACACAGAGCCAAGCACAGTGCACTCCTACTCTCCTTTTCTTTGGAACCAGGTCTTGTAAAACTGCCAAGATACACATTAGAAGAAGTGAAACAAGCGTGTTGCAAGGAAAAATGTGTTGGCATGTTTTCAAGGGAAGAAGTTGGTTTTCCTAATAGATTAGGAGCTAATCTGCAGCTTCTTTTAGGCGCTTCCACATCAGCTTTCACATTCGGTTGTGGCGGCTGCGGCTTGGTTCAGACGCTGTGAATGATGCTGTTGAAACAGAGATAAATCTGTGTGTTTTATTGATCAAATGATGTCAAACATGCTGTTTCTTTACAGCTGCTCCTGTGATCTTACATCCTTGACATGATGTGTTGTTTTACAGTCGCACAGGTATCAACTCTCAGATGTGAGACGGAGCAGAACTTGCTCCAGCAGCACCTGTTAATACTTTTGACACTTAGTTCAAACCTCTGGTTGTCAAACGGGTGAGACTAGCAGCATGAAATGACACGAGGAAGTTTAGACAACCATTGGAATGCTTTTCATGGCTTTTTTAGTGCACTTTGGAATTATTCCTACTTCACACTTCATTGAGCACAAATGTCTAAGATAAATGTCACACCCTGTTAGACCTCCCAGCCTGTAAGAACAGACAGCTTTTTTTTTTTTTTTTTTGCCTTTAAAGGCTCAGATCAACAGTGTTTCTCTTATTGTCAAGAAATGCCACACAAATAAACAATTAAATACAATGCAGTTGATCCAAAGGCCTCTCAGTAACAACAAAAAATTAAGAAAGAAAAACTTTTCTACTACCACTGATTCCAATTGAATTATTGCAATTAACATAACATATCCGAGGTTTTGCAACACATAGATGAAGTTATTCCTACACTGTCATTTTATGACCCAAATATCAATATAAAAAACAGATTTGGCTCCAAAAGATTTAGATCCTGTTTGGAATTAATCAAAATCGTGGCTTAGCTAGCCTCCCCGGAAGACAAATTGGTTTGTTGTTTTTTTTCCATTATGCATCGGAGCCTATAATTATATCCCAGCTGTTGCAGTGTAGAAGCAGGTTTGTAATTATTTATGCAAGAAGCTGTGCCGAAGCTGTGTTCTCGTATTATTATTCTTTAAAGCACATCAGAACCCTTCTGTGTGGACTAGCAGAAGCTGCTCTGCTTCTCGCCATCATACGCTGACTTATTTATATTTGAGCCGTCCTCTGCTCTTGTCTGGTCTTGTGTTCCGATTGACAGTAATGTGCGGCGACTGCTGAGGTGTAGCGACAGGCTGTCGAGGAGACGGGATACGAGTGAGAAGTGGAGCATAGAGGAAGTGTTGGTGGCAGGCAGACTGTTTTGACCTTTACCATGTGATTCCCCTCCTCAGCTGTGGTGACTGGTACTGTAACCGTGTGGCAGCGAGGGCCGGAGCTGTGCTTCTCCTACGAAGGGGTTTACAGTAAAGAGTGACGCTGTGGTAGAAGTGTTGGAAAATGAATAAAAACAGGCTTGTCTTTGTTCATGCGAGGTTTATCTTTGTGTTGCTGTTATCAGTAGTTTCCTTTGTGAAGAAATGTTTGCTCCTCAACCTGCCAGTGGGAAAGAATGAAGCTGAATGTCTGCATGCCGCTGTAACGGAAAGCTTGTTTTCTGGCTTTTGCAGAAGCAGACTTGGCAGAAATCCCACTGGTGCTTGCATCCATTTACTGCGCAACAATGAAGTACCATTTGGCTATTTATCGTGAGTTTATCTCAAGGGAAATTTTACAATTTATGCAGCTGTTCCACCATGCAACTAATAAATTGCTGAACTAGTTTTGCGCTACAATACACCTAATTACTCAGATAATTGAGAGGTTCTACATGGATTTTTAACCTTTTTGCAGTACTGATTCTGCACAGATTGGAGGGACTGAACGGTGAACACTGTCTGTATGACGTCTTATTTGAGTCTTGATTCATCATATTCCCTGTTCGAGGAGTTTTAGAACCCTCAAAAAGCCATAACCCACAGCTATGATGTCCGATGATGAAGGTCCCAGCGGTGCCGTAAACGTTTACTGTCTTGTCAGCTGCATGATTGATCACAGGATGGGAGGAAGACGCGACAGAGCGGGTACAGCACACGATACCCTTCTCATGTGTGCCGACCGACACAATACAGAGATGTGTTAGAACTGACAAAATGCATTTAATTCAAAAGGATGTTTTAATGTACAGGACATTTTGTAGCTTCACTACAACTGAAAATCAAACTGCTATTTCCAGAGGAAATCGAGGAATAGACTGTCAATCTAAACGAGCAGTGGACAAAATAATAGGAGCGCATTCAGTGCAAACGGCAGCTCTTCAATCACAAACTAGAGCATCAAACATGATTGCACACTTAAATATCCATCATCACAGTTCCATTTATAGCTGCACTGTTGTTGTTGGGCTTTAGTATATTGACGTTTCCTCTAGTTGTGTCCACAGCCCACGTGTTACTCTGTGTGTTATTTACACTCCACATAGGGGAAACTAGAATTCAGCACATTTTTGATGTCAAACAGAATGGTTCTGTATTACCTAGTATCAGAAAAGGCCTTCAAAGTGTTGTGACATTTTCATTTTTTATTTCATCAAGTTGTGATTTAAAAAAGAAATTTGACAGTTTCTGAATATTTTATGCAGATAAAGTAATTTTAAGATTTAATATGTGACGACCAGTTTTTTTTTTTTTAATGGAATCCCTGCAGATTTTTTTTTTTTTTTTTTTAGAATAATGCATCCAAATAATGTATCATTATATATCAACAGCAATAATTACTGCAAACATTATCATTGGGGATAGTATAGTATTATTAAAGTATGAGGATTAGTACTCTCATATTGCTAAGCGGTCCTTATAAAGGATTTTACTTTGTGGCTGGGTTGTGCCGCAAAATAAAACTACAATAATTCTACATTTTGTGAATTGATCTTTTATCCAATTTCTCAATGTTTAACCCTCTGAACATCAAGCAGTGTCAGGATGTTTTGTTTTTTTTTTACATCTGTCACATTTTTACTCACTGTGTGTGGATTTTTCACTGCAGTATAAAGTCCTGTACCTGCAATGAAACAGATCAACCATGACTAGAAGTACAGAGGTCAAAAACATCAGTTTTGTATAGTGAGAGTAGTGTAAATAAAAACATGAAAACTGAGTTTCTATGATGATTTGTTGTGCAAAAATTGAAAACACCTAGAATAAATGTGTACAACCTTTTTCCAAGTATTAGAAAAATATCTGGCTCTACATACTATAGATATTTTCGTATTTACATTTTTTTAAATCTCTACAACTTGGCCTCTTTTCACACTGCTCATCTGTGCATAGATATTTCACCATACTGAATGTATCTTCTAACAAATTACTGATTAGTAAGCACAACCGCAGTTCATCCAAAAAATCCCTGAATGGTTGTGCAGAGATTTTTACATTTTTTTACCACATATGTTTAACGTTAATGTTTAATTTTAAATTTTAAGCTTACATTTGTTTAGTTTTTTTCCCAACAGTACTGCATAATTATTAGTTTAAGACTGAAAGTTGAAAACTCTGCAATTCTGCCAGTTTTTACTGGCATCAATGGTGTAATTTTAGCATTTTTTTCAAAGACTACATGCTTTTCAAACCCACAGGTGGGTTATAGGGTTGATTTTGAAAGGCAGCGGTACAAAAGTCACACTGTTGCACTCTCCAAGTGCTGTGTTTTTCCTCTCTCCTCACGCTCATCCGTTTTCTCCCCTCGCCTCCCTAATGGCCTACCTCAGGTGCTTCAGTCCCATCCCAAATCGACCCCTGGCACCGGGCCTCTTCTGCCTCCTCTCCACCTTGATTCTTTCCACTCACGTCCAGCAGGTGTAAGCAGAAGCTGCACTTAGCTGCCCTTTCAGTGCGAGAGGAAAAAAAAAAAGAATTTGTTATTATTCATAGGTTTAGCCTCTCCTGGACACTTTGATCTTGGGTTTGAGGAGAAAAGGCCTTGCTGTGTTTGTCACCGAGTTTTCCAGCAGTTGCGTCAGCAGTCGAGGCCACTTGTCCATTCCACTGTTTGGGATGGGAGCACTTGAAGAAAGATGAAAGGCAGCGAGTGGGGTGGAGCTGGTGGAAGGTTCAGGTGAGATGAGAGGGAGCTCAGGGCGCAGAGGTGTGTTTGGACCAGGAGTGCAATTTTTCTGTCCACTCTGGCTGCCTTTAATCTTTATAGCTGTCATAAGGAGTGAAGCTTGAGTGTGTGCGTTTGTGTAGCAGCACTTCGTGTAACCTCCATCCTGTCTGGTGTATCGATCCATGCAGGGCTTTGGTGATTTTTCCTGATTTTGTTGGTTTCGACTTTCTTTTCTGTCACCCAAAACATGTAGAAAGCATTATTGACTTCTTTTTTTTTTTTTACTATTTTTCTTCAAACTGCCCTGGGAAAAAAGCCCTTTTATCTTTTTCTCTTCGCAGTGTCAGACAGTTCATCTCTTTCTCAACACGTTGTGTCAGCCTCTGTCATCGCCACGTCTCTGTTCTCCCTGTTGATGTCTCCCTCAATTTTCATGTTTCGCTCTCCCTCCCTCCCTCTGTCTCCCCTCTTTTTGTCTGACTCTGTGTTGTTTCCTCCTCTCTGCATTCACGGCTCTTTTTACATCTCTATTTTTGTTTGTCATTTTCTTTTTGTTCTCTTGTTTTTTTTCTCTCTCTGGTCTTTTGTCAGCCTGTCTGTCTTCTGCACATAATTCTGTGACATGATGTTTTTTTCTGTATCTTTGTTGTTTTTTTCATTTCTCTATTTCCCAACTCGTCTAGTCGAGCGGGTCACTTTCTGTCTCCTGAGCCCCGGAGATGAATTATTGAACAGACTGACCCCTGGCTGCACAGCTGCTGTTTGGGTGTGATGCGTGTGTGTGTTTTCTCTCGTTCAATTTCAGTCCTTTAAGTGCATCTGGTCTTGATTTCTTCTCGTAATTTTGAGCAATTGAATGTTTCTGTCTGTGCATCTATGTTGCGTTTGCCTAGTGTGAGTCTGTGCTTCTGTTTTTCTGTGGAAACACATGGCTGAAGTTCAAGTTTTACAAATTTGTTTCTTCGGTGTTTCTCAAATGGAAGACATCCAGTGTAATTTTTGTGTGTGTTTGCATGCGCTGATGCAAGTGTTGGCTTCAGTTGGAATAAGGACAGTTTTAGCTTCTGTAAAAATAGAAAACCACTTTCAGTCCCTTTGTGGGTTGGATTGAATCTTTTTTTAGCAGCTTGTCATCAGATAAAACACATAGTTGCACTGAATACCTTTTTTAAAGCCACTTTTCATTTTAGATTCACCTCTTACAATTCAAGTGATCCTGCCTGTGAATCATGCCTCTTGAGAGACAGAAAGTGAAGATGGAGTAGAAAAGGAATGGATTCTGTAATGTCCGCCTGTATATTATTTAACCTTCTGAAGCCCAAAACCAAATAGTGGGTTTAAAAGAAATGCTATCTCAAAAAAAATTTGTATTTATCAAAGGCAGAAACTGTAAAAAAAGAAAGAATCAACAAATTTTCAACTGTACAAGGGTCCTGAAACTGCTTGAATGTGAAATGACCTGCCATTATGTCAGAAAACTTAACCAAAACTCAGCTGAAAATCAGGATTTTTAGTTTAAAGTACACCAAAAATGAGCCAATGGAATCTGTTTTTTTAGAGGTAAGTTGTAGTCGTGATGACGTGACTTGAGGGACTTTTCGGCTGAACTGCAGGCTGTGTTTATATGATGTTATATATGTAGTTTTTACTGCACAAAACACATTTTTGAGCTCTCGCTACTTCCATTCATGGTTGTGCTGTTTTCATGGAGGTGCAGGACTTATATATTTTTTTTCTTAATAAAGAAAAAATGAGCACAGAGCTAAGAAAAATGTGACAGGAGCAAAAAATGCCCAGAAACTGCTTGAAGCAAATTTCTTTCATAGGAGGACGATGCATGGACACCAGTGACCAGTTTGGAAGCCAAATCTGTTTTCTTTTATTAACAGGATGATTTTTGAAACCTGCAACCACCTTAGTTAAACAGTACAGAACCTAGTTTTTTCTGTTGTCTTTAAATTAAACATTAAGATCCTTATTAATTTAGCACTTTACAGGTATAAGTAATGTTCATCACAGTATGAGCAGAGAAATAAAAGCACAATTGGAGCATTGAGACGGTCGATAACGGTTGATTTTTCTTGCCCGGCAGCTTATAAACTGTCCAGACTCTGGCCAGTCACGGCACCTCATCTCTGCGGGGAACAAATGGATCTCCGATGACTTGTTGATCATTTTGCTTGTACTGTGAACAGAGGGCGAGACAGCATGTGGGCACTGAATCTAATTTTAGTGTCCTTCTGTGTGTGTTGCTTGCAGGCTGTTTAACCTGACCCTGAAGAAGCTGATCATGCTGAAGGAGCTGGATAAAGACCTCACTTCAGTGGTCATCGCTGTCAAACTGCAGGTATGAGACGTCTAGAGAAATACAGTGAAACGCACAAAATGTAACTAACAGCAGAGCAGCAGTGGGAGGAAAGGTTTTAGGTAACTAAGTCCTGCT
Source organism: Amphiprion ocellaris (assembly GCF_022539595.1). Taxonomy (NCBI): domain Eukaryota; kingdom Metazoa; phylum Chordata; class Actinopteri; family Pomacentridae; genus Amphiprion; species Amphiprion ocellaris. Next base: position 13,759,651 of record NC_072788.1, read on the forward strand.
GTACCTGAAATGGATTTACTTGATGCTACCTGCTTTTTTGAGAGTGTGCGGGAAAAGATCATCTAGTCTTATGTGATGTTGCTGGCTTATTGTCCTGTTGTTTTTGTCCTGATGTATTCAAATGTCACATTTGAGCCTTTTATGTTTTATGTAGAGTTATCTTACTTCATAATAGCTGTTAGATTCAGTTTTCAGGCAGCTGCAGATATTCTTGTAGTAACTAGAATGAGCATTGAAAATACATTTTTTTTCAAAATTTTTTCCCGGACCCCCTATTGTGACACATTTTCTCGATCCATGCAATGTTTTGGCTTTATTTTGACCTGTTTGCATTGCAGTATGATGTTCTTTGAAGTATTTTTGAAATTATACATTTGAGGTATTATCAGAAAGTTCAGACGCTGCCTTCAAAAAGGAAAAACCACTGTTGATTTTAGTTAGGCTGCAATCCCTGTCAAAGTAGACACCTTGTGTACCTATACACTGCTCCCAGTGCTTCTGCAACATTTGTAGCACTCCCCGGTAAATCCTGTCATGGAAACAAGAACGGAATCTGACAAACTTTTGGTATAATTTCATTTTGGGGAAGAGAAAGAAGTCACACGGTGCCAAATCTAGTGAATTCGGCGTGTTGTTGTGACCAACCATTGTCATAGTTCAGGTCATTTTCTCCCCCTACCTGTAGAAGTTATAGTAGACTCTTTCTGTAGCTTTAATCAGCAGAGTTGTATTATAGGACTTAGAGACCTGATTTTTGCTTTGATCGAATGTGCCAAACCAGTAGAACGATAGATGCTGAAATGTTGCTGAATTCACCTAAAAATGAGTGGTTTTTGCCTCTTTTTTTCTAGTTCTGTAAAATAGTTCATTGTTTTGTCGAGTCAGGTTATTGGATCTGGACACACTTCCTCTTTTTCTTATAAGAGCCCAAAGACTTTCTTAGACTGCTCTATAGCTGTTTAGTCGACATTGCTTCTTATTTGTAATTGAAAGCAGCATCAGTGCTGTCAGCTTTAGGTTTGAAAAGTCCACTATTTTAACTTTTGACAGCTTTCTGGCAGCAGAAGGAGCCAAGTTAGTTAAAATTAGCATGAATGACTTCCTCACTGTATTTTGTCAGCTTTTGTCTGCTGCCATTCCACATTTAAGATGTTTAGAGCCCACTTTAATGCTGTGGCTCGACTCCCAGTTCTGCTCTTTGGCTTGTTTTCTCTCTTGATTGTCTTCATCTTGTTCTCAATCTTAGTAAACCAATAACTTCTCAGCTGTTTCTGGCACAAAATGCACTTTAAGCTGTTTTAATTCTTTTTCCATGCTTCTGCTGCCACTTGTTCACTCTTCCCTCCGATCTGTCAGTTTCCTCTCCTCCTTTCTCAGCCTGATTCGCTCCTACGCTCCTCTCTCTGTGTGTGGTTGATGAGAGTTCATTGTTTTGACTCTGCTGGAGGTAGCCAGGGCACGCCAGCAGTCCCCTTTCCATGTTTCCTTTCTTTCTTTCTACTGCTCTCACCATGTTTGTACTTTTGTCATCACTCACTGTCTGTTCTCCCTCCGTCACCTCCTCAGGGCTCCAAGCGAATCCTGCGCTCCAACGAGATCCTGCTGTCCTCAGCCGGGCTGACAGAGACTGACTTGCAGCTCACCTTCTCCCTGCAGGTACAGACAAAGGTTCAGAGAGGTCCGGGGCCTGCCAGTCAAAACCAAACAGGAGTTTTTCTCTTGGATTCAGTTTATACAGAAAACACAGCCACAATTACACAACAAAAAATGAGCATGCTGCACACTGGAGCTAAAATACATGAGGATTTTTTCTTGATTTTTAAAAAAAATTAACTACATAACTGTACAAAAATGGACAACATCTATCTCATTAGCCATGTTTCCATAATGTATTTGTATACACAAAAATAGGTGAAGTTTCTACTCAAGGTGGTCCTAATGCAGTCCTGACCTTTTAACTTAAATTGTCTTTGCCTTCGGACAACATGCAACATGGACAATGTCAAGACATTAAAATATGGGTGCCCGTATAGCTCAACGCGTTGAGTGGGTGACCCATGTACAGGGCTGGTCCCGGACGCAGCTGGCCCGGGTTCGAGTCCTGCTAGCGGCCCTTTGCTGCATGTCTTCCCCTGACTCTTCTCCCCTGTTTCCTGTCTCTCTCTCTCACTGTGCCTATCTAATAAAGCCCACAAAAAGGCCAAAAATATAACTTAAAAAAAAAAAAAGACATTAAAATATAATTATGACTCTCTTGATTGAAACTTGCAATTACTACTTTTAGTGCTGATCTTTTTTTTTCTGAATGATATTTTATTTATAATTAAATAACATAGGAAATGTCAGTGTCATAATCCACAATTTGGGCCACAATAATCAAACAAATGTGTCTCAGGTGATTACACAGTAAAGACACCTGCTGACCTGGAAGGTTCAGTCACTTGTGACTCAATACTGCTGGATGTAACTCCATCATTTAGACAAAAAGAACACTTAAGCAACTCAGTGACACGGTCATTGAAAAGCAGAAATTAAGAGATGGATACAAGGAAATTTACAAGTCAGTGAATATTCCTTGGAGTACAATTAAATTCATCATTAAGAAAAAGTCTGTCTAGAGGAGGCTGTCCTCAAAAACTAAGTGTCTCTACAAGAAAAAGATTGGCGAGGGAGACTACCAAGACACCTATGAGTCCTCTGAAGGAATCACTAGCTTTAGCGGCTGAGATGGGAGAAACTGGCTGGATGGTCTACAGTTAACCAGAAGGCCATGAGAGACTCGACTGGAGTCAACTGGAAGAACATTCTTTGGTCTAATGAGACTGAAATTGTGCTTTTAGATAATCAGATTGACGCTATATTTGGCAGGCACCAAACGCTGCACATTGCCACAAACAAACCATCTTCACTGTGAGGCATGGTGGTGGCAGCATCATGATGTGGGGATGCTTCTCGGCACCAAGCTCTGGAAGGATTGTAACAGTAGAGGGTAAAATGAATGCAGCAAAGTATAGAGAAATGTATGGGAGATGATTTGTTTTGCAGCAAGACAATGACCTGAAGCGTGTAAAAATATGTACCTATTCAGGCTTTGCCTCAGTCCTCTGATGATGCGTTTATTTCTGACATGTAGGCACAGACATGTTGCATGTCGTAAACATCAACCCTGCATACATCAGCTGTACACACATATATGATCTAATATTAGCATTCAGGCAGAGGAAGGTTAATATAATTCCCAGTAGGGTTTCTTCTGCTCTAAATCATCCTTTCCGATTTCCATGATTCTAAATGCTGCTAAAAGGTCAGGGAATTTCTCTCTCTGTGTCTCTGTAGCTCACCGAGTGCACTGAGCCAGACATTATACATTAAACTTTCTACAGCAACAGCAGCACTGCACAGAGCAAGAGCTGAATCATTTCATAGCTTTGAACATTGTCACAGGAGCCAGTTCCATTTATAGTGCAGCCGGCAAGATCCTTAATGATGGGTTATGTCATAGTTCAGATGTGACTAAATGGTTTGACACTTGGGGATGCCAGAGACAGGTCAGCGGGTGTGATTGACTTACACAACAAGCCATTTATATAAGTCTAATTATCAAGACCTGAGAAACGAATGTCATTGATTTATCAGTCTGAACCCATTGAACAATTCATCACCCACCTGTCAGCTGTTGTGGTGTGTTTTTGTGCATGTATTTGCTAAAGTGTGCGTTGTATGTGGTTTGAACCTGCAGTACCCTCACTTCCTGAAGAGGGATGCCAACAAGCTTCAGATAATGTTGCAGCGGCGGAAGCGATACAAGAACCGGACCATCCTGGGCTACAAGACCCTGGCCCTGGGCCTCATCAACATGGCCGAGGTATAGCCGTCTCGAAGTATCTCAACGCTATAAAGTCGTGAAGTTTTATGATATGCTTTTCTTACCCCTAAATCTGATCACATTCTTCTGCATTCTTTATCTCTTGAGTTATTTCCTACATTTCTTGGGCCTTTCAACAACTCATGATAATATATCTGAATGTGTTGCATTCATTGCATTGAGAAGAAACCAGTGAAGGTTTTCCTGTTAAGAAAAGGAACAACTGAACTCAGATTCAGCTTTTCTTTTGTATTGTAGATAAGAATTATCTGTTTTTGAATGAAATTTTGAAAATACCATTTGCAGACACGCTGTGGTGTGTATATTTATTACTGGGATTATCGACGCATTTGTATGAACTCTAAGCCGTGTTGAAATGATTAGTCATTTCATCAGTTATTTGATCAACAAAACAGAAATCCACTGTTCTTATGAAAAACAACTCTGTGAAGAAACCACCATTGTATGTAAGAAATTGTAATGGATATATCCATGTTTTCATTCTTTGTGAAGTTTATGGACAATTCATCAATTAACCCTCTGATTCCTTAAACCCACTAGCAGGTTTTAAAGATGATTTATTTAGAGTTGCCAAAAATTACCCCTCTTATCAAAACTCCAGTCTGTATAAACAGAAAGAACTGTTATATTTTCAACTTTCTGACTGTCCTTGAGCTAATTATGTGTGATGTGGAGTTAAATTAGAAAAATTTACCAAATATTAGACAAAACTTGATAGTGATATTTTGTCAAAATCACTTTATACTACTTAGCTTTTTTTAATTTTGTAAGCTAAAGTTCAACTTTCATTTTTACCTTTTTCAGTTCTCTCCACTGCTAGCTAGGTTTTGCTTTTTCCATAGAGTTGCAAGACTTCATATTTGAATTCAAAAGTCCACAGAGGAAAAATGCAACATGAGAAAAGCACAAAGACTATTAAAATGCTTACTCCAGCTTTAACAGAGGGAATAATTGTTAGAATAATCAATAATGGAAGAATAGAGGCATGTTTGGACTCTTAACATTGCCTGAGAACATTATTTTCTGTAATTTAGTCCAGTGCTCTCATGCAGAAGAGAACAAAACTTTTGGATTACATGTCAAAACAAAGTTAAAAAAAGCAGTTTATGTCTTTGAAACAGAGAGCAACAAACCTTATGAATTATAGAGTAACGAGGCAAGACTTTGGAAAGAAATGAATACTTTATTTACGACTTTTCTACAATAGTCTTTCGCTGTAAGAAGGATTTACCTTTCTCGGAGTATGACTGCACTCAATCTGCAGTATATCACTTTTCATTTTTAACATGGCCTAGACACATGATTGCATCTTGAATTGTCTCATTAGTGGTTTGTGTCTTCGGAGAAAGTTTCTCAGCACAAACGTGTGTGTTTTCAGCGCTGAGCTCCTCCACAGCAACAGATGGAGGTTAAGCTGCATGTTTGAGGGCACGTCAGTTGTGAGCGGTTGAATCAGCAGAGTCTCATCCTCGGCAACCCGACGAACGTCCCAGCAGATCTGAACTGTTGACCCTACAAACTAGCGGTCACAGGCTCATTTCCCTAAACATGTAGCTTCTGCTCCCTCCTTAAATCCAATCTCAGCTCTGCTTCATTTCACAGCGTGTCCTCACAAAGTGGCTTCTAACTTAATATTTACCAGAATGACGGGGGTGGTCCTCTCTTGTCGCTGCTGCTTTTCATTTTTATGCACATCTATTCTCTCATATCCCTCCTTTATCAGTTTAAAAATGTCATTCACAGTGATGCCGCTTGAGAACTTTATTTCTCGCTACCCTTCATTTAACCTTCATCTTGGCTCAATTCAAGCGAGTGCGCTTTCAAATCAGACGTCTGATTTCGATCTTTGGCTTAAAGTTCTCTTCCAAGCCCACGTAAATGTTGCCATAAATCAAACTTCCAATTAAATTGTAGCCTCTTCTGCCAAAAGCTCCTGACATTCTCTGCCTCTCACAATATGAATCTGTTTTAACAGGGTTGTGATTTATGGTATGTGGGGGCATGTGTGGATGTTCCTGGTGCTTTGTGAAATCCTGGTGATTTTCATTGGCTGCGAGCGAAGTCCCAGGTATTTACAGGATAAAACACCTTGATCAAACTGGCTCACCAGAAAATACTTTATGGAGAGAAACAGTAATAAATACAGACTTAATTAACAAAATAGGTTTGGTCTTTAAAAGTTAGCTGAGTGTCTCATTAGGAGCAAATTAAACCAAATACAACAGTAGAAAAAGCTTATACAGTACATGCAACCCTAAGACTTCTTTATCTAAAACAGGACGTTATTCTGTTGGCTGCTGGCTGTCTAAGACTGTCCCAGTATGTAAAATAAAGTCAGATTTTATTCATGAAGCTCCTGCAACAGACAGGTTCACTGCAAAGTGCTTTACAAAGGGCAAAGGACACCAATGCAGACTCATCCGCACGAAAGGTTCAAACTCATTTCCCTCAGAGCCGCAGTGAAAGTCCTTCCAGAAACGGCCATGTTGGCATATTCTACATAAAGCACTGCGTGTGTCAGAAAAATAATATGCTACAGGCCACCCACTCGGGCCTTTCAGAGTGGCTAAGAAATGTCATTTTGAAGGCATTGTGCTTCTTCGGATATGACAAGTAGTTTCCACTGACCCAGCAAGTAAGAGGAAAGAGGATGAACTGTTGAACCCGGTCACATATTCACAAAATGTTTTGACTGTAAGTTTTAGCTCTTTCAATGCAGATTTTTCAGTTTAAAGACATAATTATATTAATCTGTGGCAAACTAGCAAGTATTTTCGTGATCTGTTAATTAGATTAGAAATCAAGGAAGCATCAAAAGTATCTTATTGTTTACAAAAATTGCCAGAATTACACCATTTGTTAAATACAGAAACAGTAAAAATAGAAAAAAATTGTAGATTTTCAACTTGCTGACAGGCCTTGAACGACTCGTGTAATGTGCGATTTAGTCAGGAAAATGAACAAAAGCTCAGATTAAAATTGTGATACCTCATTAAAATCACTGGACATGTTAAATTTATGTAAAAATTGGACCAGATCCTGTTAAAAAAAATAGTGACCATAATAATAATAATTGAAAATTCTGTGCTTTTCAGTACGACTAAGAAGTCATGTTTGACTCAGTTGTGACAAAAATTCACTAATCATTCAGCTGAACTGCAGGCTGTGCTTACACTGAGCAAAGAGGTGACAACAAGGGAGATGGAGAGGAAAATGAAACCTACTTGGACAAATAAATAAATGTAGTATGGCTCAAAAACAGCATAACCAGGAGAAGGTTCGCAGTAGGTTGTTGGAAGATACATTCAGCATGGTGAAACATCTTTGTAGAGTTGTTGTGCAGGGCAGTGTGAAAGAAGACTGTAAAATGCAAATAAGTAACTGAATTATATGCGGAGCCACCATTATTTCCATATTTGTAGTACCTGGAAGGACACTTTACACCCCTAGTCCAAGTTTTTTAAATTTTTTTTGTTAAAGAAATATTTAAAGAAATGTAACTTTCATTTTTTTCCCTTTATGCCTTATAGAAATTTAGCTGTGTCATGCTGCACCGAAGATATTTGTAAGTTTCTTGTACTTCTAGCCACAGTTGTGCTGTTGCCAAATAAGCTGCAGGAGTTTATATTGCAGTGGAAATGGCCCTAGAGTGAGTAAAAATGTGCTGAAGAGGAGTAAAAACCTAGATAGCAGGCATCTATCTATCTTATATTAACTATAATCCACCTTAACAGTAGCACAAGCAAGCATTATATTAACAATTTCTTTTACTAGTGCAAATTTGCCGCTGCAGAAAAAACCCTCTCCATAGTCTTTTGTCCTCAAACTAACCACAGTGAGAGCATCTGAGTGATCGGTGGAGCTGTAAAGTTCTGAGATATGTGTAGGGATGAGACCATGAAGAGATTTATAGACAGTTATTGCCATTTCTTTTCTGAAAAGTAAAAGTCTGGCTTCAAAGTGGTTTAAATATAAAAGGTTGGGATGGAGGCAGGTTGTTAAAAGATCCAATGTAATTACTGATACTATTTTGAGCACCATGAGATCACCTTGAGAGACGCATGTTTTTGCAGGACGTAAAAGTAAGTGAGTTTACATAAAAATGCCATAGTTTAAAATGCCTTTGTGGTTTATTGTGCTTTTAAAATACCGACAAATGCAGACAGCGAGATTCATTTTAGTGTCACTTTCAAGAGGTGATATTGGTGTAATTTTATTTCTTTTTGAAATCAATGCCAATAAAGAGCGTTAGTCTCCAGTTCTTTTTGGTCCCTGTTTTCCCTTATTTCCTTTTCTTATTGCATTTTCCTGGTATGGCTTAATGCAAAAATCATTATTCCATTTAACTTTCATTTGCACAGCTTTCACTCTGCTGTTTGTCTCTTTCGCTGTCATTTTTCTGACTTAAATGCTGTAATTATCTTTGTGATTAAAGTATGTTTTAGGAAAGAATTCGCCACATGTTCAACATAATACATCACTTCAATTGAGTTGGTAGTTTAACTATGTAGGCGCTTTTTAATGGATTTTTGAAAGCTGCGGTAGTTTTTTCCAGAAGAAGAACCTGCAGTAAGTCCACCGCTGGGTTTAGTCTCTTCATGAGGAAAATTGGTGAGATTTAAAAAAACAAAACAAACTATCAAATTACAACAGTGTTTCTCGTTAAATATTTATGTTGCCTTCGTGCTGTTTGTCAGATTTGCATAATCTGGCTGGAAAACGGTTAAATATTCAGCCGCATGGAGCTTCAGGAAGCTAGCAGGAGCATGAAATGTCTGAAATGCGTCGGCTGCACCTTTGCCAAGTGAAAGGATGTGAAGCAGTAATGTCTGTGTAATGTGTGGCTGAGGCTGTCTCTGTAATAAGCTGCTCAGACTTCATTAACTGTGTGAGTGTGACCAGACTGCTGAGAGAGGCTGGATGTCACTCAGTTAGATACAAACACACACAGGAGACGTGATGCCGTTTGCTGCAGAGAGAAATGATCTCACATGTTCACATTTTCTCTGTCAGGCGTTGTTAATCCCTGAACTGTTCATTTTTACCAACCTGCTTTTTTCTCCTTGTTCCGTTATCTTCCATTCCTCTGTAGAGCTTTTATTTTGATCTCTATCGGCTTTTTCTTCCTCCTCTAATGCTGTTTAAGTGATGCAATGTCCAGTGTTTTATCCCCTCTACTGAAATAAGCTGATCCCTCCTGAACATATCTGTTAAAAGTTTATGCCTCTGACATTTACATTCTTGCAATGTTCTTGTTTCTATTTGCATTCTGCTGTTTTGACATTCAGACGCATCTCATCTGGGAAAACAGTTGCTTGCTGGAGCATGAAGGGAGTTTATTCAAATTGCATATGGGCACAAGTTTTGAGTATGAGTTAGAAATATTTTTAAAGATTGGATTGAAATCTGCATTTTTCTTATTTACAAAAAAATTTCTGTTCTATTGTGAAATTAAATATCCAGGGTTTTCTTGCTATCACGATACTTTGCATATGACAACAGCATGACATATTTTTTCTTATTTTGGTATAAAGTTTAGTTTTTTGTTGTTTTTTTTCTTTCTTTTTTATTGAAAAGCTGGACTGTTTTGTTGTTGTTTTTTTAATCCTGAAGGTTCTGAGTGTTTGAATCTGGTACTGTTGCTAATCATTGACATATCCCAGACTGTCATTATCCAAAAATTCACCTTGGTGTGGATTACATGGTAAAATTATCACATTTTATGTGTTTTTCAAAGATTAACCTTCTGAAAATTATTGAATATTAAATATTTACGATCAAGACAATAATCATATCTGATATTTTTAGGACAATTTTTTATGCTGCAGGACGTCTGTATATTTACTTTTTTATTGATGCACAAAGCTTGCAGTCTTTCACAGTGCTACTTGCAACTTTTTACGAGATTACAGGCTTTTCTACAATCTACAAATGTAGTGCAGCTCAATCTAATCTCATTTTTGCCAATATTTTTATTGCACTTTTTGGGATGGGTACTTTTGTCCCTAAGATCCTGATCTTCTTTATTTTCTTTAATCTGGCAATGCACAAAAACAATAATATTGCATCAGAATCAGTGCTGCTGCTTTTTTTTCCATGAAAATAAACAGTGGTATTATGTGAACAAACTAACATTTAAAAAGGTTAACATTGTCTAAGTGAATCAACATTTGGTAATTATGATGAGGTCTAATGTTGATTTAAAATTTACCTCCGGGAAAGTGGAAAACAATAGTAACAAATAATATTTTTATGGCAGTTTTTTAAAACTCTAACATTTTTTCAAAAAAAGCCATCAGCAGCGTTTCCTTCAACTTTGTATGAAGTTGCAGTTTCTGCATAAACACATTTAGTGCATCTCATTGGTTGTCATTGTGATTGTTTAAACAATTCTACTTTTTGACACACATTTTGTCCTTAAAATCTGATATTGATCTAAAAATAAGAAAACATCAGAAACAATTCTGCTGCTAATCACTGAAGCATTTGTTATTTGGAAATGTTTTTCCATAAAAATCAAACAAACTAACATTTAACTGGTTGAAATTATTAAAAACCGATTGAGTTCTTTTTGATGCAGACCCCAGTGTGTCTTTTTTAAATTTCCACCATGGATTAAACTCATCAGCAGTGCTCCCTGCAACTTTCTACTAAGTTTTCAGCTCACTGCATAAACAGATTTAATGCACCTCCCTCTGATCTTGTTTTAACCACTCTCCTTTTTTTGTCTCCCTCCAGGTGATGCAGCATCCCAGCGAGGGTGCTCAGGTTCTGGGTCTCCACAGCCAGCTGAAGGACGCCTCGGTGCCCGTTGCCGAGGTCAGAGTTTACTCTCTGTCCAGCCAGCCCATCGATCACGAGGGACCCAAAGCAAAGATGTCTGGTACCAACACCATCTCATCACATCTGGCTCTCTTTTTTTTTCTGTCTGCCCTTCCTCCTCCCTCTGTCATTTTGTTCCTGTTCTTTAGTTCTCTTTTTTGTGTCTCTCTAGATCGTTCCCCAGACATCGACAACTACTCTGAAGAAGAGGAAGAGAGCTACTCATCAGAACAGGAAGGCAGCGATGACCCAATTCATGGACAGGTGTGTGTGATAGTTACTCTGGTCTTCTTCTGTCTCTTTGCTTGCACAAAAATTGGCTTCACATTTGCCCAAAAATAGCTCTGTGCCCCTGAAAGAATCTTTTTCACTGTATACATGTAACATAAGTTATTATTGCACATCTGAGGCAACCACAGAAAAAGTCGGTCTGTGCTCCGACTGTTTCTTTGCTCAAACTGAATTGGTTATTGAGTTTTGCCCCATTTTCGTCTCTTTTTTCATCTCGGCTGCGGTCCTCGACTGAAAAGGAGCGCAGTCAACAGACAAACTGGTGTGAGCATCAGCAGAGTGTTTGTGGTTTCTGTATTGTGTTACCTTCTGTGCCGGATTATGAGAGAAAAAAGTGATGGCTCTCGGGGGATGTGAGGGGAATCGGCACCCATCGGTGCGAGAGATTGAAAGGAGTGAACAGACAGCAGAGAGAGATAAGAAGGGAGCAACGAGGCTGAGGAGGCCGGGTTGACAAGACTGAAAGGAGGGAAGACAAAGAGAGAAAAGGGTGACGAGACAGTTCAGGGGTGAGGAGGTTGACTGAAGAGGGAAGCAATGAGCTGAGAAAGGAGAGAGGGAAAGAGAGCAAAAGGTCAAAGCTGGACTGAAGTGAAAAGTTCATTTATTTCACTTATTTACAGAGTTGCTTGGATCACTTTTTCTGATAGTAATGCCAAGGGAATAGCTGAGATCTGAGAACGAAGATGACATTGCTAAATAGAAGACAGATGGGGAAATAAACAAACATGTTTTCAACAACAGCAAACTCCGACGTTAGCCAAACTCGTTAGTAGGACGCGAGTACAAAAATTGGACTTCAGTGATTCAGTGGTTAATTAGTCAGCGAAGATGGCAAAGCTGTTACTCGTAGTTTTCAGGTGCTTTGCCAAACTCTCTGTAGATTGATGATATGCCAGTTTCCTGTATCTGGGACTTGACTTGTGGGGGTTAACTTGATTTTTTTTCTGACATTTTACCAAGTCATGTGGTCGTGTGTCACTATCCCAGTGTGAGTGCTGCTAGTTTTAGATTTTAATTGTCCATTAACAACTGCTAGTAATAAATGATGATGCATAATTAAAAAAATTGATTCACTACTTTAGATTTCTTGGGCTATTTGGGATGTTTTTGGTAAAACGACAAAAGAATGAATAATAAATGTAGCATTCAAATACTGATTTGTACGTTAATTGCCATGGTAATAGTAGATACTTTGAGGCATTTAGGTCAACACTTCTTATATGTCAGATGAAAATGAAGAACATTTTTAAAATAATAATTAAACTGTCTTGCAGTTTTTCTTATTAGCAGTATCATTTGCAAAATTGCATTAAAGATAACATCAATTCATATAAAAATGCACTTTGGCTCTGATGCAACTGCCTTTATTATCTGTAATCACCAGTCTGTGGCTTCGGCAATGTCCTGCCCACATCCAGATATTGATTATCTGTCTCCTTGATTACTAATCATTGGTATCAGCCCTGAAAAAACACGTTAGTTGACCACTAGTCAGTAAACTTTAACCTACCTAAGCATGGCCACACAATGACATTAAATGAGAAGTCTGGTATCTGGCATATTTTTGCAGAAAATCACATGAAAAGCCCAAAACTACCTTAAATCTATCCCTGTGTACTTTACTACACATTCTCACAAACTTTATCTCTGACAAAGACAATTTTCTGACACTAGTTTTTAACAAACAAGATAAACAAGAGTAAATCGTATATTTGTTGAGGGCTACAGAACTGAGCGTGGGATGGATTACACAAATTACCAGGTGCAACACTGGAATGCGTTTTAATGGCTTTTGGACAACAAAGACAGAACCTAATCCAGACTAATCCTTTAACCCTGCAACACTCAGTAGCCCGAATAAGAGCCAAATGAAAATTCTGCTGGCGTGTTTTAAATAGCATCGGCCCATTGTGAATCAAATACGGCAAACTATAAGTCATTTGAAAGCACAAAGCCTCACAATTCAGCGTAGATCTAGATACCAGGAACACAGCAGCAGTTGTTCTTTGTAATAAGAGTGAATAAACAGCAGATTTTTGCTTTTTTTTGTTGTCTATATGGGCACATGCTTGTTGGATCATTATATGTTTTACATTATTTTCACCATAAGATTAAAGCTGGCTGTGAAGGGTGTCTAAGGGTTAAAACTCATGCTGTAGCAACCTTGAACTAACCTGTAGAATACTCTTCATAATAATCTTTCTCTTCTTTTTCCTCTCATTCTTGGTTTCCTCCTTGGTGTATCTGCTGCATTTCTTTCCCTCCATTTGACCTTTTTCTGTCTCTTTCTCTCAGTATCTGTATGATGAAGAAGAGGAGGTGAGGAAGAAGAAGCCGAGGCGCAAGCTCCCTTCCAATGCTGCCATCACCAGGGTAAGATAAAAAAGACCTCCCTTGCTTCAACTCACTCATTCATCTCTTGTTTTTTTCTCTGTCTTTGGTTGTCTCTATTTACCTGCTTGTTTGGTCTGCAAAACAGGTTGTGACAAACCTGCTTCGTGCGACGGCCCTTTTAAATAAATTTGATTTGACTGGACTCCACAAACCTCCCGCTGTGCTGCCTTCTTGCTTTACCTCATTCAACCTCTCTTCTTATCAGCTCTCCCTCTGTTTTTCCCTCCCTCTCTCCTCTGTCTCTTCCACAGTGTTGATTCTTCTATAAATCCATTTTCTCCCTCTCATTCTCGATGCATGTAATTCAGACCAATTTCCTGGGAGGAAAACATGGAGACAAGTCACCACAAGCACCTGTTACAACACTAACCACATCCTCTGATGCATGGACACACACATGCTCACATGCACATAGATAAACACAGCAGAGGCACCGATTATTGCACAAAATTACCCACAGCCATAAAAATTACAATTCACCTGCAATTTGTCAGTCGGAAAGCAATGTGTCTGGATTGTGTGTTCACCTGTGTGTACATTTGTGTGTGTGTGTGTGCATGAGAACGAAGCAGCAGGAGTTTGTCTCAGCAGGTTATTAATGGGGCGCTCCTATGGAGGGCTCAGTGGGACTGTCACTGCTGCACCTCAACACCACCGCCTGTGGACAGCCCACACACCAACCACCTGCACTGCTGCAGGTGGAAAACGCACACATACTGAATATGAACACACACTCAACAGACCTTCTGCTCTTTGCAGCGCACACTGCCGCACACGCATATATATACAGAAACATTTACATCCCCAGAGCGCCGCATACAGTCGACCCTCTCCACTTTCTAGCAGCAAATTAGGACAAAACCTCCAAAACACTCCATGTCTCTACAGAGACACTCAGACAGCCACTTATGCTGCTGCTGAAAGCTCATGTTTTTTAATTTTTCTTTCTTTTTTTAAAAACAGATTTTGACCAAAAACAACGAGGAGAATATTTTTTTAAACTTTCTTGCATGAAGTGGTTTCCCACACCTGCAAATACTGTTTGGTTTCCTTTCATAAAGAGACAACTGCTAAACTACAGTGTTTGTGCTGCAAGTTGTTTTTCAGTTTGATTACTTTTTAATACAGTATATACAAGAATGAGCTTACACAAATATATTGTGAATTTTGAACTGGAAATAGAAAAAATCTTTGAACACGTATAAAGATGGATGAACTCTCTGTGGCCGTTACCATCTTGGCAGTTCCTGATTCCCGTCCACCTTTAACTTTGTTTCTGCCTTGGGGTTGGTCATGGTGACAGTAGGCTAAGTAGAACATTCCAGATGTTCCTCTCCCCAGCAACATTTTCCAGCTCCTCCTGGTGGATCCCAAATTGGTCTTAGACCAGATGAGATATGTAATCCCTCCAGCCAGTTCAGGTCTACACCAGGGTCTCCTCTAAGTCAGACTTGCCCTGTAAATGTCCAAAGAAAGGCAACCAGGAGGCATCCTGATCAGATACCTAAACCACCTCAGCTGGCTCTTTGTGACCTGAAGTAGCAGCGACTCTATGCCGACCTCTTACAGGATGTCCAAGCTCCTCATCCTAAGTCTAAGGCTGAGCCCAGTCACCCCAAGAAGAAAATTAATTTTAGCTGCTTGTTTCCTGGATCACACTGTTTCAGTCTGTGCTTATGACCATACGAGGTAAATCGAGAGCTTTGTCTTCTGGTTCAGCTCCTCTTCAACAGTCCGGTACAACACCCACATTGCAGCTGACACTGCCCTAATCCATCTGTCAATCTCACACACTATTATCCCTTCACTAGTGAAGAAAACCCCAAGATACTTAAACTTGGGGCCACTCACCTCCAACCCAAGTCCCCAGTGAATTAGCAAAGACTGATCTTTGATACTTTACTCAAAATAAGGAGACTGGGGCCCCATGCTGATGCCAGGCCTGTGAAGGTAACTAGGGAATGAGCATCTGATAGCTGAGCCTCAGTCCATAGACCTTAGTTGAAGCACCATGGATTCATGGATCCAGTGAGCCCATCACTGGCTGGCATAGGCATGGATCATGAGTGGAGCTAAGGCAGTTCATGCAGATGTTTCTGGGCCATGGATTGTCCTGTGACAGTACTGACCTGTCACTTAAAGTAGCCACAACCTTGATTGTGCATTATTTCAATTGTTAATACAATTTAAATGGTTGAATTATATAAAATTCCACCCTTGTAAAGTTGTCATAAGCAATGAAATTGGCCGTAGAGACTAAAGCTGTTTTTGTACCAGGCTGTAAACATGTTTATTCCTGCTTTAAATGTAGGCATTTTAACACTACAGTCTAGGAGGATTGACTCACTTTTGGTGCCAACCTCAAGTGGACATTCAAGGAACTGCATTATCACTTTGGCCTAATTTTTTAACCACAGAAGATGCCACTTGGAGAAAATGCACATTTGAGGAAATTCTATCTTCCTTTTGGAGTAACTTTGCTTGATAAATAAATAATCCTTTGTGTTTACTCAAAGCAAAGCAAAGAACAGGAAATGTCAACTTAATAACCTCAATAATATACAAGCTCTCACATATTCAAGTTTAATAAGACAAGATGCAGCCTCGCTCCAGCTCAGCACAGAATTGTCAGCGTGGATGACACTTTTTCTTTATGTGACATACAGAAATATATCTGGATGTTGTATTCATTAACTGCTGTTGTTTTGAGTCTTCAAGCGTGAAAAGTGAGCCTGCAGATTGCTGTTGTTTCCTGTCAGCACTCTGTGCCATCGCCGTCCTCATATGAACATCCATATCCTCACTGTCTCATGTTGTACCTTTTCCATTTTCTGTCTCTGCAGCAACCCAACATCAAGCAGAAGTTTGTTGCCTTGCTGAAAAGGTTTAAAGTCACTGATGAGGTAGGTTCTTTTTTCCACTTTTTTGTTACTTCATTCTTCCTCCCCGTGTGACTTTTCCTCTTCTGATCACTTATATCCCACTTCCACTCTGTGCAAGGGTTCGGAGTGTGTATTTGCTTCAGAGGTGTTGTTGGAGTCAACATGTATTTCAGCTCGGCTTTGAAAACACAAAGAGATGTGTGGGAGAGATGTGGCAGAACAACTGAGATTCAGCTGGCAGCTCAAAACAACATTGTAATTTAAAATAGACTAGAGACGTGTTTAATGTGTTCATGTGCTTCTGGAGTGATTCCATCAAGAAAAGTGTGTGCTTCAACTCAAAAAAAATGTCTAAACTGTTTTTCTCATTAATGTAATGTTATCTTCATTCAAAAAAAGCAGCTTTTCAAAAATAAGGACATTTCTAAGTGACCCCAAACTTTTAAATCGTAGTGTATGACTAACACCATTTCCTGACAAGCATCTTTGTTGAGATTTAAGGTAATAAGATTACTGATCCCATTAATACCTTTTCTGCTATTTTGCAATCAACAGTTTTTGATGCACGATTTATTTTGGCACTGATACTCTCCGCGTTGAATGTATGATTCAGAGTTGCGGTAATTTGAATGTTATTTTTGTAGTTTGGATTACGTTTATGTGTATATTTCAATTAAATGTACTATTTTATTACTGGAAGTGATGTGAAGAGTCAATACTTTAGTTAATCAACCGTCCTGTAATCAACTTTTCTTCTAAAATGAGCAGAACTATTTATTTGAAGACATCGCCGTAGTATCTGAGGAAATGTGACGGACTTGTTTATAGAGAATCATCACTTAAAGCTGTGGGAGGCAGAAATCTGGACAAGAAATTGAAAACCCAGCCCCTCTCCTGCCACTCTTCCCTCTCAGCCATTTGCATGTGCTTCATACCCACATGCAACACTACCTCAGTGATGTTACCTGATACCGTAACCTGTACTAGTCATTCATTTCAATCACCTGGATTGTGTCTGTGATCCTGGTGCAATTATGTAGTGGAAGATCTATGATAATTACCGTCTTGTTTTTTTTGCAAACTTGTTGGCATTTTGTGTTGTTATTTAGTGTGGGTAGTTGTTTCCAATGCTGGAACAGCAACTTTTCCTGCAGGAGTTTCCCCCTTGAATCAAAGTTTACAGCATCAGGTCATTTATGCACATCTGCCTTTGTAAAACACCCAACAGGAGCAACTCTCACTTCCTGAAAATACCTGGGATTGGCCAAACTCTGCCATCATGGGCTTTATTTTTTAAAGTCTGAAAACAGAGCCAGGAGCAAATGTACACATCTAATTTCCTCTCAGACCACTTGAATTACAATATGCTGAAAGATTATTAAGGATTGTTTAAGCAAAGATGCCAACAGCATACGTCCTATCCCAGCTTTAACTGGTAAAAATAAGTGACACGACGAAAGAAACGCAGATTTTACTTAAACCACCAGCTTAACATACTGTTTGAAAAGGAAACAATGGCACACAATAAAATAATTCTGTGGTTGAAATCTTACAATTTACATATAGCTTCCTGAATGAACTAGTAGAAATGTGATGTTGCAAATATTTGTGGAAGTTAAGATTTAAAAAAGCCTGAATAAGTAGCATATGTTTCTGTAATATTTGATGTGATCGGGTATATGAGAAAGGAGCTGATTTGTTGCATCCCTTGTAATGTTACTATAACATCAAGCATGAATACTTGCATTTTAAACTCATAACTGGGCTACAGTATCACAGTTAAATGTGTACTCTGATTAGCAAAATTATGTGTGAGCCGCCTGCCTCGCTCTGATATTAAACAGGTCACTGTGGCATGTAAACATCTCACTTGTTTCGCTTCTAATTTTCACCGTCTGCGAAATCTCAGCCCTGCAGAGCCTTGTGGGTACGTTATTGTGTCAACAGGAACAACTGGCAGTGAGCTGTGTTGAGTATTACTGCTGGGATCGACACATCTCTCCTCTGTACGGGAAGTTATTTGCGCTCAGTTAGAGGATGGGGAGGATAACTGTTGGCACAGTTATATAGCCTCTATATGTGTGAACAGAAGTGATGGATTCAGTTAAATGCAAGGAAAAGTGAAATGTAAGGTGTCAAAGCTGCACAACCACTATCTCGTTTACTTTACGCGAGTGTGTAGGTCACCTTTTCTCCTCTGTGTCTCGTCCAGGTTGGTTTTGGCCTGGAGCATGTGTCCAGAGAGCAGATCCAGGAGGTGGAGGAGGACCTGGACGAGCTGTACGACAGCCTGGAGATGTACAACCCCAGCGACAGCGGGCCGGAGATGGAGGAGACCGACAGCATCCTCAGCACACCCAAACCCAAGCTAAGGTATCGGCACCAACGTCAAATTACGATGCACCTCACTCCCACAGACCTGCTGCTCCACCTGCACAGATCATTGCTGCTCTGTGTTCGTCTACATTCAGAACCACACTGACAGGACTGGATTCTCTTCATTAACACCTCAGAGCCCCCTCTGTTGGCCAAAACAGCTCATTACAGTCATACATTAAAAGCTTTATGTGAGCCAGAATTGGGTCAGTTAACTTTGATCAAAATGTAGATGTAAATCAAAGCATATTTAATTTTCCTCCAAAAATATTATTGGTGTTGGTTCACCAAAGAAAGTCACTTTCCTCAACTGAAATGATCATTAGTCACCCTCAAACTCAAAGCTAAAGTTTGTCATGAACTTGATAATTATTTTTAAAAAAGGGTCTGAAAGTGTCAGAGCAGCTGAATGAGTCAGAAATGAATAATATATATTCATATGCACAGACAGGGAAGTGACATACTTTAAACAGAATGGAAAAAATAGCAGGTTAGCTATTTTTAAATGTTCCTAAAACTTATTTTTAGTCCTATTTGATAATTTTTTCCTTTTTTCTGTTATATTTTGACTTGGACTGCTCTATTCTGTTCTTTGTTTCTTACTTTTAGCAGCTTCTAAATATAAAAAGGCACTTTATACGCAAAGAAATACCATTTGAAGGTTGAATCTTTGTTTTATAAGTGCTTATTTGAAAAGTGAAGGCGATATATAAATAAATGTGACAAATTTCCTCCTATCATTGATGTTAAGTATAAGAAAATAAAAAAATTTCTTTTGTCTCTGCTCACTCAGGCCCTTCTTTGAGGGAATGTCTCAGTCCAGCTCACAGACGGAGATCGGCAGTCTGAACAGCAAAGGCAGTTTGGGCCGAGACACTTTCAGCCCGGTGAGTAACTCTGATCCACAGCAGCTGCTAACATAATAAACTTAATTCTTACAGCATTCATTTATTACTAAGTACACAAAGGGCTTCATGGTCACTGTTGACAAGATAGTAAAATAATAGAACTGTTCACACAGAGTGTTACTGAATAGCATTCAGTACCATAAAATACATTTAGACTACAGCATAAAATCTAGCAACAAGCTTGAAAGCAACATGTGACTCTGTATTGATGTGGTAAATATCCCCAATCTAAAGCCGATGGAAATCACCACAGCAGGGAAGCAGACTGCAGATGTAAAATTTTCAGAACTGTTTCACACTAACATTTTCCTTAATGGAGCAGAAATCCAATAACTCTTTGACAGTCACCATCTGCTGAATAAAAAGTGTTTAATCACGCCGGGCTCGATGGATTTCACTGGATGTCTGCGCTGCATTCAGACACAAGCAGCTGTAGTTCTTCCTTGTGTTGTGTCGGTGCATTTCTGTTCCGGAGAAAGGGCTAGTTCATCTAGTTTATTTGTGCACATAAAACTAACATCCTTTGGCGATCGCTGCTGCTGTCTTAGGTTGGTGGTTTTCTCCCTGAAGCCGAACACTGTGGCTGCATCTGTTCTTTTTATTTACTGAAGCTCGAGTCTCATTAAGCCTGTAGACTGACTGCCGCTGCCTTGTCTTCCCAGCAGGGGGAGCAGCCTCCTCTAGAGAAGATGAAACCCTCCCGCAGCCGCAACCTGGATGACGTCCCGTCTGAGACCGACACGCTGGTACGACCTGTTTGTGTTTATGAGTGTCGGCGTGTAAAAGAGGGAGAGTTAATGTTGTGCTGAGATCTTTGTTAATATCAGTGTGAGGACGTTTCACTGCCATCTGTGCTGTAAGTGAGACAGACTGAGAAACACAAAGTGGATCATCCTAGAAGATGGCTTTCGGATTGCCACTATCTCCTTTCTTTGACACTGACAGTCTGTCTTTGTGTAGGAGCTAACAGACCAGGAGCTGTTTGCTGAGGTGGGCCCCTGCATCACAGTGTCCGTGGCCGAGAAACCCCGTACGCCCCTGAAGAGCAGCAAAAGTGAAACCCAGCCCATGGCGTCACCAAGGTAACGCATCACTCTAATTTAAAACACTTTTATTTCAAAAATATGTTATTGCCATTGATGTTAATAGCCATGAATGCTTCTGTTGGCCACACAGTTGGTCTCTTGGTTGTTGCAGATCTTTGTCACTGTATAATAGATGTAAGATAGAAAAATACGAGAAGAAAAGCTGAATTTAATATCAAAAACATGGTCATTTTATTGAGGTATAGCTACAAAATTAATATTAATGACCGCTTGTTTTTAGGACTGATGTCTTCTTATACTGCTGCATCTTTTCAGTCCTCTGCTGCTCACTCTCAGTTTCCGCTTCAAAACCTAAAATGCTTCATTAACATGTTTTGCGTTTTACCCTCTTTCAGCTCATTGTTTTGGTTTTGCATCCTGCAAGTTTATTGTTTCAGTTTAGTCTCAACATTCTTGATAATTCTGCACACTTTCCATTACCTGTCTATTATCAAAAAACTGACATCTATCAAAGTTAACTTGCTAGATTGTGAATATATTGGAGCATTTAGGAACTAAAGCACCAGATATTTTCCTTAGTAGTTGGTGGAGACCAAAAGTGAGCGAAAAGGAAACTGGATATGAGTCAAAAACTAATATTGGCCCTTAGCCTGCTAGATATGTAAAGGGTTTCCTAACACATTTCTCCTAACAATTTCATAACGGGTCAGTAAATCAGCTGAAGTATGCTGCCAGTCAAAAGTTCGGACACACCTTCTCATTCAATGTTTTTTTTTTAATTATTGTATACATTGTAGATTAATACTGAAAACATCAAACTATAAAAGAATACATATGGAATTATGTTGTAAACAAGAAAGTGTTAATCTTCAGTCTACAATGTAGAAAATAATACAAATAAATAAAAAGCAATGAATGAGAAGGCGTGTCCAAATTTTTGACTGGTAGAGTAGGTTTTAAATCATCTGACTGAAGGGAAGTGGAAAATGAAGGGAAATCAATGGGCTGTCATCTTATCATTGCATCATTTGACGATCTTTTGCCGCTGTTTTGCAAAATCCTGGGATGCGTAATTTATTTTGAGCACGTTTTGAACTTGTTATCTTTGTTCCCAGATTGGACGGAGGCCACACGCCCAGACAGAAACGCAGCAGCACTCCAATGAAGGAAAGACAGCTTTCCAAACCTCTCAGTGAGCGAACCAACAGCTCAGACTCTGAGAGATCCCCAGAGCTGGGACATACCACACCGGTAAGTGGAATGAAAGGCTGTAAGTCTCACTTAGACTGAGAATTTTAATGACTAATTCTTTCCAGGATTTTAGCATAAGCTACGCCATCGTTTCAACCTTGCATACAAAAATAAACCCGCATGTTGCGGTATTCCCACAGAGGGATTTACACATAAAAACAGCTCCCTTTGTTCTCTGCTCTCTCCTACCCACTTTGTTCAAAGTAAAGAAAAAACATGCATTCTGATAATGTATGACTCGCCTGGAGCTTAGAAATGAATTATTTATGTGCTGATGAGTCATCTGAAGAGTAAATGTGTTGCTGTGGGGGGATTTATGGACTCGGTGTGTGTTTGTGTGTGAAGGTCCTGAGGAAGGCGGTGTACGATCAGCTGAATCAGATTCTGTTGTCGGACTCAGCGCTCCCAGAGAGCCTCATCCTGGTCAACGGCACAGACTGGCAGGGGCAGGTGAGGCTCACAGCTTTCATCATTTAGAGGGCGATTTTCAACATGCATCTCACTTTTTGTGCGTTTGTGCGCCGCAGTACGTTGCAGAGCAGCTCCAGGTGCAGAGACACCCGGTGGTCTGCACATGTTCGGCCGCTGAGATCCAGGCGGTGCTGTCGGCTGTGCTCACTCGCATCCAGAAATTGTGAGTTTTTTCCTAATATGCACAAACAAAGACACAAACACATTCTGAGTTAGTAGGATGACTCATCTTCGTAGCCTTTTTTCCTGCTCTTGGCCTCATTTTCCATCTCTCTCCTCCATCCAAAGCATCTTTCCTCTTTTTCCTCTTTCCCCCTGTGACTCTACTTCTGTGTATTTCAAAATAAAACTTCAAATATCCCCCTTATCTCTCCCTCTGTCCCCTTTGTTTGTCTTTCCAGTTTGCTCTATTGGTATTGCATTTGCCAAAACATATAACAGAATAGCCAATAAATAAACACAAAAGCGATGGTGGTTATGATACCAACTGGGTATATAAGAAATGAATCATAAACAAGAAATATTAAAGAGTTCAGATATATTCAGAGTTAGGTTCCATGCAGAAAAGTGAAAAGAAAAATGCTCTTCATCATCAGTCAAGGTCATACATTTTGAATCTTTATATCTAAATAAAGAATTATTGAGAGAATAAACAAATTAGTCAAGCTGTTATTTTTTTATTAAGGAAACTCTGGGAGTTTGAGATTCTTTGTTGACATTTTTTAGGCTACACTAGGAAAGTAGATCTCTGTCTCATTGTCTTCCTGTCAATGGTTATGGATACATGTATGATTTCATATTTCAATCTGCAGACCATTAGCTTTCTTTTTTTAATTCTACTTTTGGTTGAGATTTTTTGTTTTTTTTCCTGATCAGTTCACTTTGCCTGTTGAAGTTCTGATGGTTCCACATCCACACAGGGCTGATAACACCTTCCTCTCTCTCTCTCTCTCTCTCTCTCCCTCTTTGTCCCTGTAGCTGTAACTGTAACTCGTCCATGCCCAGAGCGGTGAAGGTGGCGGCGGTGGGCAGCCAGAGCTACCTGGGAGCCATCCTGCAGTTCTTCGTCACTCAGCTCGCCAACAAGACGTCCGACTGGCTCAACCACATGCGCTTCCTGGTGGTGCCTCTAGGTAAGAGCTTCTGTCTCCATGGCGATTAAGAAGCAGAATCAGATTGCGGCAAGTTTTTATCACTTTGTGGGAAGAGACTGTGTGATCATTTCAGACATAGGCCTATTGGGTTTTTGCAAATACAGTTTCAGACTGCCACACTCTCTCTTGACGTTTCCTACATCTTCTCCATCAGGCTCTCATCCTGTTGCTAAGCACATTGGCGCCCTTGACAACCGCTACAGCTCCTCCTTTCTGGACGGGGCTTGGAGGGACGTGTTCAGCCGCTCTGAGCCGCCACAGACAGGTATCACCCGTTCCATCAACACATGCAACCTTCTCCTTCCAAAATACCTCAACACAGACGCATTTTTACTCCACCAAGGAACGGCAGAGTTATGTGACAGTCAGCATGCATTTGTTTGTTTATGTCTGTCTGTCTGTAAGCAACATTCCATGAAAATGGAATAACGGGTTTGGATGAAATTTTCAGGGAAGATCAGAAATGACACAAGGACCAAGTGATTCGATTTTGGCAGCAATGCGACTTATTGTCTAGATCCGTGGATTTGTTAAAGATTTCGGTATCGTTACCAGATAGCGGCATGGCATCACTCCAACTATGACAACAAGTGAACACTACGTCAGCTGCCTGCTGATGATGACATGATTGTGATCCTACTACAAATCCACCGCTGCAGGACTTATCAATTGGAAATGAGACAAGGAATGATTGGTTAAATTGTGGTGGTGTTTCCGAGTCCCATCAATTCCTGCCACCTGCTGCATGTTTAGGTCACGCCATTCAGTATCTGTACATAACGTACACATGCGTAACACACACCTGTGCTCAGAGCAAGGTCATTTTGTTTATGGGTACATCTATATTAAATAGACACATGCTATAGTGCCGTGATTTCTGCTATAAATATGTTTCAAGATTTCAGACATCAGAAATGATACAACGACTGAGCAGCCTTGGCGGAGTACTGCTCTCTCTGAGTGCTTTTCTTGTTTCATATTGTGAATTTTTCTCACCTCCAGATCAGTTGGATGTGGCGGGAAGAATCTCCCAGTACATCAGCGGAGCCACAGTTACACACCAGCTGCCCATCGCTGAGGCCATGCTCACCTGCAAACACAGGACGTGAGTGTCGAAGCTGACAAACGCAAGACATCATATCACGGGCTGGAATTTACTCTTCGGGTTGTGCTAATAACTTCTGTTGTTTCTTCTCCTCCAGGCGAGATGAAGACTCCTACCAGAAGTTCATTCCTTTTATTGGGGTGAGAATTAACTCTGAGAGACAGAATTGCCAACAATTGCTGCTCCTGCTCAACATTTTGTTGACATGTTTTCTTGTTTTGCAGGTGGTGAAGGTTGGTCTCATCGAGTCCGGTCCGTCTCCAACAGGTGAGTGTTTGGAAATGAGTTGAAACCGGGCACTGGGTTTAATTTGATTGAGCCTTTGACAATGGTATATTCTTCTACTCAGGAGATACAGAGGAGGGCGTGGCAGTGAGCTTGGCCGTCCCCTCCACATCTCCCCCATCCCACGGCTCCCCCACAGGGATGATCAAAGAGGCAGCCACACCCCCCTCCTCACCCTCTATGGGCAGCGTCCTCACAGTACAGGGGTAGGACTTGTTTTTTGGTCTGTATTTTCTAAATTTTTCGGATTTCTGTCTTGATTTGATCCTTTCACCTGTAAAATACCTCTACAAGTTCTAAAAAATACAATGTAGAAATATCCCAAAATGTTGATTTGGAAAAAAAAAACTGCATAAGAATTAATTCATTATTTATTTATCAATGTGGAATTTATTTTTTTATCATGCAAGTTGGTGAAATATGCCTTACATTAGGAGATAAAACCACAGTTAATGGATTATGTTGTATGCTTTGGGTGTAAAAATCATGTCTTGCACAATAAATCCCAACTGCAGCTGTCAGCAAAACATGGAGTTGTTGCAGAGATATTAATGCCTTTAAAGCTTCTGTCTATATTTGTTTTACAAGCAAAAAGCAGGGAGTTGCATATGTTTGACTGGGATCCTGGGAAAACATGAGGGACTCTTTGAATCAGATGGTTTTTGCTCTGCCTGCTACAGTCCCTCTCTGGAAAGCCACAAAGACAGCAACTGATCTTTCTGTTTCACCTGCTGCAGAATATGTGTAAGGCAGCTGTACAAAGTTTGCTAGTGAAGTCGATCTGCTTTTGCATCACAGTTGAATTTCAATGAATCATTCGAGGTCAGATGCTGCAGAGGAAAAGCCAGGGTTGGTTGTAAAGCACAGTTCTTACATTAAAGGCTATTTTTAAGCGCTTTACATAGTGCATTAAAAGGTTCTTAAAAGAAAGATAAACAGTGTAAAAACATTCAAAAGGTTAAAAAAAAACTACATCTGTAAAAGTGGTACATAAATTAAAAGCAGAGAAAAAAAGAACAGTCTTTGAAAACAAAGAAAGAAATAAAGCAGACAAATGAATAGGATGAATCCTCTTGCCGGCTCAGCAACTTATCTGGATAAAGAGAGATTAAAAAGCCCGGCTTCTCTCATAAATAGAGTAGAGCAGAGGAGTGATGACCTGAAAGAACTCCCCTGCAGCATCCTTATGTTTGCTCTGTGAAAACCTAAAACTACAGAAAATGTAGTAAGAATCTTGAACTATATTAGGTCACACACTCGATCAGGAGAATACAGTCATCTTCATGTAAATGCTGGTTTCTTGTGTTGTTTATGAGCACTTTCTGTCCACAGGAGCCCCAGCATGTCTCACGGCGTGGACGCCATCGGCCTGCAGGTGGATTACTGGCTGGCCTCTCTGGCGGAGAAGCGCCGGGAAGGCGAGCGACGTGACACGGGCTGCAAGAACACGCTGAAGAGTGCCTTCCGCTCGCTGCAGGTCAGCAGGCTGCCAGGAGGAGGCAGCAGCGATCCACAGGCGCAGGTCAGCACCATGGCCATGACGGTGGTCACCAAGGAGAAGAACAAGAAAGGTGAGCTGAGGATCCGTCCACATAACTAAGATGTTAATTTGACTGCGTGGTGCCACCTTCAATTTGGTGAGACGACATGTTCCAAATGTCTTATTCTGTCCACCTGCAAATAGTAAAACCAAAATTCCTGTTTTTCAAGCATTACATGTTATCTCTGGAAGTCAGATTTTAATATGAAACACTTCTATACTGTTTGTTTATTTGAATCATCCTTTAATAACTTCTGCATTAAGTTAAGCTAGGTCTGAGTTAATTGTGCCTTTTCGATGAATGATTTGGACAAATTCAAAATCATAAAGGTCCCAAACTTACTGAGAGACACTTTTATATATATGCAATACTTAATCTGTTTATCTGCTGTAAGTGAATATTCAATGAAATCAAATGTAATTATAACAAGACATTCTAAATCTGAATTCAACATGTTATTGGGACTAGGTAACTTTGGATTTTCTGTATTTAATTTGTAATTAAAGAACTGAAAAAAATCTTTCAATAGTTTAATGTTTCAAAACCAATAATGGAAAGAGTCAGAATCAAAAAACTAAATCAAACAATCAAACACAGCCCATTTTACTTTATTCGCTTTCTTGTTCTTAAATTTAAAAAAAAAGACAAAATCACATTGTCTGTCATTTTTATTTCCAAATGAAAAACAGGAAAAACAAAATCTTTGTTTCTTTCAAATTCATTTTTGTCTTAAAAATAGAATATCTTTCTGTAGTGTCTGTAGGCTCTATCTCTCATGAGAAAATGTTCTTTTATAGACAGACAATTCTATCAACTTATTTGTACACTTATGTCTGTCCAAAGTTTGCAAAAAAATTGATTTTATTGTTTTTTTTCATTTTTAGAACATTTAATTTTTTATAAAAAAAAATAAATAAAATAAATATAAAACACAATAACCCATATGAGTTAGATTTTTATTTTTCAGAAAGCAAAAAAGCTCAAATTGACGGTTTGATTGTTGTTGAGTTTTTTTGACCCCTGAAATAGTTTTTGATCTTAGAAATCCAAATGAATTATCCTGTAATAACCTGACCACATCAATATGTCGTGTTCTATCCCTTATTACACACTCATATTTATTTGTTTTCCCTTCATCACTTCTCCCTTCAGTTCCCACCATCTTCCTGGGAAAGAAGCCCAAAGAGAAGGATGTGGATTCTAAGAGCCAGGTCATTGAAGGCATCAGCCGACTCATCTGCTCTGCCAAGCAGCAACAAACCATCCTGAAAGGTAACATGGACCATTAGGAGGTTTTATATCATTCACTGCTGTACACCGTCCCAGTTTTATTTCCCTGTCAGGCTGTTACTCAGCTCAGTTTTTGTGCCTCCTCAGTGTCCATAGATGGCGTGGAGTGGAACGATGTGAAGTTCTTCCAGCTGGCCGCCCAGTGGCCCACTCACGTCAAATACCTGCCTGTTGGACTTTTCGGCTACAGCAAACCTCCCTCTTAGGGCTGAGCGCCCCCCGACCTCACCTGCAACGCTCCTCGATCCTGTCACATCTTTGCGCACAGACGCCGCCTCTTGGAGACGTCAAGCGGCTGGATTATTTCCATTCTTATTTTCATTTTAGCCGTCTTGTTTCTCTTTGGGGAGGAGGAAGAGGAGGAGGAGGAGGAGGAGGAGGAGGAGGGTGGTGCTGGGGTGCAGCGCTGTTACTCGTCACTTTAATGCCCCTTTTTGCGTGTGTCTGTGTGTGCAGTGAGTGTGCATGCACACGTGAATGTACAGTATGTGTGTGTGTGACAAGGGGGTTACAGCACAAGTTTATTAGCTAACTGCCATTTCCGTTCTATGGAATGCAACAGCATGCAACAAGTCACCGTTTTCAAGCCCTTACAGTCTGACCCTCAAAACTCTGACCCCTTCAGAGCCACCGCAAGATCCGATCCACACGTGCATGCTCCCGGCTAACAGATACACCACTCATGTGCCACAAACAGTAACTCAAAATAAAAAGCAATGCAACAGGGCTTCAGTGTTTGCAAAAGTCTCCTCCGCTCACAAAATGCAGCCAAATAAAAGGCAGCCGTGTTGTGAAATTTTCCTGCGAAACAAACTCCCCTCAAAGCAAACCCTTTCATTTTGATTTTATTAATTTCAAGGGCTTCCATGTAACAGTTTTAAATATTTTCTCTGTACCAAAATGAGTCATTTGGATGTCTTAATGCCAAACAAAAAAGAAAAAATATACATATAAATGGGAAGTGTCTTTATTTTAATTGTGCTCTCGTGAAAAATAGTAAAAACCTTCCCTTTAAAGCTGTTTTGTGATGCATAGTGTGTGTTATTGTGAAGAGTTTCAAGATTTCAGGGCAGGAGCTACTATAATGTGCAGATTTCTTTTTTTTTCATTTGCTATGCACCTATGGATACATGCGGACTACTGGCGAAAATAGATCAACTCCCTTAACAGCAGATCCAAATAAATATGCAACCAGAAACAACCAGTTTAAAAAGTCCAAAACTCAGCAGCATTGATAGGAATATGATGGGGAAAGCGTGTTTTTTTCCCCTGATTAAATTCTGCTTTTCTATGAGTACCTATACAGTAAGAATGGGAGTTAATTACCCACAAAGAAGCACAATGTTGTCGCCAGTTTGCCCCTGAAAATCCTCACTTTGTCGGCAACAGACTGGCAGCTTTCTTTTTGGCGAAAACGGCGGACCTGGTCGAAATAGACATTCTATGAGCCATTCCCCTTTTAGTTTCGACTCCTTTGAATAAGACATTTAATCAGGAAGCAGTCGGGTTGGTTATTTTGGCACAGGTCTGCTTCGTGCTTTTCTGTAGGATGTCGTGAGGTGATTCGTGAGTGTACAGTGACAAGTGTGTGTGTACGTGGTGAAATAAATGTAATGTGGTCAGAAACTTTGAAAAAAATCACTGAAGGGGAGAAATAGTTTTTCTACTATGTGACAGAGGGCATGCAATTGGTGTGAGTGTGTGTGTGTGTGTGTGAGTGTGTGTGTGTGTGTGTGTGTGGTGTGTGTGTGTGTGTGTGTGTGTGTTGACACTGATGTGGTCATTATCAATATCACTGATTAGGGCTGTGAAAGCTGCAGTTGGTCATCTTGTTCACTTTGTAGTCTGGCACAAGGAGAACTAAATTGCAATTTAACTTCAATTTTAGTGGAAAAATAAAAGATTTAAACTCAACTTTGGTGCAAATTTTATAATAATTGGGTCAAAAACAGCCTGTGCAGCTGTGCCCTGTGTCACCTACATCGTAACATTCTCCATCTCCGCTGAAGTCTTTTTTTTAAAAATAGTGTTAATGCCAATGCCTTGATTTAAATGCTGTTTGTTTGAAGATAGGTTAGATGACTTTTTTTTTCCTGTGTCAATGTTCCAGTGTTACAGTTGTGAGTCGAGCAGCACGTCTCATTTTTCTGCACCTGTTACACGAGGTTTCACACTGAAGGCTTTCAAGCTGCCTGTTGGTTTGTTGGCTCTCCGTTTGGTTAACAGCTCGACTGTCACCGCTGAGCAAACACTGGTGGATTTGAAGTATCCAAAGTTCCAAATATTTGAATGTATTGAACTTAGTTTACATGTTTTGTGAATTTTTTTTGAGACTAAAGTACAGATGACAGAATTTTAGAAAGCTTCTCTGCAGACATTTTCAAGTCTGTGTGAGCACTTTTCTGACTAAATGACAACCAAAAAAAAACCAAGCTTTTGAACGCAGCCCTCTTGAAACCTTCAGTGTTTTTCCCTGCTGACAACCAGAGAAGGGCTCGACGGATACAGAGGTTGCGTCTTAATTATTCCTTGATATCA
Source organism: Amphiprion ocellaris (assembly GCF_022539595.1). Lineage (NCBI taxonomy): Eukaryota > Metazoa > Chordata > Actinopteri > Pomacentridae > Amphiprion > Amphiprion ocellaris. The sequence goes on from NC_072788.1 coordinate 13,789,894, forward strand.
GTGAGCGTTGATGTACTGTAGTTTGATAAAGAAGTAGCTCGATCCAATCTAATAACAGGAGGTTTCAATCACAAATTATCTACCTGTGAAAATACTGACAATTTTGGCAGAAAATTCACCTTGAGACTTTTTGGTACTGCTTTAGAATAATGCATACTTAACAATGGTTTTTTTAATTTGTTGCTAATTAATTCATCGGTATAAATAAATCTTTTAAATGAGTAAGTGATACATGAAGGAAAACAGCTTTGTCAGTGGTGTCCCTCTGGTTATTTTATAATACATCTACACTTTGGTTTGAGTTAAGCATGTGGAATTTGAGGGGGGGTTGCTTACAGTTTAAAAAAAGAAAAACAACTGATGTTCCTCTCAGCTCTACGGAGCTTATTGGTGTCTTTAAATTTGTTGTTTTGGCCTCAGGGGCTGCAGCTTTAATTGAATTTGCTCTTATTGCATCACGTTTTATTACTTGAGGCAAAATCAAAGCAACCAGATGGTGAAAATAGAGAAGACTTAACAGTGTTGAAAGTTGGTGGAGACCAAAACAGAGCAAAAATTAGGCAGAATTTTGAACCCAATTTCCACAGATAAACACAAACACAGCTCCAAATAAAGAATCATTGGACTCGCTATGTGTACATAGACAGCTGTTTGCTATGAGGTTCACCAACAATTGTTTTTTAAAATTCTGACATGTTGTATTTACACCTTGTTGCTGCTGCCCCCATGTAGCCAACAAATTCAAATAAGACTGCTTTTTTTTGCAAAAAGATAAACAGGATAAGTTAAACAAGTTATGAGGAACATATTTAATAAACTATAACTTGTGTAGTACAAAAATAAATATAAATGTATATTGGAACACATTATTTATTATAAATGAACCAGAGGGATCCTTCACCAAAATCTGACGTAACTTTCTGCATTGTAATAGCTTTTTACCAATCTGCTAACCTGTGTATGAAATTTAACCTTTATAAAATCATGGTGAGTTATTAGTTGTTTTTTTTTTTAAGTTATTGTAAAAAGCTGTTGCATTTTTAAATTTGAGAAACGGTCCGAAATTTATACAACATTAGGAATGAAGCCTTCAACTTTTTTACTAAAATTGCAGATCTAGTCTCCACTGACACAAAATGATCTTTGCCTTGTGGCGTCTGACAAATTATTGCAATCATGATTTCCTAAATTGTATAAAATCATGATTCACTGACGTCGCTTTTGCACCCAAAGAGGGAGGCAGATAGAAATTAAATATATTCCGTTTAATGAGAATCTCTGCCAAAACTAAAATGTGACAAAATTGTTATTACATTGAACTAGAGCTGCAGGTTTTTGGAGTGCTGATGAGTGAAAACACATCACCAACAAAGTGATCCTTGTTTTAAAGTCATCATTTCAATGTTTGTAGGACCTGAATGCATCACACTCACATTCTGCAGCTTTTTCACCTAAAAACCACATTTTCCTCTCATTCTTACCAGTTCCATTTTCCCCTGCAGTGTCTTAGAAGATGCTGGTTGTTCTGTATGTGAGTCTTGAACTTGTTGCCGTGTGTTTTTTACCTGTACCTCTGTACCTGTGTTGACCCGTGTTTGTGACGCTGTAATGATGGTTCCTCTGTCCTTGACTAGTCGTGGTTAGAGATTAGGAGCTGTTTGGTCGATCAATAATCTCCGTCAGTGATCAGCAGTGTCTTTTCTCTCCGCCGTCCTCAGAAGTATGTCCCTCTGATGATGAGAGAGTCTTCTTCACCAGGCTTCCACAAGCTCACCCTTCTAAAAACAAACAAAAAAAAAAAGTCCCCATTCCCTCGCAGCTTGTAAATTTGCCATCTGTCTTCGTGGGAACGGGATTTGCCAGAGAACGCAGTAGTTTCTGCTCAGAGCAGAGCGTCCCGAGCTTGTGGACTTGTGGAGAGTAATTTGCACATGCCATCGTCTCTTCAGCAGCAGTCTTCAGCTTTTTTGCCTTTTGCCTATAACAATAATTAGAATAAGCAAACTATGACGCTTGTACATATCAGATAGTACTTGTTATATTGTATTCTAGTTCTTTTGTTTAGTTTTTCTTAATTTGACATGTTTTGTAGTACTGCTTTTTCATGATTACGTTTGTCAATCAAACAGATGTGGGATGAAAAGTGGAAGTGTTCATTGTTTCTTTTGTTTTTTTAAAATAAAAATATTCCTGATTTGTAGTACGGTCTCCTGTTTTTGAACTGTGTGTGTGTATTTTTGTATACAGCTTAAATCTCGATGTTAAACTGTATTCTCAAATAATATAGCCTTTGCAAAACTTGTAATACCAATTCAATTTTATTTATAAAGCGCCAATTCACAACATGTCATCTCACAGCATGGTGAAGGCTTTACAAATACCAGACTGCAGATATCTAAAAATCTGTGATTAATCATGCAAAAACAAAAACTGATAAATATATCTTGAGATCGGCTTCTGATAACACTACAGGAATACATGTAAATTAGGTGAAATACAGTCTTTGTTGTTGCAGATAAATGTATTAAGTCATGTTAAAATCAGCAGATAAAAAACAGGCTATATAAACAGGTGAAGTACATTTCAGATCATGATTTAAAGTGTAAATAAACAGTGCACATGATGCAGGTCAGTGGTACATGGAGCCTCCAACTGTCCTATTTGCCTCCTTGGATGGAGGCTGCTGCTGACATCATTACACAAAGAGCACCAGCAACACAAGAGGCTTCAGCTCCATGTCCTGTCTTCTACAATTCTACAATTTCATTCAGCAGAAGCTTCTGTCCAAAGCGACATACATCTGAGAGTAGCTACAACAAAAACAAGGATCTAGTCAAGAAAAAATAACCTGTTTTGTGAAAAGACTAATTAACCTTCAGTGTTAATCCCAAATATGCAAAGCTGCAGATGAAAGTTTGACTTATTTGTCGTCATTTCAAAAACTTTCATAGTGCTAAATAATGACTGTCTTTTTTTATTATAAATTGACAAAAATATCTGAAAGTCACTGAGCTAGACCACGGCTGTCATTATTTGTGGTTACCAGATGGAGTAACACTGATATCTGATACATTATTAATGCTCATTTTAATTTTGAATAAAAAACAATAATAACGGTAATTTGTGTGACCATCCAGGAGATGAGATATGAGTGCTGCTAAAAGGAAAAATCTAAGTATTCAAAAAATGAAACTAACAAATCTGTTGCCTACAGGCAATAAATAAAACTTGCAAACTGAAAAACAAACTGACTTCAGCTGTGTAAAATGTAGTTTGAGTTCCTTCTTTAAAAGTGCATGTTATTGATGGTGACTGTTATTTTAAAAACTTTTTTCCAGTTGTAGATAACAATCATTTCTGAAAGCTATTTCTATAGTTTTCTTTCTGGTCTTATCTACTTTTGTTTATACCTTTGGCTTCACTGTTATTGGTGATTTTACCTTATATTGCCCATGTCTTCCACCTCCCTATTTAATTTTAATAAATACTTGTTTATAGTGGTAGCTTTGATTAGTATTTATGTGAGGATTGTAATATACATTTTTAAAAAATATTTCTCTATGTAGCACAAGAGACTTGACTGTTATCTGAGTCCAAAAAAAGAAAGAAAGAAATTTGATCCAGGGCTTTTCATAAAACATTTAGACACCTTAGACACCCAGGGCCACTTACTGCAAAGAGGTTTTTGGGGGCAAAATAATATACATTATGCCACTTTAGCTCAGAAAGGAATCTAAAATCTAAAGGAATCTAAAAATCTGTTTTAGATATGTAAGCAGTTAAAAATGCTAAAGGAAACTCTCTGGAGAAGATGTAGTACTTAGAAGATGCTGATGTTGACAGAAGCTAGCTGGGAGCGGCACTTCTGCTGTACGCATGCGCAACACATTTTCCCGCCCCGGCTGAAAACGGTAGAGAGTGAACCATCTCGATATTTACTACTATCTTTGGCTGCGGACTCCGGGAAAACAGCCATTTTCGTCTCCCGGCTGTCACGTTTGAAGCACAACTACAATAACATCATTTTTTAAAACTCGTGAATGTTCAGTAAGTAACGCCAACACTGTGGACACGTTTAAGAGATTTGCTCCTGCCCTGTTTTATGAAGTGACAGCCTAGTAAGTTACGGTGAAGGGGGAGTTATTAAGTTAAGAGCTCGCTAAGGCGACGGTTAGCTAGCTTAATTGCTAACTTCGCTCGTGTTTTAATTCGCATGCAGTCGGTTGTGTCGCAGCCATTTCGGTCTCTGTAATTGCTTAGTAACGTCAGGCGTGTGAAATGAACAAGACAAGCAAGCTCACGGTACTTACTCGCGCCTGGCTTTCTTCAAATTAAGCTAACGGTAATGTAATGGCTAATTCCAAACTTTGGATAGCATCTTTGCTAAGTCGTGTTTAGGGGGCAAAGAACCTTCTTTCATGTAATAGTAACATTTCCTTCACAGGAACAACATATTATCTCTAGTACAGCTTGTTTAGTGTCGTGTTTGGTGGCCTACATCCAGTCACGGTGCGTCGTCCTAACGGTACATGGGGCTTTTATTTTGAAAAACGCTACGAGAAGTAGTTTTACTGTAGCAGCCTTGACGCAGGTCCGTCTGCAGCATCACAACATTGTACAGCCGCTTTGTTCGAGGGTCGGAAAGCATCGCACTTGTCTTCGATGAAGGTAAAAAAAAAAAAAAAAGTTAATATTTTAATATCCATATCGGAATACTGTCGCAGCTTTAGATATAAGATAGATTATTATGTGTGATGGCAGTATGTCGGTGTGTTTGTAGAAAATCAGACGGCGAGGTCCGTAAATGTGTCATCTGCAATCGCCAGCGTTGCTACCAATGATACGTCTCTTTTTTACATTATTCCTGTGATACTGTTATTTGTGCCTACTGTAAATAGTGCATACTGTTAGCTATACTGTGCATCGCTGGCCTGTGTACCACCTTGCAGCTCGGGCCTGCACTGTTTACAAACAGCTTGCACGGCGCAACCGGATGCATCAACACATTTTTAGTGACTGTCAATTAATTAATTGAGATTTTACGAACCGTCACTTACAGCTTTGTCCTTTCAGAACAGTGCTCTCTATTGTCGGTCACCTTGATTGATCTGCTGCCAAGCCTAACGTTTCCTCCCTCCCGGCTGCAGGCCTCGACCATACATACACCGGCTCATTTGTTTATTTGGGGCTTAAAATAGTTTGATCGAAGATGTATGCATCAGCGATGGCGTTAAATTCGGGATGTGACCTTTCATAGCTTTCATGTTCTAATCGTTTTAAAAACCTTGCACTTGAAGGGATGTGTGAATATTGGTGCATTGCAGTCAGTGTGTGAGGCGGATGGGAGGGGGGAGAGGAGGATGGGTGAGTGAGAGAGCTAGACAGACACAGAGAGAGAGAGATGGGGGAGGGAGGGAGGAAGCAAGAGAGGGAGAACAGGTGCGCCTCCACCATTAAAGCTGGGGAAAGAGAGAAAGTCACGATGTTGCACAATTGGCTCCTCTGTCCTTTCTGCTGCTGCAGCATCGGTTTTTATTTACAACTGGTCAATATTTAGAGCCACAGGACGCATGCTCAGTGTGAACAGTGACAGTATGGAAGTGGATATGGGTATCACAATGTGTCACTTTGAAAATGTGAGCAGCTCAGTAATTCAAATATGGCAATACAGCTGGAAGTTTGTCTTTTCCTAGCTGAGAGAAATAATAGTGAACTCATCTAAATGATTCAGAGACCACATCAACTATCACTGGCAACCAGTCCACCCTAGCAAACATTAATAGTTTAAACCAAATTTCTTTAGGTTTTGGACTGTTTGGACTGTCAGACTTTAAAACACAAACAAACAACAAGGCTCTGGGACATTTCACAGAGTAATAAAATAATCTAAAATATTATTGTTAGATTAAATGATAATGAAAATAACTGAAGCCATAATCACTTGATCAATATTTAACTTTGATCTAACAGCTTAAGCCAGCAGGCCATCAGTGTTATTAGTCTTAACACTGAACTGAGGCATTCACACCATATTAATATTGATGTTTTAGGATTAAGATAGAATCTATTTGGTTGGTAAACTGTGCAATAGTGATCATTTTTCTCTACTGAAATTTCTTTTTACTTATCACTTGACGTGCACTGATTCTGAACCTTTGTGATAAATGAAAATCAACCACTAATGGTATTCATTCGGAAGTCAGTTTTGATTGCCCTGTGATATTTGATTTAGTCAATATCTGCCAGCGCTGCCTCTCTCTGTTCTTGTAAGAGCAGATCTGTTGAGTGATCAGTTCTCCCTTTAATTGGATTTGCTGGTCACTGGCAGCTGCTGCATCAAGCCCAGATGAATCCTCTTGGAGTAATCCAATGTGGTTTAACTGTACATACAGTAAACATATCTCAGTATCGTTCACTTCATCTTGCTTCCAGGGGTCCTCAATTTGAGCTATTATTTTTGTTCGCTGTCTTGTTGTTTATGCCACACTGTACTTCACTGTGCATGATGGGGCAATTTATGCATTTGGATAATGAAACTGTGGGTGCTGTTAGGTTTCATTTTTACCATTAGAATAAAACGTGAAGATGTATTTGTTCTCCTACCTATCTCTTTATTTCCTCAATCCTCAAGTTCATTGTACCCTATTTCCATTTCTCCTTCTTCACCTCTGTGTTCCCTCTTTTATTTTTATCCTCCCTCTGTTTACCTCTTCCACCTCCAGTTGACCTCAATGACCAACAGATAGAGAATGTGGTTGCACTGAGCAGCTAATGTGTAATTTGTAACAATGCAAAGCAGGACTGAGGAAAAGATGAGCACAGTCAGCAAAAAAAAAAAAAAAAAAAAAACTTCTCCTCAATTTAGTTTTTCTCCCTGTCCCCACAGTGTGTATGAAACCGGGCAATGTCCACCATGGTGTATCCACGTGAAGAAGCCTTGGAGCGACTGAGCCAAGATGAGATCGTCCTTAACACTAAGGCCGTCATGCAGGGTCTGGAGACCCTGCGTGGCGAGCACGCCCAGCTCCTCAACTCACTGCTGGACTGCACCCAGCCACCCGTCGCCCAGGAGAAGTCTGGACTGCTCCGCAAGAGTCTTGAAGCCATCGAGCTGGGCCTGGGAGAGGCACAGGTGAGAGACACAGTCCCGATTCTTTTCTTTATTGTTTGTGGTGAAATATTAACAACACAGTTTTTATGTGTTTTTGCTCTTAAAAGTGTGAATTTTTTTCCCAGCCACAATTATGCTTTTGTTTTTCTCCAGGTGATCATCGCCCTGTCAAGCCACCTGAGCGCTGTGGAGTCGGAGAAGCAGAAGCTGCGCGCTCAGGTGCGTCGGCTCTGCCAGGAGAACCAGTGGCTGCGGGACGAGCTGGCTGGAACACAGCACAAGCTGCATCACAGCGAGCAGAGCGTCGCCCAGCTAGAGGAGGAGAAGAAGCACCTGGAATTCATGAACCAGATCAAGAAATTTGACGATGACGTCTCGCCCTCGGAGGAGAAGAGTCAGAGCTCTGCCGGCAGTGGAGGTGCTGGAGGTGGAGGAGACGCTTCAAAGGACAGTCTGGATGACCTTTTCCCCAATGACGATGACCAGGGACCAGGTATGAGCACGCAGCAGCAGTGATTAAAGAGGCTCTGCTCTGGAAGATTTTAATAAGATGATAAATTGACACAGAGATCAAAAGAGCTGTTTATTTCCAGGGGATGATAGTATTTTAACCTAAAGAAGTAGGGTGTTATCACGGTTGTTTGCTGTTGGACATTTTACTATCATATCTATGTGCACGTGAGCCAGTTCAGACCTTAACTAGGGCTTCAAAGTTAAACATCAAATTATTCTCAAAAATCCCATAATATTGTTTAAGAACGATATGACTGTGTAATCTAAAAATCTGTAACAATAAATATAACTTTTTTTCGGTAATTGGTTAAATAGCGGTTCACATCCATGCACATAATCTACATCCCAGTGTAAAAGACTGACTGCTGGTAGTGATCGAGAGATAACTGGTCATGCACTGGCTATATACAGACATATTATATTTGTTATATATAAATACACATTAAAATCAATAGATTGTAAGAATTCTTAAATGTTTTTTACTCATTGTGTAAAACAGATATTAAGTAGATTTTTTTTATTATTACAATGTATAAACAGATGCAGTTCGTTATACAGGCTTTTGGACAAAGTTACTCTTTTGTATTAAAAAAAGAGTATAAGTCTGTTTCCTGTAGACAACAGCCCCATTTCATACAATACTTTCTAGTCTTGCGTCACTGTAGCAGAATAATTGTTTCAGCAAAATGCACATAGCTCACTGTGATTGAAGAGATTCATAGTAGGAGGGTTTCCTTAAAGCAAGAATTTATTTGTAGCCTTTTACTTGTAAACATTAAGATCTTTAAAAGATGAGTATCATGTTTCATAGAACTTTAGGCTTATCTTCAAAAGTCACTGCCCCCTTCCTGCAGGGTGCAGAGACCTGGCTGCACAGAATGAGAATTAGTGCTGTGTTTATTTAATGTACAGAGCATCAAAATAAAATCACTGACCTCGACACAGTCATGCCTTTTACTAACTGAAAGGCCTCAACTGCCCTGAAGTGTGAACTTGAAGAGTAGTATACACGAGTTATTCTCTAGCCTTAGTTGTGATATAAGGAGCTCCTTGTGTAAGTGGCAGACCTACAGTTTACTCATCAAATGTGACACAGTTTAGAAAAGAAAACAAATTTATTTGAAGCAAGTGCTGGGGTTTGGGTAGGGTTAAATTGACTGTCTAAACAGAGGCTCAGGATTTTAAATGGATCTTTTTTCAGTGTCAACAAAGTGAAATTAAACTGCAAAGAAGGTCACTTGTATTAGTATGTGGAGCTTGTTCAGTTGTGCTGCAGCATTCGCTTCTTCAATTATTAATGCCTGAATATTCATAAACGATTCTCTGAGAGTTCGTCTCTTAGCTTTCTCTGGTGCTTACTTTTAAAGTCAAATGTACATTCAGCCGCAACATGGAAAAATATATCTTATTGAATGGTTGTTTTAGGCTCATTAGAGCAGCTGTTTAAATACTGTTCTTGGTTATCAAAATGCAGTTCAAACAACGGAAGGAGACGTGATTAATTAGACTCACCTGTGAACGGGGGGAGGGGAAACTAAACAGAAAGGAGAAAAACAGAAAAGAGTTCAGAGTGGAAAAAGTAGCTTTTTAAAGTTAATTCTTTGTCCACATTTTGGACGTTTACACCACAAAATTATTATAGTAACGTACCGAAGAAAGAAAAATTGTGAATCAGCACTTATTCCAAGAACTTGCTGGATTTTCCTGGCCTACCATGTACCGCTGGGTGAGTGCTGATCACTGGAGTAGATTTGACTTGATGTGTTTCTACCTATCAAATATTTTGGTAACTTAGTAATTGTTACAGTCATTTTGGAATCAAAAGTGACCTAGTTCTAGCTGGTCAAATCTGAAGATGTACAGCAATTTGTTCTGATTACTAGAATGCAACATTATCAGAGGTTTTAGGACATTCTAATAGGGATTTTATAGTGTTTTAACAGTCTTATGGGATCCTGTGCCCTCCTATCTGTGGTACAGCTCAGCCCAGTGGGGAGGTGGCAGCCCAGCAGGGAGGCTATGAGATCCCAGCCCGGCTCAGGACGCTGCACAACCTGGTGATCCAGTACGCCTCTCAGGGGAGGTATGAGGTGGCTGTGCCACTGTGCAAACAAGCCCTGGAAGACCTGGAGAAGACATCTGGACATGACCACCCTGACGTGGCCACCATGCTCAACATCCTAGCCTTGGTGTACAGGTGGGAGAAGGAAATAACATACTTTCATTAACTAGTGGGTATCAGAGAGAAGATTTTAAATAGTGCTGCGGTTCGTCTTCCAGAGACCAGAACAAATACAAAGAAGCTGCTCATCTTCTGAATGACGCCCTGGCCATCAGAGAGAAGACGCTGGGGAAGGACCACCCAGCTGTGGCTGCAACCCTCAACAACCTGGCTGTACTGTATGGCAAGAGGGGCAAGTACAAGGAGGCTGAACCACTTTGCAAGAGAGCGCTGGAGATCAGAGAGAAGGTAAAGACCCACACCACCAAAAGTAACTGTAAAATGTAGGGGGGAAAAAATGTTTTGTTTGTAACTAAATCTCCATTTATATAAAATATACATAATCATGCAAATAATTATGAAAGTTTCCATATGAGTAGGATTTGTCTTGCAAATGTGTATACTTGAATTTGCATCTGCTGTGTCCAGGTGCTGGGAAAATACCATCCAGATGTAGCCAAACAGCTGAACAACTTGGCCCTGCTGTGTCAGAACCAGGGCAAGTACGATGAGGTGGAGTACTACTACAGACGGGCCCTGGAGATCTATGAGTCTAAACTGGGAGCTGACGACCCCAACGTGGCCAAGACCAAAAATAACCTGGTGGGGAAATAATTTGTTCAGTAGATCAGCTACTGGACATTTGATTTTGTATATAACTTTTATCTCATCTGAATTCCTGTTTTCACTTTGTGTTGTCTTTGATCAAGAATCATTATTGTTGTTTCTCTTCAGGCTACATGCTACCTGAAGCAGGGGAAGTTCAAGGATGCTGAGACCCTGTACAAAGAGATCCTGACCAGAGCACATGAGAAAGAGTTTGGATCTGTCAATAGTAAGTAGAGTCAGCAGGTAAACAGCAGAATCATACTGAAGTGAGCCAATTAAACCATCCTGGTCAAAGAGTAGCTTATGTGGAGAAGATCAGGTGTTGGTTGTGGGCCAGGTTTGGATGTAGATTCACACTGGCCAAAAATTGTCTTTGATACATTTATGAATTTATTACAATAAAAAGTGCTGAAGCCTCTGTGCCAGTCAGGACATTCCTCTGACAGCTGTGTTTTGGGATTCAGTTTTTGGTGTAGCCACACCCTGATCCCTGCATCGCTCTGAGTTCTCAGCAGGTCAGAGGATTATTCTGCAATACCAAACCGTGCGAAGCAGCTTAATGTTGATGTCCTCAACCCCCCTCCGCCTATCCCGTTAAGTCTATCAACCCTTATGTGCTCACATAGTCAGCATGAGAGAAGGCCTTGCTGGGAATTTGGCATTACATCAGTTGGGTGAGCGACAGCCTTGCATTGTATGCAATCACATGTGTTTACATGGACAGAGAGGCTTCACTTTAAAATCTAGGTCAGTTCAGGGATCTGTGCTGTTTTCTGGGCAGTTGATTTCAATGTGTTAGCTCACGTTTTTTTTTTTTTAATGTCAAATAGAACTGAAGGGATTTTTCTTTTGTCTTTATTTTTCAGATGATAATAAGCCAATCTGGATGCATGCTGAGGAGAGAGAAGAGAGCAAGGTCAGTTATCTTGGTTGACCTTTTCCTTCCATGCCATTGGCTGGCAGGCAACACATTACACAAATGGGTTGGAGAGCAAAATAAGGATGATGGAGAACAGAAGAATGCAGAAAGGGCAACAGAGACATTTTTAACTTGCAGTTTAATGGGCCAGTGTTTCATACTTATCTGCCCCTGCTTTCTGCCAGTTATCATCTGACTCTTGTTTCTTCCTCTGTATCTCTATCGCTGTGTCTTTCAGGGTAAACGTAAAGACTCTGGCCCATATGTGGAGTATGGCAGTTGGTATAAAGCCTGCAAAGTGGACAGGTGAGTCAGACATCTGAATTCATTGAAAATATGTCTTAATCAGGAAGCGGCTAAAATATTTTCAAAAAATGACCCTAAATACTTGCAGGCTCATGTCAGCAATAGTGGAAAGTAGCTAAAACCATCTAGCTGCACTTAAGTACAATTTAAAGTGCTTGCACTTGATTATTTACATTTTATGCTACTTTATATGTCCCCTCCGCTACATTTGAGAAAGAAAAATTCTGTTTCACTATATTTATCTTACAGCTTTAGTGTCTTTTAAGATGAGGATTTTACACAGTAGATAATCTAATGAGCTTTTAAAATGCAATACATTGTTGAAGTTACAACCAGCCATTTCCGGCCTTTGTAGCATCTGAGATGTTACAAAAAGCTGTGCATGCTTAGGGTCACATTTTATATGTCTTGAGTTGTTTACAGCCTCACCAAATACCTGAAAACTTGTGACATGGTTTAATTTCAGTAAATGCTCAAATGATCCCATATCTTACCAAAAATCAAAGATTAGAGGAAAAAAATCCAAAAACTGGAACCTGATTTCAGAACAGTTTTTCTTCTTTAATCTTGCATCAGTCATTTCATAACCCCTCACATTTATCTGCTGTCCTTGTATGTAAAGTAGTCCAAACTAGTTTTACCTGCAGCAGCTACAACAGCAACATGTTGACACAGTAATACTTCAGTAACAAGAAAAGCACTCAGAGAGCGTAGTACTCCACCAAGGCTGCTCAGTCGTTGTCGTATGAGTTCCGACATACAAGTCCCGATAAGTCCACAGTGATGGATTTGTAGTAGGATCGCAATCATGTGATCGTCAGCAGGCAGCTAATATAGCGTTGACTTGGTGTCATAGCTACGATGATGGTGTGCCGCTATCTCGCAATGATAGAGAAATTTTTAACAACACAGACTATAAGATGCATCACTGCCAAAATCTAATCACTTGGTCCTTGTGTCATTTCTGACATTCTCTGAAAATTTCATCCAAATCTGTTATTGTGTTTTTGAGTAATGTTGCGCACAAAAAGACAGATTAACAGACTAACAGATGGACAAACGTACATTTACAACCACTGTTTTCCCTTGGTTTAAACTGTGTAGCAGTAAAAGTCAATATTGAATGGATGTACAGTGAATTGTGCATACTGCACATCCACTTCTAATTAAAGGAACTGCTTGATTTTGTGTTTAACCTTGATTGATAAAGATGGTTAATAAAAACATTTGCCTGCATAAATAAAGTAAATGAAAAGAAACAACATTCAACCTGCTGAATCTTGTTTTTTTTTTTTTTACAACAGTCCAACAGTGAACACAACCCTCAAAAGCTTGGGCTCGTTGTACCGTCGCCAGGGTAAACTGGAGGCAGCAGAAACACTGGAGGAGTGCGCAAGCAAGACACGCAAACAGGTACAACACGAACACTGTGAAGACTGCTGTATGTATGACTGGTAGAATTACGACGGTTAGATTAGTGGTCTGGGCTCTATTCACAGGTTTTTCAGTTAAGCAACCTGATTAGTTCAACAGGCATTCCAGCTGTGATTTATTAGACTATAAACTGTGCCAAAGTGATTTAAAGATCAGCCACCAAGCTAATGTTTAGACATTGTAGTAAAAAAAAAAAACTTTAAGACTGTACACATGCTGTGTGAGCTATTGTATAAAAGCTATAATTTTCTTTCGGGCACCTTCATCTCTCTTTGTCTTTCTTTTTATCGTGTGTGTGTGTCCACTCCCAGGGTATCGATGCCATTAACCAGAGTAAAGTGGTGGAGCTGCTGAAGGACGGAGCAGCTGGAGGGAGCGACAGGCGACACAGCAGGGAAGGAATCAACGGACCAGGGGGACAGCGGGGGGAGAATGAGGGTGACGACTCTGCTGAGTGGAATGGGGTGAGGATCTGGACATGAATGAATTTTAATTCTAATGAAAGCAGTTATGCGTTCATGTTCAGGTAGTGGAAACACAAGGACAGCATAACCTTACATGCAGTGTAGTAACAACTGAAATAACGTAGATATTTGACTTAAAAAACTATTTTATACGTTGATGCCATTAAATCAGAATATCTAGAAGTTTATGTCTGCCATATTAGATGTTTGCAGTAAAAAAGGTGTGTTGTCCTTAGGATGGTAACGGGTCCCTGCGTCGCAGTGGTTCCTTCGGGAAGATTCGTGATGCTCTGAGAAGGAGCAGCGAAATGCTGGTGAAGAAACTGCAGGGGAGCGGACCTCAAGAACCCCGCAACCCAGGGTAAGATTATTGTTTGTGTGAAAATAAGGCCAGTTGTGTGTAGAGCTGCAGTGTCTTTAATGTCTTTAATCCTCATTCCACCAATTAACAGTTTGAATATATTAAAATAAAGCATGACTGTTTCACAATCTGAGAAGTGGCAACACTGCACTAACTTGTACATTGTCTTTCTGTTGAATGCTGGCCGTTAGATTTGCACAGTTAACTATCACCATTTGACTGATGAAGGTCTAGCACTGAAACATGAAGAGCAAAGGCATTTTTGCAAGTTAGACAATGCAGGAATGCGGTGGTGCCACACAATTTTCCTTGGTCTTGAATTTTTTCTTTAAAGTTCTGGTAAAAAAACAAAAAAACTGATATTTGTTTCATTCTGTGAAACTCAAACGATTATTAAAATTATTGTCAGTTTGTTTTTGTGTTGTTTGACTAATCAATTGTTTTTTGTCAAGTTTGTCCTATTCAGGCTTCCCCATTTGAACCTGAATGGTTTATTAGTTCTAAATATACTTAAGAATATTAAACTAAATTTTCTAAAGACAATGTCTTTGTTTCATACACAAGTTGTTTCATACAAGTTTGTGTTTTGAGTTCATCACTTGATTGTGGTTTTCTGCACAGAATGAAGAGAGCGAGCTCCCTCAACTTCCTCAACAAGAGCACTGAGGAAACCACACAGGTGCTTATTCCTGCTTCATCACACAATTCATCACAGCACATGATTTAACTTGGGTATGGGCCAATACCTGTCAAATTAGATGCTTGTCACGAGTACAAAAATTGTGTAAATCTTGTCCAGTTCACTGATTTTTAACAAATCTAAAAGACTATTGACTTGGCCTTTAGTATTTATCAGTATACTAAATATATATAAATCAGCATTCTTATAAGAATCAGTCATTCATAGTGTTATAATGTCTGTTAGTACATCTGCATTTTATACAAGGATTGACCAAACTCTGACATGCTTTTCAGACAGCTCACAACAAGTGCATCCTCAGAATTGCAAATATTCTCATCTTTCACACATCTCAAAGTGAACAACTTTTGTCCTCAAACAGATGATTTAGCAGCTCTCAATTTATATGTATTAGGCTGAAGAACTCCTTTATACAGTGCATCAGTGTATTCTGCTGCTATAAGAGTGTTTTGCCAAATAAGATTTTGGTATTGTAAAACCTATGTCATGGCATGCTTAAGACTATTTTTTTGTATGAGCATGGTTGGGTGCATTTATCTTTGGCAAAGTTGGCCTTAAGGGTGCAAAATTTATTTCATTGTAGGTTGAAAATAAAATTGTGCATTGTGTACATTTAGTGTTGTCCAAACCAAATATTAACAGAAACTGGTCTGTTTTCAGGATGCCAACTCTGGACTGTCAGACTGCAGGGGACTAAGTGCGAGCAACGTGGACCTTTCTAGACGCAGCTCCCTGATTGGCTAGACAGAGCGGCGAGCTGGAACTCAGGAGGCATAAAGTGGCCCGACGAGGAGAGGCTGTTAGCATCTCGGTTTGATCAAACTACACACTTAAAGCTCAAAGCGAGATCAAACACTTGCACCTGCAGCATATTTTCTAAAGAACACTAAAAAGAGCATTACCATACTAAACGTCATCCTGTAAGACACAGTCGCTGCTGCTTCACTGTACAAATCGCCACCATCGATCAGAACAGAGAATATTTAGATACACATTTATGAGCATGCTGCTTACTAGAAAGTGGAATGTCTGCACCTGAACGCCTCGTGTTTTTGACCTATAGCACCGTAGCAAATCATCGTATTCACATTGTGACAAGTCGGTTTCTTCAATCTACACTCTCATGTGCAGACACTCAACCTTAGGTAGGCTTAATGTACTCCAGTTTCAGTTCAGAGAGACGCGTTGCACTTTGTATATTTCACCAGTAGCATGAAGTATTGGCTAATGCTAACCATCAATTGAATGCATATCACAGATGGTTAAAAAAAAAAGGTACGATATGCTTAGATTTTAACCGAGAGAAAAGAAGGGGAATTAAAAGAGAAACAAGCAATCTTACGGGGATTTTCAACAAGAACGTTAGCACTAACCATTTCAACCTCACTTTTTGCCTTCTTGTTTTTTTTTTTTTATGTATATACAGTTTTAAATTATTTCATTCTTTGTATATAGTGCAGATTGATTTCTGTTTTTGTTTACACTCTATTGCGTTGAAGAGGGTCTTAGTGGGGAAAAATACTGCTTATGTGAAGTGCAGAGGCTGGAAATGAAGGAAAGCAAGTGTGGGACTGTCAGAAGGAGAGAAAAGAAAGCGTTAAATGGGCACTTAGCTCTTCGGGTCAATGAAAACGTCAGAAATGCTGATAAAGTTATTACCTCGATCACTGAAATGTGTTACCAAGCCATCAAGGTTTCAGTCTAAACTAAAATAGTGCACTTTGAGGGTGACAGTACTGTATGTCTGGGTAAAATCTTTGTATCTACTGAGCAGACTGGGATGGTAATATCTACTGGATCCTGTAGTCGTCAGGCCTGGGGCAAAAACTGAATTCTTTTTCAAATGAACTTTCTTGCTTAAAAGATAAAAAAGGTTCAGAAAGCTCATTTGAACTTAAATGTACAAATGAACCTCAATCATTTCTATAAAGCCCTTCTAAATGCTACCTAAAACATGACATTTAATCAAACACTGAAATCCAAACTAAAGACAAACTTAAGAGTTGCAGGATTTTACCAAACATCCATGAATCTGAATGATGTTGAAGGAGAATGATGTTTAAGAAGTATTTCAAATTCATTTGTTTACAATCATTCCAGGCAATCAACCCTCATTTAAGACTATGGGTAACTATCTTAATTATTTGTTCAAAGCTGATGCAGTGCGTCGGCCACGATATATTTACTTTGATTAACAATATTTCTCTTGTGACTGTTTTTTTCCCGCACTTACCGTTGCTGAATACGTATCATTTTGTACAAAACAATCCTCAGTTTTTAATGCTGACATGGATTTCATCAGTCGTAATCAAATCTTTGCAGAAATCCGACCGGTGACGATCCATCCTCGGTGAATTTTGCTGTGCTGATGCGTTTTCTTGTTTTGGCTCTGAGATTTTATGTTGACGGTACAGAAAACTGTTCATTTGAATGTTACTTTTAATGTTGATTGTGGGATCTGGTGGCATTTACACTGGATTGTTGTGTTGTGCTGTTCGCAAGTCAGGAGACGAACTCCACCAAAATAAGACCAAGGAAACTGTCTACCGAATGTACACTTCTTGTTATGTTAAGTCGAAATCAGACTCAGCAAGTGACATCAAATCCTCAGATTAGATAGCCTTTTTTTGCTTTCTTTCATTATGTTTCTACAACTTGCTACCAAACCTTGTAATGTAAGAAAGTCAAAAAAAAAGGTCAACACAACCTGAATGTGATTTCAAAAATGTGAAGACGCATTTTTATTGCAAGGGCATTTTGTCAACGTTGGTGCATGCACACCATCGCCACATGCCCAAATAAACTGAAGTCAGCTTTCTTGAAGTCACCTTTGATGAAGTCACTCTGAGTCTAAAAAGTGCTTATTATCCTATCAGCTTCTGAATGTGCAAGGTGGTGCAGGTTATGTAATAAAGAAAGCATGCATAAAGGTGAGACGGAGTTAGAGTGTAGGAAGGAGACAAACGAAAGTAAATGAAAGTGCTTTGGAAAGACACCGGGGAGGGAAAAGTGCTTTAAGTGGTGTTCGCAGCAAATAATGTACAGAAATATCTGTGTGACCTTTATATATGTGTTCACTGTTTGTCACTTGTTCACAGATGATGACGGGAAATTCCTTTAATCACACACACAGAATCTCAACACAATGTAGCTGTAAAAACAAAAAAATTTAGTGAAACACTAATGTGTAGCTGAAGATCCAATAAACCTGCTCCTTTCCAGTATACACCATCATACCAATATTAATCAGTCCTCTACAGTATTGATCACTTATTCATCCTGGGTTGGTACAGTGTTATGCTCTTCTGGAAGTAACTGGAAGTTCAGGAATTGCAAACTCCATCAGTATATGAACTCACTATTTTGCTCTGTTGAGACTAAACGGTTGTAAATATTCATCTTGGATTAATGTTGCAGGAAGATTTTGATCCAAAGCTTCAAAGATAAATCAGATTATTGTTTCTGTTCTGTGCTTTTTTTGTTCAAATATTCATGGAGTTCAGTGCATCTACTCGGAACCACGGAGGGGAAATGTTGCAGATATGAGGGTCTTGTACATGTGCGGGAACTCATGCGTGCAAATGCAGATGATTTAATGGATCTTATTATGACGGGGCCAACCTAATGTGTATTTTATCAAAGGTTCAATAAATAGAAATTCCACTTTTCAAAAGATTCTGTCTCTCACATTTTCTTGCTTCCTAAGTTGTTTCGACTGTTTCAAAGTGTGTAACTTTTCACAGCTAGGGCTGGGGGGTGTTAACCGAACCCTGCACTGTCGCAGTCTTCACAGAGGCGAGTCTCTCTCTGTTACTTCCTGTCTCATCAACAGCCCACAAAAAGGAAACCAGACCCACCAGAGTTCATTTTGACAATCGGTAACACAATGATAGGCTAATCAGCTGTCGCATCGGTGGCACGCGATTCTGCAATTGAGGTGAAACACTGGAGCTTGAATGAACCGGGATTACAAAGTAAGATGACTCACATCAAGTATCATGAGATGCTGTTGAGTAGTTTTTTACAATTTCAAAGAAGCAGTTCAGATGTGTCTGTTGGTGGAGCTTAACTGTGTGCTGATGATGTTTTGGTAAATTAATGTCCTGTAATAGTTTTTCTCCTGTCAGTCTTTGACACCAGTGAATCAAAAGGTTTTGTGCCAGAAGTCTTTTTAGAGGAGCTTTAAAAACGTTGCTTGCTATTTTGAACAAGTAAAAATCATGATATCAAATTGAGATCAGAATAATTTTAGTTCCTGAAACCTCATTTGTCATTTCAAACAACAGCTACGGAGTGACCACAGTACATATTTACAGCAGGAAAGAATCTAGACAAGTTCTACATTGAACCGCAGCAGCTTTTCCTCAGTTTTATTGAAACTCCCGTACATTACCTGTCTATTTGTCCTTTTGTCCCCACAGACTGCTTCTCCATGTCTGCACCGACTCCCTCCAGTCCCACTGCGCCAGTTGTAGTCCAGTTTAAGATGGGCCTGTTCAGGGAGGTGGTTCGAGTCCCAGCTGGCAACCTGAGCTACCGTCATGCCCAGAGGCTGGCAGCTGAGGTCATAGAGCGCAAGGTAGCCTAACCCTTACACAGTCGGCCTCATTTCTCAGTCTTATGGCACTAAGCTGGAGCACTGTGAGAGTATTATACACCTGATATGAATATACATTAGCTGAGACAGTCCAGTGATTTAAAATTTTAGCTTCAGACTGTCGCACTCAACTGTGAGATAATTGTATAATGTCTTCTGTTGTTGTCTCAAGACCTAACAATAAGTCTGCGTAACAAACTCAAGGCATATGATTTGACAGAAGTAATTGTTCAGGAGGCAGGAGAGGTCTGTTTTAGGAGCTTTGGAGCTTACTAGAGATGAAAATGTTCATCTTTGTAAAGTAAAATACTAAAACTGCTGAGGTACCATTTTAAGAAACCAGAGCAGAGTGAAAATTGCAGTTGGTGTTCATTTTAATCCCCTTTAAATAGACACAAAAACTGCCTTCAGGGCATCCTTTTCTCTCCTTTTTAGTCTTACAGGTCATGTTTTTAAAACACATACGGCTGATTCTCAAATCTAACAACCACATAAACATGATGATAAAACATTTATTAATAGTACAAAAATAAAGTTGGAGGAGGCAGTCAGCCCAGTGAATGAAAACACACTCTAACCACAACACAGTCCCACCTGGAAAATATTCAGTTGATGTTTCAAGCCTCTCAGGCCTGTCAGCGGTGATAGGAAGTGGACTCTGAAAGGTCACCTTATGTATGAGGGAGGATTGTGTGGGTTACTGCAACAAATGCTGCTGTAGCGGTTTTCTGATGTATTCACTTTACTGTAACACCTGATTTAATCAGAATTTCAGCCTGTTCAGTCAAATGTCAGTTTAAAACCACCAAACCAACTCTAGGGCAGTTTTTCTTTAGTCTCTGTGACGTGCTAGACAGAGTTTTGAGCACATATGAATAAAATCTGTGAATAAAATCTACATAAAAGCAGACTAGAACCCTCCTTTTCACAGCCTCCTCCTATCACTAAACTTTGACACACTTATAAAGACCTTTTCAGGTGTATATTAAATTTAAATCTGCAGCCAGTTCCTAAATGGTGCATTGAAGATGCAGTTGAGGTTAAATAAAGCAGGTTGTGAGTTGCAGGTGTTGGTCTGTGTCTCTGTCGGCTGGTCTGAGCTTCATACTGCCTCAGTTAGAGTGACTGTGTGGTCGACAAGAGCACAGAAAACTTTCCGACCTCAGACGCGCACACACACACACACACACACACACACACACACACACACACACACACACACACACACACACACACACACAGAGTGGTGTGAGGAGCTGCATCGCACACACTAGCCCTCCTTTCCAACTTTGATCTGCTCTCGAGTTTCCAGGCAGCAGGCCAGCACTGTGTGTTACTTTGTGTGTGTGTGTGTGAGTGCACCGTTACTTGTCCTTTTTGTGCGTTCACTGTACACAAACCTGACTGCCAGAGTGTCACTGCAGTTGTGCCAGATACTGTATGTGAGTATCACTGCATCTCCAACACTAAAACCTCACACTTCTTTTTGCCTAACTGGGTCACACAAAAACAGATTGGAAAAAGTTTGCAGATTGAAAACCAAATTACCACATTTTAGAAATGTGCACATTGTGTTTTTTTATCATTTATATGATTGTATACATAATGTGTGTAATAATGGGAGCAGAGAATATTTTCACTTTTATAAGTGCATGATCTGACCACATTTTTTAAAGCACACTGTACAATCACAAGAGTGGAAACTGCTAAATACTGCTGTTAGAAATTTCCGATTATATACAGGCAGAGAAAAAATGAAGAAAGCTAAAGTCGATGATCGAAATAACTCTTGCTTTTAAGGGAAGTGACCCTTCACTCAGAAACTCACACAGAGCTATTTTTATTGATCGTCGTCCTACAGGTTCTGTATTAACAGCAGCACTTATCAGTGGAAACTCATCATACTTGTGGTGCATCATTTGTTGTGTCTTTAGAACAGTTTCTCATCTATGTGGCTTATTTCATGGTGGGTTTGCCTTGTGAAGATGTGAAATCATAGCTGACAGAATGAAGATAGCTATCTTCACTGTGTCCACCGTTAGATTGTATCATGCTTCATCTAGTACTCCTAAATCTTGTTTTTATCAAGATCTCTGCTTCTTATAATTTGTAGAATACAAATTAACTCTTTATGTTGTGAAATTTCAGCAATTTTATCTGAACGAATAATGGGTTTGTTGGATCTCTATTATTTTTTTTTTTGATTGATTATCCTTATAGCTCTTTTCTGTAAAGTGATTCAAATCTGAAGCAGAAGGCCTGGTTCGGTTTTCATGTTAGACAGCATACGGGCCGATATAATTAAATCAACCAGTATTGCCCTATAATGTCTGCTGATTTAAATTTATCTTATTGCTCGACTCAACCTGCTACTGCGTGTGTTCAGGCTCCAGACTGCAGCGTGGTGGGTGTCGGGGAGAAGATTCTGTTATTCCGGCATCAGCCCACATCTGAGCATCTGCTGCAGCGGCTGACAGACTGCGACGAGCTGAAGGATGGAGACCTCATTGAGGTCATCATCGCAGGTCAGGGGTCAAAAGACAGAGATTTAATCAGTCAGGTGGAGAGTTAAACAAAAACCTGTGGATTATCTCTCCATAACCTACTTTTCTACAGTTCCTTATCCGTTTAGTGTGACTTGCGGTTTGCTCATTCATCTTTTCAAATTCCACGTTGTGAAAAGAAAGGGGACTATTTTGCAGGGAAACTCGAATAAGTTCTTTTATTTTTTTGTGCTTTTACTGCAACCTTCACAAAGTAGTGCTGTCTTACAGTAAAGCTCATGTGTCAGGTGAGCCTTTAACTCAAAAACTGGAAGTCTGCTGCAAAAAGAATCCATTATGATCACAAGAGTAGCAACACACTGTTTTGAAAGAGAATGGCTACATCAGGGGAAACAGCTGTTCTTTAGACATTTCAGCCACAGTCACATGACTTTCATTAAATAGCAGGAAACAGTTTGTGAAGAATAGAAATTGCACATATTTTGACACTGTATTTTCCACAAGATTCTCATACATGTGGCCTTTTCCTAGCAAAAATGGAACCATATTTACTGCCGTTGATTACCCCCTGCAGCATGTAACATAAACTTTGAGTCTCAGAGCTCAGATCAGAAAAGAAAATGTGTCATTTTGGATGCTTTATTGGGCTACCGAATGTGTTCTGTGTTCTCAATGTCACATGTCTGTTGGTGTTAGATATTCTGTCCCTCCTTTTTGATCTGACTCAGGATCAGCCTCCGTGAATGAGATGAGATTCTGTCCACACTCGCTGGGAGTCCAGTCGTACCGGACCCCCACTTTCTGTCACCACTGTGGAGAAATGCTGTGGGGCCTCGTTCGACAGGGGTTGAAGTGTGATGGTAAAGCTGCTGTCTCACCTCCAAATACATCTTAAGAGTTTTATTAGCCGAGTGCTGCTAAAGTTTTCACAAAATCTCAAGCACTGTTTCTTTTTGTTTCTTTCTCTTCTTCTCCGCAGGTTGTGGGTTAGACTTCCATAAACGTTGTGCTTTCCATTTGCCCAATAACTGCAGTCGAGCACGCCGTCAGGTCAGCACCAGCCTCTCCCTGTTTCCACCACGACGACCCCCCACACACTCGCTGTCCAATCAGGCATCAGGCAGTCTGGAAGAGGTAAGGAGAGAATAGGAAGAAGCCGAACTAGCAGACGGTCATCTGTACCACTGATGGCTTTCCCTCTGTGTCCTTCATCAGATCAGCATGTCCAAGCCTACATCCAGGCCTCCATCGTGGGCCGAGCCTCCCGTCTGGCTGGGAGTCGGCTACGGTGCCAGCAGCAGGGCTCAGGTCCCTCACACCTTCCAGATCCACAGCTACACCAAACCCACCATCTGCCAGTACTGCCACCGGCTGCTCAAAGGGCTCTTCAGACAGGGGCTGCAGTGCTCAGGTGAGAGAGGAGGAGGAGGAACACCTTCTAGTCAGATTAGCGGAATTCCATCAAATAAATCTGTTTGTACACTACCGTTCAAAAGTTTAAGGTCACCCAAGCAATTTCATGTTTTCCATGAAAACTCACACTTTTATCCATGTGCTAACATAATTGCACAAGGGTTTTCTAATCATCAATTAGCCTTTCAACACCATTAGCTAACACAATGTAGCATTAGAACACAGGAGTGATGGTTGATGGAAATGTTCCTCTGTACCTCTATGTAGATATTCCATTAAAAATCAGCCGTTTCCAGCTAGAATAGTCATTTACCACATTAACAATGTCTAGACTGTATTTCTGCTTAATTTCATGTCATCTTCACTGAAAAACAAATGCTTTTCTTTCAAAAATGAGGACATTTCTAAGTGACCCCAAACTTTTGAATGGTAGTGTATATCGCGTGCAAGCTTCCCACTCTCTGCTAATGTCGTATTACCTGTAAACCAAAGTGTACTGTGAGTCCAAAGCAGCCAACAAAAACAAAAAATGGTTACAAAAGTTTTTAAATCAATGCAGCTGTTAAAAATAAAAAAATAAATGCAGGTATTAGCACATCATACATACAGTATGTCTTTATTGCTGTCTGTAAACCAGCAAAAAAAAGAAGTAATTTAAGCAATGATTTATTTAAGGTAATTGAGAAAGTGGCCCTTGACAAAACCAAAGAACATGTGTATCATGGTTAGAATTAAAAACTAAATTAAAGGAATCCTCATTAAAAATATTTTTTGTAAAACTCATTGTTAGATTATTTGAAATAGTCACTGAACATTGTGGGAAGTAGGCTTATTTGCTTTCATGCTAAGAGTGAGATGAGAAGATTTTCTGCTACATGTGGCCTACGCATGTGCATCAAGTGCGCTTTTGCTGCAACATAATCTTGTTTTCCTGGAATAAAACTTGACACTTGTGGTAATTACAGACATCATGACTGTCACAGTGCGTCACAATCATCCCCTGCTGTCCAAACATGGTTGTGTTCTGTGTGAAATTTCACAGCACTGGGTTACAGTCTGTTACGGTCGGGTCCTGATTACTGTTCAGGCCCACAATTCTTTTTCTCCCTACACTATGCACTGTGCACAGTCTGTCTCCTCAGCATCAGTTAATGCTTTTTGTCACATTGTGGTTTTCAAGGCTACTCCATGCTTCTTGACCTGTTGCAGGAAAATCCAACTCTAGACAAGAAAGCATGTTTGTAGCAAATCAAACAAAATGATGAACTCCCAAGTATTTGATGTCCACCTGAAAAAAAATCCATCTTCCATGCTAGCATTTATGTTACCATGCTTTGAAAAGAAATATAGCTTCACCTAAAAAAAGGTTTTAAAGCTCCCAAAAAAACTAGCAAATGTCAAAAACTCATCACTTACAATTTGCAGCTATTGAAATGACAAATGTTGTGCAGCCTGGTTTATAGATAAAACCATATTTCTACTCTGTGGCCATTTTTAGACGTTCTGTTCCAGCAGCGCATTGACTTTGATTCGTCATGTTTGGATTAGAGGCTCATGAGCTCACGCTGGTCCCAAAGAGGCCGATGCACTAGCTGTTGTCGTGTCAGGGAGCTGGTGTATCTCACCTGTTTGAGGAAGCAGATTGGGTTGAATTTTTACTGATTTTTAATGTGGACAAGATGAATTTTAATTATGAAAACTGACACTGAAATATGAATAATTTAGCCACAAGGATATTCTCATGACCTTGTGCTTTTCCAAACACCAGGGCCCTTCGTTTTCTGTCAGTGTTTCAACCTCCCATTGCTCCTCCTGTGATCATTTTTGCAGACTGCAGGTTCAACTGTCATCAGCGCTGTGAGCCTTTAGTCCCCAGAGACTGTCCGGGAGAGAGGAGAGGCGTCAACGGGGAAGGTGAGCAGCTCCCTGCAGCTTTTCATTCTGCATTCTGGACTTATTTAGATCAGGACTCTTTGAAAAGCCTCCCCTCCTCTAGTCTGATGTTCTCATGGCACTGAGATGAGTCAAAGATGATTCACCCTCCGTCTCAAGAATGTTTGATAGACTCGGCCTTTGGTCTGGTATAAATTCCCAGAAGCGTCCCGTTTGTCCAGTGGTGCTGATGATTAGCAGCATGATGACTCAGAGAAATGGGAACAAAGGCTGATGAGATTCAGAATGATTTTACCAGAGATCATGTTTGACCCGGGGATGACTTTAAACAGGGGCTGTACATTATATACCTGAATTACTGATAAAGAAAAACACTGAGAGGAGGTTAATCTGTGTAATTTTGTTGAAGTTTGAGTCATTTATCAAGAAAAATACAAACCAGTTTCTTTTTTCTGTGTCAGTATCATGTTTTTGACTGTTGGTTAAACAAAACAAGCTATGTAAAGACATCACTTCGGCCTTTGTTTTGAATATTTATAGATTTATTGACTTTAACCCTCATGTTGTCCTGCAGGTCAAAATTGACCTGTTTTAAAGTTTGAAAATGTGGAGGAAAAAAAATATTTTCACAGTGAAACTTCTGATGTCCACGTTTTCAACATTTTTGGGAAATCTTTGAACATTTTTTGGTGAAAAAAAAGAAATGTTAAAAATGTTTCTTTAATAACATTCACAAAAAAATCAACCAAAATCCAGCGAAATTCGCTGGATTTTGGTTGATGAATGTTCTTAAAGAAAATATTAGAAGTTTTACTGATATATATATATATGTAATCACTTTAGACATTTTTAGGATTTTTTTGGAAGATTTTTACTCATTTTTTTGAAAATATTTCCAAGAATTTTCTTGCCAAATTTGGGGGATTAATTTTAAAATAAAACTTTTAAAGGGAAATTTTTAAGGAATTACTGTTTTTTTCTTCCTGAAGGTTTTGCACATTTTCAGAAATTTGGGGAATTTTTATGCTGAATTTTTGGATTTTTTCAGACAAGGAAACAATATTTTTTTGGTGCCTGTAAATGAAGACAACAGGAGGGTAAAAAAAAATGTAAAAACAAAAACGAGGGGATCAATAGTTGCTCCCTTCATATCGTTCATTCATGATGCTCTTTTCCCAGAATCCTCAGCAGCTGGTAGCGCCTGCCCACCAGACCAAGAGGACACTGAATCAGTGGACACTATGATACTAGATATCTCTGACGATGAGATGTCCTCTGATGGTGACTCACTGGCCGAAACCGAGGAAGCCGAGCAACTGCGAGAGCCGATGAGGTCAGAGGGTCAATTAGTTCTTCTGACGATGTCGTCTCAGCTAAAAGTCCTGTAGCTGCAGATGATGTCCTGATGTCATCAGATGTTTGCATCTGATTTGCAGCTGCTGTCGTACATCACCTTCACACACACAGACCAAAACACTCATCTGTCCTCTCACTCATCGCTGAATTCATCTGCATGACAAACGTTGTTGTAGGAGTGAACTTAATCCACACTGCCACCTAGAGGCAACTGCACTGTCTAGAACAGGGGTGTCAATCTCATTTTAGTTCAGGGGCCACATTCAGCTCAATTTGGTCTG
Source organism: Amphiprion ocellaris (assembly GCF_022539595.1). Taxonomy (NCBI): domain Eukaryota; kingdom Metazoa; phylum Chordata; class Actinopteri; family Pomacentridae; genus Amphiprion; species Amphiprion ocellaris. The sequence goes on from NC_072788.1 coordinate 13,816,576, forward strand.
AAGTGGGCCAGACCAGTAAAATCACAGCATAATAGAGAAACAAAATGACAAAAAATGAGACAAACGACACGAAATGAAACAAAAAAGCGAAAAAAGTGGACAAAAAAAGACAAAAAATCACAAAAACAAGACAAAAATGGCAAAAAAGAAACAAAACTACAAAAACATGAGACAACTAAAAAAGGCAAAAAACAACAAAAACAAGAGAAAATATTACAAAAATAAGGCACAAAATGACAAAATCGAGCAATAAAATGGCAAAAAAATGAGACAAATGACACAAAACAAAAAAGAGACAAAAAAATGTCATTAAAAACTTACAAAGCGACAAAAAAGTCAACAAAAACAGGACAAAAAATTACAAAAATGACACAAATTAGACAAAAATGACAACAAAAGAAACAAAATGACAAAAATAGTCAAACTACACAAGCCAGACAAAAAAACACCAAACGACAAATGACACACAAAACAACAAATAAAGCAAAACACAAAATGACAAAAAGCAACGAAAAACACAAACGAGACAAAAAGGAAACACAAAACCACAAAAACATGAGACAAACGACAAAAATCAGACTAAAAAAACAACAATAACAAGACATTACAAAAACGAGACACAAAAGAACAATGAGCAATCTAGTATTGTACTTCATGATCAAAACAACTTGTCATGGTCTAGAAATTATTTTAAATTGATAGTTTTACTAATTTACAATCTGCAGTTAATGTCTTCTCTGGAATTTTTACACTTTACAAAGTCGTCCAGCAGGCCGGATTGGACCCTGTTGGGGGCTGCTTTTGGTTTGTTTGACACCCCTGGTCTAGAATCAGGTTTTTTTTATTTCTGAACAAGGCTTAGCTGTAGTGTTTTTTTGACTTTCGTTCTTGTCACTTTTGTCCTTTTTTTTTCCTGTCCATCAGTCCATGTTTCAGCAGCAACATCCCCCTGATGAGGCTCGTCCAGTCGGTGCATCACACTAAGAGGAGGGCTGGAGGCGTCCTGAGGGAGGGATGGCTGCTGCACCACACCGACACAGACACACTGGTGAGAAACACACATTCACAGTGTATACGTGTGTCTATATTTAGGTGGTCAGCTGTTCTCACTGGAAACCAAAATTAGTTGAAACTGTCAGACAAAAAATTATCCTAAAAAGCAGAGTATAAACCAGAGATGTCAAACATGCGGCTGGATACGACTTTGTAAAGTGTAAAAATTACAGAGAAGACATTAAATGCATTTTGTAAATTTGTAAAACTATAAATGTAAAATAATTTCTAGACCATGACAAGTTGTCTATATTGCTCATTGTTCTTATGTCATTTTGTCTCATTTTTGCAACATTTTGTCTTGTTTTTGTTGTTTTTGGTCTTTTTCTGTCTGGCTTTCATCGTTTGTGTCACTTTTTTGTTGTTTTATGATTCCTTTTTGTCTCGCTTGTGTTTTTTATCTCGTTTTTGTCATTTTGTGTTTTGCTTTTTTCATTGTTTTGTATATCGTTTTGTCATTTTGTTTCATGCTTTTGTCATTTTTTGTCTCGTTTGTCCATTTTTTGTCACTTTGTAACTTTTTTGTCATTTTGTTTCTCGCTTTTGTTGTTTTGTGTCTCATCTTTGTAATATTTTGTCTTCTTTCTGTCGTTTTTTGTCTGTGTTAAAGTAAACTATATCGTTCAGTTCCAGATTCCTGTGACTGAATGTTTTGTGCCTTTGTAGACACTCTGTGATCTGTAAGTTGTAATGTGTAAATGATAAACTGAGGCATAATGTTGTTGAAATTGAATTTATTTTTCTTAACAAATTTCAGTTTGGTCATAATGTTTTTTAAAAGATAGTTCCTTATTTGTGAATATTTTCAGAATGTACTTTTTTGCACTAAAACAAAGGAAAAAAGTACATTTTCTTTGGCTTTGGACTTATGTTTACATGTTATAAGTTACAGATACCATATTGTTCTTTCTTCACCTCCATTTTTTGCCTTTTTTTATCCTTGTGCACACAGCTACCTACATGTGTATTCCTACACACAATTGCAGATTTGTCTTTTATTTTCTCAGAGGAAACGTCATTACTGGATCTTGGACTGGAAGAGCATCACTCTGTACCAGAACGACAGCAGCACCAAGTACTACAAGGTAGGATCCCTGCATGACACAAACAGATAGAAACAGGCAGAGCAACTCTTATATTGTCTCATAAGTCTTATATAAGTAATTTAATAATCAATTTATCAGTTAATTGTTTATTCTGTTAAGAAAACAAGTCAAAATTCTCTAATTCCAGCTTCTTAAATGTGAATATTTTCTGGTTTCTTTACTCCTCTGTAACAATAAACTGAATATCTTTGAGTTGTGGACAAAACAAGACATCTGAGGACAATATTTTCCTTTGGGAAGCACTGACTGGCATGATTCATCATTTTCTGATATTTTATAGACCAAATAACTAATCAAATAAATAGTAATTAGTTGCAGCCCACAGTCAGTGACTGACACAGCTGTAGATCTTTTTAAACATTTATATACAACTGTAGGTGAAAATAATCCATCGTTTGTTCATCTTAAGTTGATGGAAATCACCTTATTTCTGTTGCTGATTTAATTGTTTGTCTTTTCAGACCTCAGAAAGACAATAAACTCCAACACAGATAATTAAATAATGTCAGTTTGAAACGATATATCTGTTCATGCTCATACTGGCAGCTAGACACCGATCAGCCACAGCATTAGAAGCAGACAGGTGACGGTAATAACACTGATTATCTCGTTACTGTTGCACCCGTCAGTCAAGCAGAAAATGAGCAGTCAAGGCTTGAAGTTTGTGTGTTAAAAGCAGGTAAAATGGGCAACATAGGAATCTAAACAGCTCTGAAGAGGACCAGACGGTGAAGGTGAGAGAACATTTCCTAAACAGGAGGTCAGGTGTGGCGTTCCTGATGTTCTGTGGTTAGTAAATACCAGAAGTGGTTCAATGCAGGACAACCAGGGAGCTCAGTGATGTGCTAGCAGAGTGTAAATACTGACCCCTGCCTGCTGCTGAGAGCACCTGTAAAGACGGAGCAATGGGGGAAGCCGGACTGGTCTGATCAGTAAGGTCTTCATTCCCATCATGTGGACTGTTTAGTGCAGGTACGTTGTTTACCTGTGGAAGAGATGGCAGCAGGATGCACCATGGGAAGAAAGCAGGAGGCAGAGTGATGCTGTTGGGAAACCTCGGCTGGCATTCATGTGGATGTTACTTTGACACACACTACCTAACTCAATATTGTTACAGACCACAAATTCCTCAGATTTCAGCCAAACCGAGCATCTGTAGGACGAACTACAAGTTTGACCACAACCTCACAGCTTCCAGATGTAAAAGCATCTGCTGTGAACGTTTGGTCCCTGATTTAACAGGACACTTTCAGAGGTTTCTGGCCGGGTCAGAGCTGTTTTAGTTCACAGTATCAGGCAGGTGGTTTTAATCTTGTGGCTGATGGATTTATGGTGATGTTTTAAACCGGCCTATCTAAAATAAGTTAAAAGTAACAAAGCAAAGGTGTATAAAGATCACTCGTGAGCATCATTATCTAAATTATGAGTTATTCCGTCTCAAATCAGAAGAGGTCTTCTGCTGGACCATTTCTAATCTGCTTGAAACTTTTTATCACAAACCATGGATATATTAAAATGGCATTTGTGAATTTCTGGAGAGATAAATCAAGTACTTTGTAAAATAGATTTTTTTGAAAAATGGCCCGTCGACACAGCAGGTTTTTTTTGACACATTGAAATTTGAGGTTGTTTAAATGGCAATATCTCAGGAACTATTAAATATTAAAGGCTGAAATGTTCACCTTCATCTTTCATCGTGCCATTCATTTACAATTTGTAATCTGGACAAGTAGATCTAATGATTTTGGATAACTTGTATGAAAAACAATGAAGCCATCATCCCATCTTTTGAGCACATATTAACAAAAACAAGGACAGGAGCAGAAGTCAACTGGTGATATTTTCTGAAACATGTAGTTAGTTACATGCACTGTTCCCTCTAAGCTGCGCGCGTGCGCAATTGCGCACTGCTGACACGGTCTCCGCGCACAGAAAATCTGCGCTGCGCACAAAAAAAAAATCCAACCTAAATTGTAAATAAAGTAAACACAACAATTCATTCTGTGCTATTTTTCAATGTGAGTCAGTGAGTGACCGGTGACTGGCTGCTGCAGCCAATGATGCGATTCACATACGTATTTAACATAGACTGTATATAATGGTATTTACGCAGCTAATCAACGTCAGGCGTCCTTATGTGCAGCCATCGTTGTTGTCATAGATATGAATGAGTAGATAGGACACGCCCCTTTGAGCTGCGTGCTACAGCGAGGCTAAGCTAGTGGGGGCAAAGTTTCAGTGCATTCTGTTGATGTAGACGGCGTGAAAACGGAAACAACAAGTATACCGGCTAACTGTGCTGCATACAGTTACACACTACGTCGTACGATTGAGACAAGGAAACTTGGAATGACTTTTCATAGGTAAGAATAGTTTTTGGCTCTTTTTTCATTATGAACTCTTGTTGAGAGCTTCCAGTCTATTAGAGCTAACTAGTTAGCCACTAGCAAAACACTAAGGCGAGCTAGCCGCTTGACAACCAAATACTAGACGATTAATAGTAGCTGTAGTATAGTTGTACAAGCAGTAGTAGTAATACTAAAAGTACAAGCAGCAGTAGTAGTATAAACAGCTGTTAGAGTCGTAGAAGTTGTATCAGCATTTGTAATAGTATTACAAGTTGTAGTAGCAGTGCCAGTATCAGCAGTAGTGAGTGTACAACTGCTACTACTAGTAGTAGTCACATTGCTATTACTACCACCAATACTACCAATAGTAGTTATAAAGCCTAACTCATGTATATCCAGATTACCATCTATGTTCTTCCTCCAAACCCATTTTATGATTGGGATTACAGGCAGTTCTTTAGGACTGCTCTCAAATAATTGAAATGTTACTAAACAAGGTTATACTTATCAAATTAAATAGCTCTGGTCTCCAGTATATTGGCGAATTTGGTTATTTGTACTTAATTTATTAGCATGATTTCTTTTTAATATGTTGTGTACAGACTTAATTACTTCTCTGTCTACTTTTCTTACTCCATGTAGGTTTCCCAGAGACTATGGGTTGAGGAGGAATTGGAAGTTTGTCGGCTTAGACCTGGTGTCATTCCATCAGTGTTAAACTTCCCGGCTCATCTTGGAAGAGTACGTGCCAGAAAGACCACGACCAAGCAGCCTTGAGATCTTAGGCAGCGTCTCCCTGAGGTGGGTGTCGACGGTGTTCACAGTCAGGTCTGTGGTAATCCTGTCAAAAAACAAAACAGAAAAAAATCTAGATTATAAATCAACATGTAACCAAAGCACTCTGTGTATAACGCCATAGTATAGGATGTAGTTCAGAAAATGTCAAAGTATAGTATGCTTTACTCAAGAATAACATAGTCTTTACGTCAATGATGGATGGTGTAGCAACAACACAGTGAGAGAGACAACATGTACACCTGATGTGGAACTATTGTGTCTTTCATTGAGACCTTCCTACCTTCCCAGGGAGTTCGGGAATGTAATTGTCTGCGTTGTTTATATTCCTCCTGATGGTAGCGCAGCGAGAGCGGCCAATCTTGTAGCCGATTGCGTTCATAAACAACTGCAACGCACCCCTGCTGTTCCAGTGATTATTGTTGGAGACTTTAATCACTGCAGACTGGAGCTATCCTCACCAGGCTTTCATCAGTACGTTTCATGTCACACACGGGATAAAAAAGTGCTAGACAAATGTTTTTGTAACATAAGTAATGCATATATTGCTAAAGCAAAGCCCCCACTTTCAAACTCTGATCATAATATGATACAGCTCATCTCACAGTATAAGACAGTTCTGAAAAGAACCAAACCACAAACTAAGTCAGTGACTATATGGGACAGAGATAATCTGGAGAGGCTTAAGGCATCATTTATGTACACCAATTGGGAGATCTTCCATGAATTGGACTTGGATGAGGCTACGGACACAATTTCTGATTATATTCAGTTCTGTGCAGACAGTGTCATGAGTAAAAAGGATGTGACTATATACCCAAACAACAAGCCTCATATAACAAAAAATGTAAAGGACTGTATTAACAGAAAGAAGATGGCCTTTAAAAAGAAAGATCGAATGGAGATAAAAACTCTGCAAAAGGAACTGAACAATCTTCTGAAAGAAGCCAGGAGGCGCCACAGGGACATTCTGGAGAACAATTTCAAGGAAATGGACTCCAAAAGACTGTGGAATAACATGAAGTCCATAGCAAATATGAACCCAGCAAGGAGAAAGCTCATCACTGATGATGAGCAGAATAAAGCTGAGGAATTTAACGACTTTTTCTTAAGGTTTGAAAAGCAAGGCATCTCAGAACAGTGTGTGTCTCTGCTAGAAACTCTGCCAGATGACCCTGGAGGAAGGATTACAATAGAGCCACACTGGGTCAGATCCACCTTCAAAGGAGTGTCCACAAACAAATCCCCCGGACCGGATGGCATCTCTGGAGTACTTTTAAAAGAGTGTGCAGAGGAGTTAACTACAGCTTGGTGTCCCATCTTCCAGCTTTCAGTAGACTCACATACTGTTCCTACCATCTGGAAAAGATCTATTATTGTGCCTATTGCCAAGAAATCATGCCCAACAGAAAACAACGACTTTAGACCTGTGGTACTAACGTCAATAGTAATGAAATGTTTTGAAAATGTCATTGTCACTCTACTAAAAGCAGAAGTTAGTCCTTTGCTTGACCCATTTCAATTTGCGTACAGGCATAGAAGAGGTACTGATGATGCAATCAATAGCCTGACTCACTTTGCACTCAAGCACCTAGAGGACCCTAAAGCATATGCCAGAGTTTTATTTGTTGATTTTAGTTCTGCTTTTTATACGCTTCAACCACACCTGCTTTTATCTAAATTGAAACACATGAATGTTAATCCTTTATTAATTAGATGGTATCATTCCTTCTTAACCAATCGGCAGCAAGTCAGAGTGAATCAAACCTTATCGAAGCCAAAACTTGCCAATACTGGTGTTCCGCAAGGGTGCGTCAGTTCAGCAATACTGTTCACACACTATACTAATGATTGCTCTAACAGAAATTCCAACAGTTTTGTTTTTAAGTTTTCTGATGATACTGCCATATTAGGCCTTTTGCACAAGAACGAAAACCCCTCAAATTACTTTTCAGAAGTCGAACATTTTACCCATTGGTGTGACAGCCATAACTTGATTTTAAATGTCAATAAAACTAAAGAAATGGTCTTAGACCCAAAGTTAGTCGGGGATCATAGTCCTGTGGTTATACACAACACTGCGATTGAGCAGGTTTCCAGCTACAGATACCTTGGGCTCCACATGGACAACAAGTTTACCTGGAGCACTTATGTTGATAGTCTGTGCTCTCGGCTCCAACAGTGGCTCTACTTTTTGCGTAGACTTAGGCTGTATGGAGTCAGCAGAAAGCTCATGTTCATGTTCTACCAGGCAGTGATTGAGAGTCTGCTAAGGTATGGCATTAGTGCTTGGTATGGAAACCTCACTGTGCAGTCAAAAACAAAATTACAAAGACAAATCAACAGCGTGATGAAAATCATGGGGGTGACGAATCATCAGCCCCTCAATGCACTGTATGAGCGATCTGTTCTGAGACAGGCTCAGAAGATACTGGCTGACCCCTCACATGTGCTCTATCCAGAATATGATCTCCTATCCTCTGGGAGGAGATGCAGGGTACATATGGGTTTGAAGAGATTTAAAAACTCCTTCTTGCCAAAATCGGTAATGCTTTTAAATAGGGACGTCTGAGAATCACTATGGTGTTGCATGTTTGATAACTCTTGTATTCTATATGATGTATGGAATATGTATTACTTTTTTTTTTGTTTTTTTGTTAGGGCACTTCAGCACAAGTCCAAGACAAATTTCCCTACGGGGACAATAAAGTATATCTTATCTTATCTAGTATGGCCTGTAGTTCATAGTACAGCATGTTGGCAAGAAAAAAAACAAACAAAACATAGATTATTATGTGGTTCAAAAAGTGCAGTATATTGTCAAAATAGTATATAATTCAAGAAAACATCATAGTATAATATGTCATCTAAAAAATGCCATAGAATAATAATTTCATCGCACAAGTAAAAGTATAGTAACTTTTAAAACTGTTAGAAATCTTTTATGTTGCTAAAAAAAAAACTAAAACAAAAAAAAGGTCACAGTAATATGTCAATTAAAAAAGCCTATAGTATAGCGTGTCGCCCAACAAACATCATAGTATAGCATGTCGCTCTAAAAACGTCACAGTATAGCCTTTAGTCCACAGCTGTCAGTAGGTGAGGAGCAACACAAAAACAGTCCAAACACTGGTTTCCAGAGGGTTTGACGAGAATTTATTTGAGAGTACGTTTACAACAACACAACATGTGAGGGGGTTAAAAACAAATGGATGTTAGTAAAATAAAAATAAATAAACAGAACTAAAAGTGAACTTCATGTTGACACTGATGGGCATTCCAACCAGGAACAAAGTAAAAGATAATCAATACGGAAAAAAACTCTTCCTGTTCACCTCTTAAAACCCAAAAACACACCGCAGTAGCACCCTAAACTAAAACTACCAATGGGTTCCCTGTTTTACTTTCTGAACAATTCAAAGGTCCCTCTCTATCTCCCCACACATCCACCAACCACTGGAACACATCTCCAAAGTTCTGCTGGGCCAGCTCAGCTTCCCCTCAGAAGAAGTGCCGCCACCTGCCAGATGAAGGAGCCTTGTGAGAGGCAGCTGGCATCGTGATTGGACTGTACTTTGGTCTGTTCCAATCCAGCTTCAGCTCCAGAGACGGCAGGCGGGACGAGTCAACGGAGGCCGGGTGGACGAAGGCATGCAGCTGAGTACAATCCAGAAAACAACAGAGGAGGAGTGCAGTGGCCCAGAGCCAGAACAACCAGAGTAGCATGGTATGTCTCTTAGAAAACATCATAGTATAGCCTTTGGTATGAAAAAACGCCATCATATACATCGTATATTGTACAAATAACAAGTCAAAGGAAAGAGACATACATTGTAGAATTGTAGTAATTGTGGGCTGACTGATTTACTGATTATCAGTATTTTATTTTTTACTGATTTACGGTAATAAATACATTTAAAAATGGCCCTACTTTGGCTCTGAACCTTTATCTACCTGTGGTCGCTCTGTCTTCTGGAGTGATTTGATTGGTTATACGTCACGAATAAAACTTCTTTAACTTAACATCTGTAAACAAAAAAGCGTATCAACAAAGTTTTCTGTTAGAGTTTGTGTTCTTCTAAGTTTAACTCCAAGATTTTAAATACTTTCATTTACTGCAAATGAATATCTCCTCCAAATGTCTCACTAATAATCATTATCAGCCTTAAAAACCCACAAAACACCCCTCTATACTCCACCACACTTAGTACAGTCTGGTTCCCCCTTCTATAAATCTGCTTGGAATCGTCCACTTCCTGTTTGTCAAAGTGGCCTTCTACCTGGACAGGTTTTGTTGGAGCTCATGCAACAAACATTTTGGGTAACTGCACTTTAATATAGATGGATGACACTGAATTAGAGTCTGTTTTAATGAGACTGAGTTAAGATGTGTAGCTCTGTCATTAAATAGAAAATTATTTCTCAGAATTCACAGAGAAAAGTCTGAAATGTTTGCTAGGTTAGCATCCCACATGTTCTTTGGCTCAGCTAAAGCTAACTCTCCAACTTCTGGATCTCTTGAGTTGCTTGTTGTTAAATTATCTTCCTAGAGGTGCTGAAGCTCAGAATGTCTGAGATGTTTGTTGAGAATAAGCTCATTCTTAAGTCTTCTCTGAACTGTCCTCTTTTGTTTGAACTTTCCCTAAACTTAGGAGTTAATGACAGAGCAGTACATCCAGACTCAGTCTCATTTATGTAGAGATTAAACTTCAGTGTCATTCATTGATGTTAAAGTGCAGTTTTTCAAATGTTTGTTGCACATGCTCCCGACCAAACCAGTCCAGGTGGAAGACGATGTGAAGAGAAAGCTGCAGAGGATGAAGATCACACATTTACGCTGGAAATTAATGTCCTTTAATTAGACATTGTCATGCAAAAGTTGGATTTCCCTTTAATGATGTTCAAATCTTTGTTGAGTGTTTTGTTGATGTTGGTTTCTAAATGTTTTCTGACACTCGGCCCCAAAGATTAAAACCTTCTACGGCTCACAAGCTGCGACAATTCACACATTATCAACTATGTTTCTGACTAAACTAAGATAAAAAGTGAAAAACTGCCTGATTCCTGCATCATGAATGTAAATCTTTTTGGTTTTTATGACCGTAAACTGAATATATTTGGGCTTGACATTTTATAACCAAAACAAGAAATGAATTACTGGAGAAAACGACAGATTAATGGACAAAGAAAATGTGTTTTCCAACATATATGGCTGAATTACTCCATTACAAGATACATACAATTTTAATTCAATTTTATTTATATAATGCCAATTACAGGTCAAATTGTCTCAAGATGCTTTATTTTTATATTTTTTGTCATATTTAAAATATGACAAAAAATATAAGTAAGAAATTGAAACCTCTTGACTAATCCAATTTATTATTTAGTTTTTAAGAGACTAATTGACAATTCAAACTTTCTCCACTAAAACTAATAAACATGAGGTCAAATAGAAGGAACAGTTTTAAATACTGCAGTCCCACGATGACAAGAATAAAGTTTGTCAACAAAAAGTAAATCTGCTGGTGGATTCCATTAAAGTCCTAATAAAGGATAATCAAGTGTGATACTAAAGGTTTGTGGTGCTAAAAATGTCAAAGATATCGAGTTGAACATCTGGATGGAGGTTGATAAAAGTTGACCTCCCTTCATTTCTCTGGAGCGACTCCATGGATTTTATGGATGGTGGTTAAAGACCTGCTCTTCTAGTGGTCTTCCTTCTAGTCGCTGTAAAAAGTCAGTCCATCCTGGCCGACTTCAACACCTCTTCATGACAACTTGTTCTGCCTCCGACCTCGTGGAAACTCAAGAAACTCGGGAAAACCTGTCGAGACTCGAAGAACTCGTGGAGACTCGAAGAACTCGTCGGGCGGGGGAAGGTGTGGTGGGCGGTGGAGGGAGGTGGGGGAGTAGAGGGGGGAGGCCGCCACCCACCTCCCCGCCTACTCTCCGCCCTGACTCCACCCAGACTCCGCCTTGGCTCTGCCCATGTGGTCACTTGGAAACTGCGATGACAAAGGGAGGACGAAATTATTTCTTTTTATCTGATCTGTAGCTCAGTGAGTTAAGGATTTGCCTATGGAGCTGCAGGTCGCTGGTTCAAGACCAGACACTTCTTAAATTTTCTCAAAATCCTGACAAAGACGAACAAAGAAAAGTGCCGGTGGCGGGTCTTGAACCTGCGACCTTCCAGTTGGTAGTCACTCTTCTTTTCCCCTGAGCTACTCGCTCAGATACTAATTCTTCTTTTTTTTGCGCATTTATCATCTATTTTTTGTCATTTTCGAGTTTTTTTTTTAACTCGAGTCTCGACTCGACCGTTTTTCTCAGGAGGTTGGACTTCAGCCTTTGTGCTGGAGGGTGGAACCCTCAGTTCCAAGACTTTCCAAGCCTCCACACCTCCCGAGTCCTCAGGACCTGAGCTTTCACACAGTCTGAGGGCTGAAATTTTCTAAGTCCCACAGTAGTTCTCTGTTAGTTTGAACCTTCAGACAGTCCAAGGACTGAAATCTTCGAAGTTCCTGAGTAGTTCTCTGTTAGTTTGAACCTTCAGACAGTTCGAGGACTGATATCTTCTAAATTCCTGAGTACTTCTCTGTTAGTTTGAACCTTCAGACAGTCTGAGGGCCGAAATTTTCTAAGTCCCACAGTTGTTCTCTGTTAGATTTAACTTTCAGACAGTCCAAGGACTGATATCATCTAAGTTCTTGAGTAGTTCTCTGTTCGTTTGAACCTTCAGACAGTCTGAGGACTGAAATCTTAAAAGTTTCTCAGTACATCTCTGTTAGTTTGAACTTTCTAGTTGACAGAAGCCTTAAAACTTGTGACCATGAGTCTTGATTTCACATTTAGACCATCCATCTGAGTTCTTCTCAGACCTTCACCTGTGGGTTTTTTAGAAATACTCAACAAACTTTGATTCTCTTCACTGAACAGTAAAGTTTGTGGAGATCAGAAGGTAACATTAGTTTGATCGATGCCTTCAACCTCTAGTAGACTTTATCTGGAAATCAGTTTTCTGAAATGAGTTCTTAGTAAATCTGTCCACAATCAAACCAAGAACATAGAAAGAGGAAATGTTTGAAGAAACAACTTGATGTTTTCATTTCAGACTAGAAAACACTTGAAGGCCTCTATCTGTTTTTGCTCTTTTGATCATTTTATTGTTTCTTCTGTTTAATTTGATCTTCTAACGTCTAACTCGTGCCCTTTCAAAGGTTTTATCTTTAGTTTGATCCTTCTTAAATGTTTAGTTTTGCTCTTTTCTCACCTTTTATTCTGTTCTAATGTCTGATCTGATTTCGAAATGTTTTGTCTTTTTAATGTTTAATTGTTGTTTTTTCAAATGTTTTATTGGCTTGTTTCAAAAATTTCCTTTCCCAATGTTTAATTTTTAGATTAAATCTTTGTTAAGGTTTTTCTTTTTAAATGTTTTACCACCTTTTAATGTTTAATTTTCTTTTTTAATGCTTCACTGTATTTTCTGTTTAATTCCTATTTAAAGTTTTATTGTCTTTAAGATATAATTTTCTAATTAAACATTTAATTTTTTAATTAAATGTTTTGACTTTTAAAGGTTTAATAAACTAATTAAATGTTTTGTATTTTTCTAAATGTGTAATATTCTTGTTTAATTGTATTTTTTAAATGTTTAATCATCTAAAATATTTCATCTTTAATGTTTAATATTTTTGTTTAAAAAATTTTTGTTTAATTTCATAATTACATGCTTTGTATCTTCTGTTTAATTATCTAATTAAATATTTTGTCTATTATAATTTAATTGTATTTAATGTTTAATTTTCTTTTAAAAAGCTTTATTATAGTAAATGTTTTTTTCCTTTGATTTAATTGCTTTTTTACTGTAGTTTATTTCTTTAATCTTTTTTTCTGTCAAGATTTTAACCCCAACCTTAAAAATGAATCAGAATGAAAATACTTCTGTTGTCACAATCATGAGTTAGGCAATTATTCAGTTTATCAATTCAACTTTATTTGTTTAGCACCTTTCACACAGATTACAAAACTAAACAAGCAAAGAGAAAAAACTATGCTAAAACTATGATTAAAACTCAAAAAAAAAAAAAAAAAGATTTAACATGGTAATAAAATATGTTGTGTCCAGGGGATGGAGGGACTTTATTGAAGTCTTCTTGGGCTCACATGGTAAATCATTTAAAATATAAACTTGATATTCAGTCTAAGGAAACTGCAGAGTGACAGAAGAACCAACAATATCTCCTGTTTTCTCCTTTAATGAGTCGACTCTTCTTGTGCTTTCAGACCAAAGAACTACAGACTCTTCACAACCTGCTCAAACTCTTGGTACAGGACCTCACCACACGGGTCAAGAAGGTTTCCGTCTCATTTCTACTCTGAAGCTCACCTTCTCCTGCTCAAACTGCTGACAAATGTTTCTGCTGCTCTAAAGTCTGGTCTCCAGAACTTCCTAAAAACTCTCAAAGTCTCTTCTGCTGCAGGTTGCTTTGTAGAACTGTTACAGAAAACCTCACTAAACCACATGGAGGGGCCTCAAGATAGTCGTCCAAATGAAACCATACAAAAACCAAACTAGCACAACCCAGACGCTAAAGTCTCCTGCAGCCTACCAGAGAACCTCTGAGAACAGAGAATCAGGACAGGAACTCTTACCTTCTGGACAACCAACGCTGGTTCTCAAACAAGAATACAGAATGTGTCTGACCAAAAACCTCTGAAGACTCACTACAGCCAAGATAAAGACACAACTCAGCTGTACCAAATCCACTAATCACTGCACACATTAGGACCATGTGCTAACTGTGGCTAAAGAACCTCATTTACCAAGACAACTATCCAGTACAAAGCCCTAAAACACACCAAGAAACACATTAAAGACGATTTTACTGCTGGAAGCTGCAAGCCAACGCCTAAAAAACAAGCTAAAGCAACGGCGCCAAACCCAGTTCAGTGGTGAAGACAAGCAGAGGAAATGTTTGTCTGCAGCTCAATAAAGCAGGAAGACACTGAGCTGCTCAGGTGTTCCTGATAACACCAAGCAGCCACCTGGACAGCCAATAGGAACACAGCTTACTGGAAGTCCAGAGGGCTGGCTTAGTGAAGGAAATTTAGTTTAAAGTTGAAGCAGAAAGTTAACAAAGAAAGTTGAAAACCACCTTCTGATCCCTGAAATCTCTGAGTTTTCACACAAAGAACACCTGAACATGTCAAACTGGTTTCATAGTAGAACCATCATTGTAAAAACGTCATAGTATGGTGTGTTGCTCAAAAAACATTAGGACCCGGCTGTCAGGGGACAAACATGTAAGAAACATGAGAACAGAGAGAACCCAACCAGTAGGTCACAGTTTATCATCCCCCAGTCATCTCCTGAAGTCCATATGGTGAGAGACATCAGTATCTGGTTGTTAATTTACCAGAGGATGCTTATAATCATGCTGATGTGGTCTGTACTCTACAGTATTTTAGTGACTCAATAAATGCCTAAGTTGTTTTTTATTAAATGCTTTTTAGTTTTTATTAAACATTTAATAGCCTATATGTAATCAATAAATGGCCTTTGTCTATCTTAAGAAAAACTCACTCAGAACTCTGATATGTTAACAGTACTAAATAAATCAATAAATACATGCATACACACAAAAATAAGTTAATACATTAACTGTGTTAAGTTAAGATTTAGATTTTTAAAAAAGTTGTTGATGTTTTTGCAGAATCCAGTATTACTCACTGGTTGGTCATTACATTTTGTTAGTTTGATTTCACTGTTTAAAATGATGCCACCTCTTTTCAGACAGAACCTGTGATAATAAAACAATACAAAATTTTTAGTTCTGTTATAATAAAGCACTTAAAGCTTTAAGTATGGCTAAATGTTTTTTTCAGAATTAAATATATCACTCCTTAGGTGGTAGTGGCCCCAAGTTCAGTAAAGTTGGAAAGATATTCACAGATTCGGGCTTCCAGCATCAATAACTCATTAGATATAGGTTGTCAAAACATAAACGGTGCCTCTTTCCCATTGTTGCAAGGCAGACAATGTGCTACAAACCCAGTTTTATCAAAAGTAGCTGTCTTTCAAGCTACAGGAATAACATTGGTGTCTATGGAGTGAACAGGGTCCGTCTGCAATTTGCAAAACCACTGCAACAGTAAAGAGAGACAAATATTCAATAACTTCACTCTTATACATTGTAGTGTCACTAAAATCACTGCAGCCTTCAACTGGCTCCTGTTGACAAAGTGTTTTAACAGAAATGTAAATGCTGTAATTTGATTCTTTTAATGAACCATGTAACTTGAATGGATGTGATGCTGGTGTGACCACAGTGCACACGTCTGATGTTGCTCACAGTGGTCCAAGGGACGCTCAGGGAGTTTGTGTGTTTGCTCAGACTCATGGAAAATTAGAGGGAACATTGGTTACATGTCAGAATGACACAATCCAGCCGACAAAGTGGGCTAAGAAAATGAAAAATATATATGGAAAAAAAATATCAATTTAAAATAATTTCTAGACCATAACAAGTTGTTTTGATCATAAAGTAAAATGCTTGATTGTTTGTTGTTCTTTTGTCATTTTGTGTCTCATTTTTGTAATATTTTGTCTTGTTTTTTGTGGGGTTTTTTGTCTGACTTTTATGATTTTCTCATTTTTGTCGTTTTGTGTTTTGCTTTATTTATTTTGTGTATCATTTTTGTCATTTTGTTTCACGCTTTTGTCATTTTTTGTCCCGTTTGTCCATTTTTTTGTCACTTTGTAACTTTTTTTGTCTAATTTTTTTGTCTCTTTTTTGTTTTGTTTCATGTTGTTTGTCTCATTTTTTTGGTCAATAAATGATATATGGAGTTGTGGTTATTTATAGGTTATTATGTTAAGATTGTGCTGGTCTGGCCCACTTGACATCAAATTGGCCCCTGAACTAGAATGAGTTTGACACCCCTGGTTTAGACAGTATCATTGCATTGTTTGTAATTATTTTAGTCTTTTGCTAAATATTTGATCTACTTGTCCAATATTGCAGATTCTGAATCAATGACATGATGAGAACAAACTTCAGGGTTTTATCTTTAATAGTTCCTAGATATTGACATTCAAACAGCCTCATATTAAATACTGAATAACCAACTTGAAGCTGGTCAAGCAGAAACTGATTTAATGACACTTAACAATGTTTCATTCCTCAACAACTGTATTTGTGTAAAGATAAACCCTCCTCTCCCACTACAGGAGATCCCTCTGTCCGAGGTGTTGCGGGTCCGAGGTCCCACCCGGCTCTTGGTGCCCTCGTTGCCCGGCGGCGGCGCTCATTCGTTGGAGCTGGTGACGGGTTCGCTGGTTTACTGTGTGGAGGCCGGCGAGGACGGAGCAGCCTGGGAGAGCGCCATCCGCCAGGCCCTGATGCCCGTCCAGAGCAGCAGAGGACACGGCGAAGGGAACAAAGGTGAGCTGAAAATAACGTCAACAAAACCTCTGTGAGTTCAGTATCTGTTGAACACGTACGGATCATCTCACCTTAAAAAGCAAAATTCATGCCTGGCCATCTCCTACTATGATCTAGAGTCATAGGTAATCTGGTTTTTGAGTTAAAAATTCTCAAAGAAGGTTGGGTCATGTTGATTTTTACATAGTTTTCTTGGCACCAATCTGTGGATCAGTTTTTGAAGAGAAATACAGTAATGAGAGTCCAGAAATTTTGTAAGTTCATTGATATGTACATGTGGTCTTCAGTGGTCCAACCCTGCTTACATGTAGCAATGCAGACTAGTTAAATATCCTCCTGAGAACTGAGGGAAAAAAGTAGCTTTCAATCGAACTTTTTTTGTTATCGCCTGCCTTTTTGGAGCTAAAACAACTCACAATGTAGAATTTTATAAAAAATATTTTTATTTTAGAGACAACAGAATAATTTTACCATTAAAAAAAAACAAAACAGCAACACTTTGAAATCAAAATAGGCCGACAAGAAAACAAGAACGTGGATCCATTTTCTAATGAAACTTTAAGAAACTAAAATAAACAATAGTGTAAAAAATTAAGAGGTTGAAAGAATTATTTATTAATTACTTTACAGTCAACGTGTTTATTACCTCATAAAGAAACATGTTTTGGGCCAGAAATTTGAATGTAAACAAAGAACTAGCCAGCTAGTTAGCTATTAGCTAACCTCATTAAATCATGTCCATAACAGCTGACATTCATAAAGGAGAGAGTATTTTTCCTGACAAAAAGTTTAACTGAACTCTGACCCCAATTTATAATTCCTGGTAAACAAGAAAATATATGATTACCATCAGTAAAACAAAGATATCTTAACAGTTTTTGACTTAACTTTTATCTTTCCCTGGCAGCGCATTTTGCTGCCGTCTCCATTTTGTTTCAGCATGAAAACAAAGTTCCCCTCATCCCATCCAATCACTTGAGATCTCATTGGAAAGGTCAGCATTTAGTAGGGTAGCTGAAATGTAGATCAAAAACAAATGTCCAGTACAGGGGACATAAATGAATGGCTGGGTCTCAGAGGATACAATATGCAAATATGGTTAAAAAAATATCCAGGTCTTTCTCCACTCGCTTATTCCACCAACCATAAAACCTTTATTTTTCTTTATGTGAAAAAGATTGTTAAAATATATATTTTTTTGCATTTATGGCCAATATTAGGACAATCACTGAGCAGGTGTGATGGTGAAACAACTCTAACGGTGTTCCAAATGAAAGGGTTCTGTAGTATTGTTACTGGGCTAAAAGAAAAATCACGGTTTTCCAACTCGTAGTGCTTCAAGTAATTTTATGAAAAGTGGTGCCATAAGCAATTATGTGTATATATTTTCACTTGTTTGTGATTTCTTCATCAAGATCTGTTTTGGTTCATTATAACCTTGTTAGCAAAGAGTTAGTCGCATAGAAACATCACACACTGCACATTTTTAAAGCGCCTGTTGGTTCACAGGGAAACAAATTTAGTCCCTTAGGATGAAAATAAAGGGTTTATGGCTGGTGGAATGTGGGAAAACTTCCACCATCATATAATTGTTTGTATTGCAATATCAAAGCACACACACATGTACACATCAATGAACCTACAAAATTTCTGGACTCTGACATTATTTCTCATGTTACATAGATCGATACACAGATGGAGGTGAAGAAAACAATGCAAAAACCATCATGATCCCACCTTCTTTATGAATTTTTAACTCAAAACCTAATGTTTCCTATTACACATGGTCAACTCAAGCAATAGTCACCACTTTAAAAAGAAATTAGTTCGATTGAAGATGGTCGGGCATGGATCATTCTGTGAATTGAGGCTGAATGAACCCATTAATCAAAACCTAACAAGGACAGTGGAACACAAAACCAAAGGAATACCCATGAATTTAGCCATTTTATTCTATTCTTACTACATGGCCTCCTAATAAATGAGTTTTGTTGTGATTCCAGATAAAGACCGACACAGAGACAGCATGGTGAGGATCAGCTTGTCTGCTCTTGAACTGAATATTCACTTTTCTGAAGAGCTTGTTTTTGTGCAGTGTTAAATGTGTGTGTGTGTGTGTGTGTGTGTGTGTTTCAGGACATCGGCTCGGTCTATCAGATCTTTACAGACGACGTGTTGGGTTCAGGACAGTTTGGAGTCGTGTACAGAGGTGAGCTGATTCTCAACACAAGCTTTCACAGCAAGTATAAGCAACTAACTAGAAGAACACATGGCATTTCTTGTCATTGACCACGTCTAAAACTATTTACTATCATACAAGATCACGGAAACTAACATCTTTACATTCAACAGGCTGAATTCAGAGGATGTCTCATCAAAAAAGCTGCTTCTTTTGCCAAATTATTGTTTAAACCACACAATTATTCAATCTTAGTGTCATTTTTTTACTCTTCAGGTACTCACAGAAAGTCGGGTCGACCAGTCGCCATCAAAGTCATCGACAAGACACGTTTCCCCACCAAACAAGAGAGACAGCTGAGGAATGAAGGGGCCATCCTGCAGGTAGTAGAACTTTTTGAGTTTTAATGTAGCGTATTAAAGATTCCTCTCTGTAACGTCTAATATATGAGTGTGTGTGTTGCCCAGAGTCTGTCCCACCTCGGTGTGGTTCTGCTGGAGGGGATGTTCGAGACAGTCGAGCACGTTTTTGTCGTCATGGAGAAGCTCCACGGAGACATGCTGGAGATGATTCTGTCCAGTGAGAAAGGTCGGCTCCCTGAACGCATCACTCGCTTCCTGGTCATGCAGGTATGAAAACCTGATCTCTGATTGTTCACACAATGCTAGTTTGATGTTGCCCTCAAAGGTGCAACAATCTTCAAGGTTTATTTTATCCTCATGGCAGTTTTTCTCTGAAATTTTAACAAATTTTTACAGGTTTGTCTAAATGAGCAAAATTAAATGAGGAAAAGTAATTAAAGCTGTATATGAGTGGATTCAACCCAGCATCAGTGAAGACATCCTTACGTTTATGGTCCTCCTCCTTGTTGTACCCCGGCATCTTTCTCATGTTTGTGCTGCAGATTCTTGAGGCTTTGCGGTATCTGCACTTGAAACATATCGCCCACTGTGACCTGAAACCTGAGAATGTACTGCTGGCCTCTGCAGAGCCCTTTCCTCAGGTGGGATTCTGCAGTTTTTGTTCATTCCCAGCAGATGTAAATTGCAGAAACATCTTATTTACTCAGCACAGTCTCTGTGTCTCCAGGTGAAGCTGTGCGACTTCGGCTTCGCCCGCATCATCGGCGAGAAGTCGTTCCGTCGCTCGGTGGTGGGGACTCCGGCCTACCTGGCGCCGGAGGTGATCAGCAGCAGCGGCTACAATCGCTCTCTGGACATGTGGTCCGTGGGCGTCATCATGTACGTCAGCCTGAGCGGCACGTTTCCCTTCAACGAGGACGAGGACATCCGGCAGCAGATCACCAACGCTGCTTTCATGTACCCACGGCAACCCTGGGCCTCCATCTCTCTGGAAGGTAGGAGCGCTTTCTTGGTCTGATCGCTGTGTATCGAATGGGGTCACTCCGTCTCAGATCATGGACTTTGCAGAACATTTTCTGCTCAACCATCACTCATTTGCCTTAAGTTTTTATTACATAAACTACAGATAATTATAAAGACATTTGGCAAATTTTAGCTTAAGATACTAAACACTTTCTATTTTGGCACATTTTTCCACACATTGAAATATCACAATATCTCAACAACTATTAAAGGTAACAGCCTGAAATTTTCACTATTATTTCTCCTCATGTCATTAATAAAGAATCTTCAATATTAGACAAGTAGATCAAATAGTCTCTGATTATGAGTGAGTAAATATTTTAAAGCATATGGAGTTACATGCCATAATAACACAGAACATGCAGAATACTTTCATACATGAAATACCTAATTACTGAAATGGAATGTTTATTGAACTTTCAAAACTGATTAAGCAGATATGACAAGCTGTAATGTAGAGAAGATAAGCCAAAGCCACGTAGAACAGAGTTCTGGAGTTTTCAAATGTTTTTTTTTCATTTTAATATGGGCACATTTGTCATTTTCTGACTCCATAAAGCTTGGTGTTGAGACCTGTCATGTACTTTTACATATCAGATTCTGAGTCAGTGACATAATGAGAAATCAGTGAAAAATCCAGGCCTTTATCTTTAATAGTTTCTAAGATAATGTCATCTTAGCATCAAAGCATCGTGTGATTAAAAATGTGCTGAAAGTGGGTCAGTGTGGAGAGTTTATTTTGATATATCAGTCTGATATTCCATAGATACCTTTTTAACTACCCAGAGTTTATGATAAGCAAATCAGAGGCAGTCAAGCAGAGACCCTGATGATTTGAGATGGAATAAACCAGTGGGCAACTGTTTGAATGCAAGAAATGTCAGTAATTGTACCATTATTATAAAATGCATGTTTAAGCTTTCCTATGATGATCTTTAACAAACATATTTTGTAAAGCTGCAGATTTAAGTAGCTGTATAATCATGTAATAGACATATAGACAATATAGACAGGTTTGATGTTCCCATTAAATATTACAGCTGAAAAACATCTTGTAAATGCTAATCAGCTTGCTGCAGCTCTTCACTGAATAAAAGTATGATATTACAGCTGCATCATTCAGTCAAACAATCTGGATATTGTATACCTTATCTTCTATACATTCCCCCACATTCAGTGTAACATCTTTGTTCTTTTTGGAAACTTTGGGATGTCTACTAAAAGCTGACAAACATTTGTGTTATTTTGGTCTGAGTTTGTAAGTGGGATTTCAGAGGGACAACATTCATACCCCAGACTCCTGATCTGCTCCTGACTCCAGTGAGTAAATCCTCTCTGCTCACTCCCTCTATCCATTTTTTTCTCTTCCTAGCTGTGAGCCTCATTAGTAACCTGCTGCAGGTGTCGGTGAGACGGAGGTTCACTGTGGGCAAAGCACTGGGACACACCTGGCTGCAGGTGAGATACTTTAGGAGAACAAAAGAGGCTCTGATGTTGGTCAGGATACTTAGGCATACCAGAACTTCAGGATGATAGTATTAGTAGTTTATAGTGGATGCAGATTGTTGATATACTAATATTAAAAGTCAGTTTGGACATATGGAAAATAACTAGCCTTAATGAACTACTGAATGTGCAGAAACCATGTTTTCACCTGGGCAGCTGTTGAATTCCTTAATGTGATTTTGGACGTATAAAGATGACTTAATAATGAAGAATTAGAGCTTAGAGTGGAATATTTCCAAACAAAGTTCCATCACTTTCTT
This sequence comes from Amphiprion ocellaris, assembly GCF_022539595.1. Taxonomy (NCBI): domain Eukaryota; kingdom Metazoa; phylum Chordata; class Actinopteri; family Pomacentridae; genus Amphiprion; species Amphiprion ocellaris. The sequence continues at coordinate 13,838,655 of NC_072788.1, forward strand.
CTTCATCGTCCCTCCTCTTTTTGCTCCTGCAGGACTTCCAGCTCTGGTGTGACCTGAGGGAGTTTGAGCTGAGGATGGGCTGCAGGTATCTGACGCACCGAGGAGACGAGGATCACTGGTTACGCTACGCTCAGGAGAGGGGGATGGACTTCCCCTCACACCTCTGCTGGGACCCTGACAACGAACTGGACATGTGACCTCAGTGGCTTCAAGGTAGGACACTTCATGGTCTATATGTCAGAGTAGGGCATCAGTCATCCAGGTCTACTCAACCCCTTGGGATTTCTAGTCCACACAGTGTAGATAAAACATTTCATTCTAAAAACCAGCAAACTAAGTTTCACAATGTGCCCATTAACCCTTAAAAATGTTATTACTACTTGTATATTTGTGAAAAAACAACACAAACAACTGTTTTTTAATAATATAATTTTCCTTTTTTATTCCAAGTTGAGGCGTTTAAAATTTTACTGTTTGAAAATGAGTTTTTGTGGCATCAATGATGATGGACAGAATGAGTTGAGGATGAGGGGAGGAGGAGAACGAAGCACAGATCATGCACAGGGAAGAGTCGACTCGCACTGATTATCACGGCTGACCTGTCATTTTAAAATGGGACCAAAACCCTATGTGCTTCCTCCCTGACATTAGGCCTCCTGTGGTCCCACGTACAGTATCGATTCTTATTTTTGTCCACAACTTTCTTGATGCCCTGTTGTCTCTCACTGGTCGACACCTCTCTCTGTCCACATCTCTTGTCCTTGTTATTTTAAATTTGGCTGAAACATGTCCCAAAGCTAAAAGGAGTTTGGACAGAGAGGAGAGGTGCGTGGGATCGTTCTCCCTGGTTAGTCTTTCTGGTTTCATTCTTGAGTCACCATCCAGCCATTGCCGTCTTTGTATTTACCCACAGTGCTTTGCTCCCTCTGTCTGCATTTTAATATTCAGTGCTCTCATTCATCCTCCATTAGTTCCTGAGTTTCTTAAGGCTTTAAGATCTCCAGGTTAAATGTAATCGTTGCCAACATTCAGGTTTCACAGTGAGAATTTTCAGTATTATGCTGCCTTTGTAATATAACAGCACCTGACCTGCTTCGCTCCTCGGCTGCATGAACCATTAACAGGCTCTGTTTGCATTTTTTTATGATTAAGGAAGAGTCAGAGACTCTGACAGTGTTTCTAAACTTCAACATAGCATGCATCTGCACAAATACACAACCAAGCCAACTGACCAACCAGCTTTTTTATCATGTTTTCTTCTTTAATTACCCTTCTACAAAAAGAGTTGTTAGGTAGAGAGGGGAAGAGCAGGAAGCTTTGCTCAAAACTACTACTACCACTTTTTCTCTCTCATTAACACCTCCTAAAGCCAGGTATGTTATATGTATGCTGCTTACATAAGTTCAGTGCAATACCTGTTTTTTAAGGCACCCTAACAGATGTGAGAGAGTAGCTGGCCGGTCCAAACATAATCTCAAAGATTTGAGCAAAGTCTACAGCTCTCACCCTCTCTGAGCAGTGTTCCTGGGCATGAAAGGAGGGATGGGAGGAGGAGAGAGAAGGGGAAGAAAGTTAAGATTTGAGAGAGGAAAAATGATAAGAAGCATACAGGACAGTGGAAGGGTTTAAATTGCTCTCCAAACTGGAGAAATAGGAGAAGCTGGGAGTAAGGGGTGAGGAGGAGGTGAAGAGCTGCGGCTGTGTTTATAAGTCGCTCTCTCCGTAGAGGGCGCTGGAGAAGGAGATGTAGTCCAGGGCGCCGGGGGGGCTTTCGGGTCCGACGTACCTGGTCATGCGGCTGATGCAGTACTCTGCCTGCTCGGGCGGCAGCTCCCTGCGCAGCTCGTCCACTGTGATGTACATCTGCAGGACAGAGGAGGTGGTCAAATGGCAGATTTGTAATGCTGCTGTTTTAGTGGAACCAAACCAAATGAAAATCTACATGTACTGATGCATCTATTAAGATTACATTTGCTCAGAAAGGTGATAAAAGACAGTTGACTAAATCCTTTGACCAAATCTTTGAAGTTATCCTAATGTGGAACTTTCTAAACTTGAATTTTAACTGCTGACATCTGGGAACAAGGAAATATTAGGATATTCTGTGAAGGCCAGTGTCTATAGTCTGCTATAAATTAACCACTTTAATTTTACCCAGTACCATTTTTGACTTGTGCATTTTAACTTCAATCACATAATTTCAGTTCTTTCTTGGAAATTTTACCTCCTGGCTTCGTAATTACAATCTTTTCTTCCACCCTCACATTTTTTGTAAGCATTGCTGACTTAGTATAACAATATTCTGCTGTGCTTTAAATTAAGAAGTTAATCTGGGTTGGTTTGAGTGAAAGTTCATCTAGCATAACCTACCACAGAGTTATGGCCCCTGTTGCAGTCTGTCAAACACATGTGTAAAGCTGGTTAGTACAAGCAGTCTGACCAAATAAAGACTTCAGTCTGATGTGTAGCAAACAACTATCTAGACACAAATTGACTAAATTTGTTTGTTATAAATTAACATGCTACATATTTTGGAGGGGGCAATTTACAGCTAAAGTCAACTTGTTTGTGCTCTCTAGTGGACAAACTATGTAATGACATCAATAATTCAAACCTGATGTGGAATTTTTGGATTATCAACACGTAACAGATCATTTTAAGTTTGAATAGAAGTCATATTTGTATCAAGACAATGTCGTCCACAAGAAATCAGGCTTTTCTAATCCCTTTTCTCAGCTATCAAAAACATTTATCCTGTTTTCATGACTAATAAATTTAGGTTACAACAGAAAGCTGTTTGGAACATGACTTGTTTGTCGTCCTGTTGGGGTAATATCTGTGTTCCCAGATCTCAGCAACTACACTGTTAAAAATGAAACAAATAATGAACTAAACTTGATGGTTGTGTTGTGTGTAAAGCTAAATGGATGCTGTGTGTGTGTCTGCTTACCTTGTCTGATGCCAGAATCTTGAAGGAGGCCATGACTTGTTCTGCAGTGTCAGTCTCAGCGGTCTCGCGGGTCATGAAGTCGATGAAGGCCTGGAAGGTCACCACGCCTGTGTTGTTGGGGTCCACCAGGGTCATGATGCGAGCAAACTCCACTTCACCCTGTCGGCAAAACGACGTCTCACTTCAACATCATTACTGTACTGTGATTCAACCAGTAAATAAGTATGTTAAATTATTTGGACTTGTCCTTCTACTGATTAATCTTGCTACATCCATTCAAACTGTTGTAAACAAGTGAAGCCTCTCTAAGTGTCAGTTTGTTCTTGTTGGCTCAGTGCACTAACCAGATCGTAACCCATAGAGATGAGACAGGCACGGAAGTCGTCTGGGTCCATCATGCCGTTTCTCTTCTGCAAAGGAGGAAAACAACTGTGCTTTAATTTCTGTAACAGTTTATACATTAAATGATGAGATTACTGAGTCATTGTAATAATGATCATGTTTTATTTCCTTGCTGGTGCTAAAATATGGAGCATTAGCTGAAGTGGTTTTGAAATTTGGATAATGCAAGGGCAAAAAATGCACATGTATGTCAATTAAATTGATTTTGATCTTTAAAAAACAATGATTAGTTTGAGTTTCTTATGGATGTTCATCTTTAAAATAGTAGCTAAACCAACCTAATTTACAACATTAACAATAATTTCTAAGCACAGCAGTAAGAAATTTCTCACCCTGTCGAAGTGGTTGAAGGAGGCCCTGAACTCGTTGAGCTGCTCCTGGCTGATGCCCTTGGCGTCGCGGGTCAGGATCTGGTTCTCCACCTCGTTGATGGTTCTGGCGATGGTTGTGAGCAACTGCTCCCAGCCCACACGGATGTGCTGAGGAAGTGAAGGAGTAGGAAGAGATCAAATAGAGACAACAGACACTAAACAAACACACAAAAGGTGGAGAGTGGAAGGTCAAGTTCACTGCACCTCCATGGTGTAGTTGGTGTGCTTGTTGTCGAAGATGAGAGACTCCTGGCTGAGCTGGTGGTCTCCCTCCAGCTTGTCGATGTTGGATTTGTAGTTGATGATGTTCTGTTCGTACTGCTTCAGGCTGTTCATCTGTTCCTCCAGGGAGCCGGCGATGTCCACAGATACATGGCTGATCTCCTGCAGAGTCAAGAAACAGGGAGGACAATGATAACTTTGAAAAACAAAAGTCAGACATGATGTTTGTTATTGCTGCACCTAATCTCTTCCTTTGTGCTTTACATGCAGTCCTGGTGCTCTTGTTTAATAGCTGTACATATGTAGATAGATCAGCTTATGTGTCCTGCTCATGAGTTTAAAATCTGCTAATTCACTTTAAGCTGATCAATCAAAACTGACATATCTGAGCAGGAACTAAAAGTGTGTTTTAGCCTTTTAAATTCTTAATGCATCTGTTTATCTGTGCAACATTATGGTTTGCAACACAATAATTACAGTGTCTACATATTACAAAAACTCGTAAATCGTGAGTGTTCTACAGGCACTGATGTCTAATCTATAAATTCTACTGTGTTTATTAGGCTGACTGCATGCGTCACTATAAACAAGAAGAGTGAAAGTCTGGTGTAGTGTGACAGTACCACTGTACCTCCATCTTGGTTTGAATCCAGGGTCCGATGATGTTGGCCTGGGCAGCAAACTGGCGCCTCAGCCTCTCATTGGCCTGCTGTCTGGCCACCTCCTCCTGGAGCATTTGGTCTCTGAGGGGCACAAAGTGCTTCACCTGCAGACAATTCAAATTCAGTCACTGACAGCTTTATAGATATTTTACATACAATTTACATTCACCTGAATACTACCAGACTGCTTTAGTAAAATACTCTTTCTTTCAGTGAATTAAGTCATTATAGAAGCCAAATACATTTAGTACAGTTTGCAAAGTATGTATAGTTCTCCAATTTCATAACTGTCACAGGAAAGTCTATTTTTTGAGCAGAGTTGGTCTTATTTGTGTCACTGACATATTGTCCTGAGCAGTTATTTAGATTTCCCCTGAGAGCTCACAGCCTGCGGTGTTCAGTGTCACTCTAAGCTAAATGTACGGTACTATTTCTGACCTGCCGCTGTGCAAGTACTGTACTTATAATTAGCCAGATGACCAAATGCAGTCCACAGCGTTAGGTTGACGTATCCTGTTTACATAATGTCAACTTATTCAGATAAGAAATAATGAACTGATTTTAAAGGTGTTCCTACTATGTTTAATCCATAATCTATAATAATCAATGTGGTATTTCCCATTGCTGCTACTTGACTATAAACCCCACATGATTTTTCTTGGATAAGTTGGATTTGACTCACAGTGTCCCACTTAGTGCTGATGTCCTGGGGGCTGAGGTTGGTGTACGGGTTGATTCCAGACAGCTTGATGCCGTAGGTCTGGGCAATCTTCAGGATCTCGTTGTGGATGCCCATGGTGGCCATGCGCTCCTTATCGGCCTCAGGAAGAGTGGCCTTGAACTGGTCATGAGCTGTGATCAAACTCTGTACAGGAGAACAGAGATGGTGAAGAGCACAGACAGACAAACATGTTTGAGTTTTAACTTACTAGTACTTTAAATACTGTTAACTGTAGGTCTTGTTTAAGTACTGAAGAGTGTGTTTCCATGCAGCTGTATATATAGAAAATGATGCCATAGTCAGGTGTAAGCTCATGAATTTCATGTTGTTTCACAGCCAACTCCTAGGTCATCAGAGCTTCCATCTGCCTGAAAAACACTGATACATTTGCCCTACTCTATCATTCATCTGTATTACTCTATTACTCCTATTAATTTTTTATAAATCCCTGTCAGTTCAAATATTTAGATTCAAAACCTGCACCCATGTGCATTAGTTGTCAGGTAGATAAAAGCATATTACAGGCATTTGGATAAATTAAGTTCTCAGAGTGACCGTGTGTGTCAATGGTCACGCAAATAAAATCCAATTTGACAAAACCTGAGTAGGCACATCTAAAATTAGAGGAATAACTGGATAGAGCTGTTTCTGTTTTCTAAATTGATTGTGATTATTGAATTGGACTGCTTTTATTGTCCATCAAGCACAAGAGCGAGTTTACAGCAGGTGTGAAAATGCAAAAAAAATATATTAATCTAGGGTCTAACATTGATATAATTAGGAATAATTACAAAGAAAGCGTGCAAAAAATTCAGTGCTTGTATTTTAACATGTGGGGGGCACCTGGATCTCTTCAATGCTGTGGACAATGAACATGTCCTGCAGATCCTCCATGGCTCCGTCCATCCAGTTGTTGAAGGGCGCTGCCCTCTTAGCAAACTCCAGGTACAGCTGGTCGATGGTCTCCCACAGCTTCTCCACACGCTGCAGTCACAGAAACACAAACACTGTAATTACCAAAGCAAAGCTGTGGACTCAGTCAGTGGGTGATCTGAAACTAACAAGTGTGAAATGTGTTATTTATACTGTTTAAATCACTAGTTTACAGTCGACCTGTTGAGCAATTTCACAACAAAGAAATAGTGTAATTTGCCAGTTTTGAAGACATTATAAATAGTTCACATTGCAACAATTTTGTTTAAAAAACATTTTTTTTTAGGTTTACCTCCAGAGCGTCCCTCCTCTTCTGGGTGAGGGTGCCCAGGTTGTCCCACTGGTCACAGATGCCCTGGCAGCGGGCATTGACTGAGGCAGCATCATGGTAGTCCAGCTCACTGGAGGAGAGGAAAAAACACCACTATCAGTGATTTATATTCATGAAAAATGTATTTCAATTATGGTCAAATTCCCATCTAATTTTATTAATATTAGAGTGGTTCCTTTACAAAACCAGCTGAGATTGTTTGTAACATTTCTATTTAATCCATTAGCATGAATATTCAGGTAACTTTACAATGTAATCCATTGTAGTTAGTTACTACCTCAGCAATGTAAGGTAAACTTATAGTTAAAATATATTAGGGCAGAAAAAAGTGAAAATGTCAAAGTTCAGGAAACAAACTATTCTGTGCTGTAATCACATTTACCCCAAACCTCTGACACAGACTAAACTGGAATATTAAACGCTTTTTCGCCCTTTCCTGCAACTGAGAGGTCATATGAGAACATTTGGCTATTGAGAACATAATATGTGCTTTTGAAGTACTGAATGATAAATTACTAGTGGCACACATACATATTCAGCTTTATGGTGCCGATCTGCTCATATACTGTATATAACATCAAAGGGATCATCTCAACACTATCTGAAAAGAAGCCCCGAGGAGTGGTGAAGAATATGGAAAGTCTGAGATCAGAGCTTCTGTGCTTTCATGAACATTCCTTTCATCTTTTTATCACTCTCATTAATATGCTTTCCACTCAGCTGTTGCATCTTTTGTTCTTCGCTGCATTCACAGCTTCATCTTCACTAAACATATCTCTCTAATCAAGGCCATTAACCCTCCTGAAACACTCCAGTCTCTCTTTCCCAATCAGCCACTCATCTAGCATAATCTTCATTCTTGATACTTTTTTCTCTGCATCTCCCTGCGACCTTAATGTTACAAATAAGCACATTACTGCTGGATATTTCTACCAATTTATTACCAAATAAGCACCATAAAAACACTTGACTCCAGCCCAAAAGAGGAAAACCTTCTAAAGCTCCAGTTCTGATTTCTTCAGTTTTCCCAACACACTTCCACCTTAAAATAGTCCAGAGTTCCCTTCTGATCCCTGGTCTTACTTCAGCTCCTGGGCGATGGCAGCGATCTGCTCCACTCTGTCCTGGTGAGCAGCGAGGTCGCTCTCGAAGGCCTCATGCTTCCTCATCAGGGCTCTGATCTCCATCAGAGAGGCTGACTCATAATCCTTCTGGGACAGAAGGTCCTCCTTACCTGAAACACACGGATGTTTCATCAACTGTGCAAACATTATAAAACACAATGAAAAGCCAGGACTACGAACTTTTAAATTTATGCAGCTCTTGCTTTAGTTTGGCCTTTGATTTTATGTCTTTCCTCCATTTTTCAGACTTGTCATAGCGTTTTATTGTCCCTATAAATCATTTTATAGTTGTACAGCTCTTATCATTTTATCATGTGATTTATCATCATTAAGGCATGGTACCTTAGATTGTGCAGTCAAAGATAACTGAGGTGAGATGGGGGGCTAACAAGCTACAAAAAGGTAAGAAAAAAAACTAAAACAATGAGCCACATTTAAGTATCTAACAATCTCTGGGTGACATTTTTCTTCTTCACAATATATTTTTAAAATCTTATGTCCTTCTTTGTAACTCTAAGTGACAGACAGGGAACACAAGCAACTAGGAAATTACCTGTGGTCTCATTTCTATTTACTTTTTATACTTTCTGAAACCCAAACAGCTTCTGATCATGTTTTGCTCCTGTTACATTTTTATGTACAGCAATATCAAGTCAATATTAGCAGAGAGAACTCCAACGTATTTTGTGCAGTGTAACAAGGTTATATTTTCATAAATTAAACAACAAAAGTTGATTTTCTTTCACCATTTAGTTCACAAAAATGAAAAAAATTAAATCTAGAATCAACATGTACAACTCTTTTGAAAGTGCCCACATTTATTACACCACTGGCTGAAATTGTTCCACAAACTACAGATATTTCACTACATTTTAAATGTGTTTCCACACTTGTCTCCTATCTGCTCTGTGTAAACACCACCTGTCGTCCAGCCAAAAAGTCTGAGAATTTTTGTCATGAGACTACCAGTTGCAGCTGACTCACTACTGGTTAAGTTTTCTGACAGAATGGCCAATCACATGTGATTAGCTCAAAGACTGTTGGAGATTTATATATCTGACTATTCGTTCCATTTCCGGTTTTTGGCTCTGCTAAATGAAAAACATAACATGCTTTTACATTGTGGAGTCGACAAACCATCCGACTTGCATTTGTTTGGCAACAAAGCAACAGAAAATAAAAACCTGCACATTCCATGCAGATTATGTCTCTTATCTATCAAACCTTTCTTTCGTCCGTACCTCCAGTCCAGGCCTCATGCATGCCACACTTCTGCTTGAACTTCTCGGCCAGGTGGTCCAGTCTCTCCAGGCGGCGGATCTCAGTGAGCAGCCACTCCTCGTAGCCCTTCTCCACCTGCTCCAGACCCTTCCAGGCATTAGCAATATCCTGATGGGGAGGAAGACGTTTTGTTATTACTGCATGCAGAGAACAAGAATATTAATCTGATTACTTTTCACTTGTTTGAGGGAATTAAGCTTTTGAATGCCGACTGCACTCTTCCAAATTAGATTGTGAATAATATCTGCCTTGAGAACATTTTAATATCTGTGGAAATTACACCAGAATTTAAAAACTAATATTGTTACCATTATTAACAAATTAAGACCCTCGAAATGATACTTTTATGCAACTACACTGCAGCAGAAAATGCTTTCTGGTAAAAAGTATTACTGAAATGAACACATAAGTGGTGTTTGGAAAGTATTTTACACGGGATGGAAAACAACACAGGAAACTAACAATAATCCTGCAACTGATGTTAAAGCTTAAAAAGCCACAATGACGCTGTGCAGCAACATAGTGAGCTAAACATCTGTCCTGCTCACCGACACCATCTTGCCCTCGGAGGGCATGAAGGCGGGCCTGTTGCTGAGCCTCAGCTTGGTCTGCAGGGTGTTGAAGTTGATCTCCAGCTGACATTTCTCCTGCACACGGGGCGGCTTGTGGATGCGGCGATAGTCACGGAAATCCTCCAGTTTCTGCTGCATGGCGCGCATGGTCTGCTCTGCCACGCGGTTCTCCAGCCAAGGGATGGTGCGGCGGATCCACTCGAGCAGCTAAACAAACCCGGGAAAGGTGTGGGTTAATTATAAAATGATTTGGAAGCTTTGGCTTTTATGGTGTGTATAAAGTTTTCTTAGATCTTAGTGTTCAATAACTGTTTCGCATGACCTTTCTGCTTAGAGGAATAGTTCTGTGGATGTATGTTCTTCTTGGTTAACCTTTGTCTCAATGGGCTCTGCTGTAAAAAAAAGTCATTGTAGTTGACTTAGGATTTTAGATTGGAAAGATTTTACCTACTCACATATTACTCTGTTTCTTTTACATTTCTTCACCTCATTTTCAAATTACACAAGGACACTGTAGTAATTTTCAACATTTTCTCTGTTGGTTGAATGTTAATGTTCTCTTAAATCTTCTTAATTCCACTTAATGTATGATTCAAGAAAAAGTAAAATAAGTTTGATAACTGAAGCTTAAAAACAGCTTTACAAAGGGCAAGACTTTTTGCTTTTTTCCTAATATTACACCACTATAAATTGAACACTGTGGATCGTTAGGCTACAACTAAGACAAAATTTGAGGTCTAAAGATATAATACTAAGAAAAATAATAATAGTACCACCACTACTACTACTACTACTAATAATAATAATGTTATATATTGCAGCATGCATTTGGCTAAATAATCTAATGAATAAAATAACTGTCAAGAAGATAAGGAAAATTGTCAGTAGTAGATGCATTTTGTTCAACAGTTAACACCTTATTGACAGTAAGAAACAGCCTTGATATGTCCTAATTAAGATCTGAAGCTGCTTTAAATTGCCAAATTATTTGAAGGAACTGTACAGATCAACTGACTGCTACATGTCTGCAGTATAATAATATACTGTCTTAATCTCTGTGTAGGAGTTTGTGAGGTATATTGTTCGCAGCTGCTCTTTTTAAGTTTCTATGAGTGTGAAACTGTGAAAAATCTATTTTTCCTGCAGTGATTTTAGAGCTGTGTCAAGTGAAGTCAGTAGGAGGACCTGAAAGATTTTATTTTTTTTTTTAAAGCAGCAGGTTTAAACTGCAGGAACATTAAAGTGTGGCTGCAGAGGAGGATGTGCAGGACAGACTGAGAGTGGGAGTATTTGATTGCAGCGGTTTCTCACCTCGCTGGCCAGCTTCTCGTACTCCTCCATCAGTTTCTCATTCTCCTGGTTGACGGCCAGCACCTTGCAGATACGGTTGGCAGCTGTCTCAGCCTGAGCAAAGGAGAGTAACAACACTTAATATATGTAAAATACACAACCAACACTCATACAGCTCATGCATCTATCCGTAAAGGTTGCTGTTTTATTCTGTTGACGGTTATACAGTTAGTTATACTGTAAGCATCGAGGTCCAAAGAGTGGGAATAGAACATTTTACAATTAAAACTAAAACAATACCATAATAATAAAACCCTATCACACCTGCTCAGCTCCAGCGAAGGCGTGGTAGAAGCAGGACACGTAGGTCATGATGGCCTTTTCATCAGGTTTGGGTGTGTTCACAATATCTGAGGGTGTAACAAATGATAACGTTCAAATATTACGAACGTCTTTCAAAAAATGATCCCTGATCAGGCAAAGCCCACAGGGAAAGCAAAGTAAAATTGGCATTATAGCACATTTGTCCTTTATTCTTGTCAATTTTATATTCCATTAAGCAGCTTTGTTATGCTGGACGTATATTTAAAATATAAATTGTACTCATATTCTTAATTTAAAATGACATGTTGCTCAGTTGGAAATGAAGTGACTCACTAAAATGACTGATGCTACCATAAAGTAAGGAACATTATGATTTAGGCTTGTACCGATGAGTCATTTTGGGACATTTGCCTAAAAAACAGCCGAATTTCTCAGGTCAGTAACATCAGTGCTTCAATAAATGCTTTTAAAGTGATTTAGAAGCATTTATTTTTTTATGCAGGTGGTTGAATTTTTAAGCAAGAAGGACCTTGTGTCCTTGTACCATCTGGCATCATGTATTTTACTCCAGTGGAAGTTGTCATTATGTGTCAGCATAAAGAGGGACATGGGACAAGGTGCTGCACAGGTTTGTCATTTTCACTGCCATTTCATTTTCATACGGTTTTGTTTGACAACCTCACCTTCAGCATCGAGCATCTTGGGGATGTCAAGGAACTTCTCAGCGACCTCAAAGGCAGTGTTCAGGTTACCAATGGGATCATCCTACAGGCAGAACGTACACTATTAACACTATACCACAAATTTACCTTAGGATACCAATTTGAGATAAATAAGGGACATAGAATCATAATCCAAAATGAAAAAAGGAAACAAAAATGGGATTTGCATGGATTACTGAGGACTCCAAAGAAACCTGTTAATGCAATGTTTCAGTCTTGTAAAGTTTTGGCAGTATTTGGCAAGCAAACAATAAGTGTGCAGATCCTATTTCTGTTTCGTTCCTATATTACATCCAATCTGTAAACACATAGTTCTGGGCACAACAAATATTTTACTTATTATTATTTACGAGTGCTAAACACTCGACAGTGGCAGCTGCCAACTAGTATTGATCACATTTTAAATACCAATAACACTCAACAATAAACTAGTATATAATCTATTAAAAGAGCAAATATATGGTCTATAAGGCCTTGAACTTTGGCAGGCAGGTTATTTAATACTGTATATCCTATTTACCAAATACTTTATATGACACCAAGGCCTGAAAAGTACTAGATTATGATATAGAAAGCCAGTACCTAGAGCAAAATCTGCTTCCAGAAAAATCACTGAATGGTGGAGAAATGGGGTATTTGAGCAATGAACAGTTGCAAGAAGACTGAATCATGATTCAGTATAAAGTCCAAAAACAGACTGGTTAGCACAGAAAAAAGAATAAAGCATGGAAGGACAGGCCACCTTTCTCAGTTTGGAGTAGTCAATGAGGTCAGGTCTGTGTCTGTGGATGAGGGCACACAGGGCCAGGCCATCCTTCCAGCTGAGTCAAGAGAAGAGGAGGCAGAAAAGCAGAGGAGACCACATGAGTGAAAAGGTAAGAAACACAGGAGAAATAGTCAAGTAGAGTAAAGATTTTTATAGAGAGGCGTGATGAGAACGACAGGGAACAGGTAGGTGTCAAAATGTTCAACAGGAGACATGCGATGACAACAAATATTGGAAACAGAAGAGATAAATTTACACAGAACAGAAATATAAGCCCAGTGATTGCAGTTCCCTGTTGATGCCACAGTTCGGCGTTGCAGACTCACCTGATGTGGAAGTTCTGCACATTGACGTTCCTGTAGGGGGCAGTCTTCCTCTGGCACCACAGCAGCAGACCCTCCTTAGCAGAGGTCTCTGGAAAAGTCAAGGGAGGAAGATGGTGAGCATTTGAGACAAGACAATTTATTCAAACATTATTCTTGAATAAGGAAGGGAAGCAGAAATAATGCTGAGGACGGTTGGAGTATCAGAGGGAGGCAGGATGGAAGAGTGATGGAGAAAGGAGACTGTCAAAGCATTAAGAGTGAAGCATCAGACTATTCAAAAGTGGTAACCTCAAAACAGACGCTAACTGTTTAGGATCGAGAACTAGAATAAAATATAAGCCTCAAGCTTGTCTGAATGTTGGTTTAAAGATATAATTTCCTGCACTAGTGGAGGGAATAGATTTTATATGAGGTTAGAACAAGGTCGACTGCAAAAGAAGTGAAGCTACATGACAGCACAAAATATTGAAGAGCAGGAGCAATAAAAGGAGAGTTAAGGAAGACCACTTGAAGGTAAAAGGGGCCAGAGGCGTGTGGAAGGACAGAGCGAACAAGGTCTGAGTCTTTATAAATAAGAATTTATTGTGAGCTGACCTGCTGACAACATGAAGGTTGACTAAAACGACATGAGGTGCAAACACAGTTCAGGGAAACTTGTAGGATGAAGGAGAAGATCAAAGATGATTTATGGCACAAAGGTATGCAATAAATATACGAAAGTAAGTTCTAAGACGATGCAGAGGTTGCTGAGCTGAGATACAGATCACTCATGTGAACTTATGTGGAACTCTGGGTAAATGAGTGTATGAAAACTACTTTTTTCCCACTTTATTAGTGTGCGCGATTGTGATGGACAGTCAAGTGACTTACCCTCAGTCGGCTTAATAGTGTCTGTAAAAAACTGCCTTATTAACTGCTCATTGTCATCCAAACTAACGTCAAAGTTACACAGTATAGTCTGATATTTTGGAAAACGTATTCACTTTTTTGCTAGGAGCTGAGATGCAAAGATTGACTGTCAAATCTGTTGAATATGAAGCTACAGCCTGTTGCTAGTTTGATTAGCATTATGACTAGAAACAAGTGAAAGCAGCTCACTTGGCTTTGTAACAAACACAAAATAAGAGCAATTCAAATACTCAGTAATTGATCTTGACTAATTAATTTGAAAATCTGAAACGTAAAGCTTTCAGAAAGTTGCTATTTTTTGAGGTGTTGTTAGCATGACTATTCTATTGAGCATTGAACAACTTTGAAATAAAAAACATCTTATTTTGTCATTTCTAATGTTAAATTAGTTATTTAGAAGTATGTGTTATTTTATATAACACATATACACACACCTTCTACAGAGATGTCCTGGATGGCGAAGCGCAGGATGATGGTCCAGATCATACCAAGAGTCATCTTCACATTACCGTCAACAATTTCTGCAAAAACACACATAAAACACACGTTAGTTTGTCACAGCAACGGTGAACACAAAGACTAAAAGCCTGCATCTTACTGATGTTTCTTCAAGGTTAGAAGCTCTGTGTTTGCACAAGTTTGTGCCTTTTGAAGCGACTGCTTTTGATACAAATTGAATTAAATGTGGCCTGAAGGCTGAAAATAAATCTTGACAGCAATTAGTGAGGAAAATTGAAGTCACACAAAAATCCACTAACTGCTTTTGAAGTGCTGTGAATGCGTGTTTTCATGAACTCTTATCAGTCTTTACTGAAGATTACTTACCCTGCTTAGTTTATCCAGTTCAACCTAATACATCAGATTTAGAGAGCTAAGAAAACATATCTGAGCATAAGAATATGACTATTAATGTTATTTTCAGTTACTTTTCTCTTACTATAATTGTTCTGTTACTGTAACTGTTATCAGCTACGTAAAGTAACAGCATCTATCTTTGAAGTTTAGTGTCCAATTTGCTACTACTTTTCTGCAATTGTACAAATCTTATTATTAAATGTTTAAAATTGTAATAATGCTGACATATTACACTTATGCATGTAAAATGTCAAAGTTCAAAAAAAATGAAAGTATTGTGATTCACTTACTTAATCAACAATACCTTAAAAGAGAGAAACTTAGAGTAAATCTAAATATTTTAAAATAAATTCTTTGCCTTTGTTTCCACCTGGCCGATGTGTACTTTACTTTCCTGTCATGGCTGAATTCTCCTGATGCTGTGAATTTTAGCCATCTGGTGCTCAAAAGTAGGCTACAGAAATGCAAATACTACACATGTGACCTTGGTATATTAATTAAAAGGGGAATAATAGGTAGCAGAGGGACATGACTAACAGGAGGGGAGTTTTTTTAGTCAAAGCAGGATCCTCACCCTCAGCACCAATGGACACCAGCTTGACCCCCTTGCTGCAGATGAAGTCCAGAGCTTTATTCACGTTGGCGATCTTGTGGAAACGCATCTTGCCTTTGTCGGGTTTGGGCAGCCTCTCGCCTGAAACACAAGAAAAGAGGCACCAGATTATTCATCTACTTGATTATCAGCTAGTGTTTAAGTTAATAAATTCAGTAAAAATGTCTAAAGGTTCTCTCTCCTGCTGATTTTCTCAGTTTTATATCATTCTAAATTGTGCCTCTTTGGGTTCTGGGTTCTAGTTGAACTGCTCAGCTTTTTACACTGGGTCATATTTAGTCTGCAGTACATACAAAGTTTCACTTCAGAGTGCTCGGTTTGTTATTATGGCACTATCAAAGGCACTACTAGGTGTATATTGACTGTGCACGAGCATCAACTGATCAACACGAATCTTTTCTATACAAAGAAAGTGACAAAAAGGAAACAGCAAAGCGTGACCTTCTTTCTAAACTGAACTAAAACTAGATTATTACGGTATATCGTCCAATACGACTCTGTAAACAAACAGCAAATGTGTGTGTATGTGTGTGTGAGATCCACCTGATATGACCTCCAGCAGCAGCATGAGTTTGAGGCCATTTCTGAAATCCTCTTCAATGTTCTCAATCTGTGTCCCGGCCTTCCTCAAGTGGGAGTTACACCAAGCTGTGAAGGTCTGAGGGAGAAACACAGAGGGATATAGAGGTCAGTCAGCCACCTATCCAACTGTATGACATATACATTCACTGAGGCCGAGGGCCATCAAACCATTACTTTACCTGCTACACACAACTACAACAACACCCTTCAACAAATGCACACACATATATGCTCAGCCTGACGTTTCCCTTTTGAGACCAGGGTCAAAAGTGCTTAGCAAGGCCTGAACTGTCCTCTTCAATTTGCGACCTTGCTGTGACTCTGGCTGCTGACGGTGAGCGGGTACAGTCACACTTTGACATTTACGTCAGTTTGACGGCCACTGTTTACTCATCGGTCTTGATCTAGTTGAATCTGACTTCTGGTTCAGAGTATTATTGAGTTACTTTATTCTCCTTTTGGAAGTGCAGCTTGTGGCTGTGGCATTTGTCAAATTACATAAAAATTATATTGCACAGTCTATTATTTTACAAAATTACAATAGGTACTTACTTCAAACACTGCCAGAAGTGTGACATTTGCAAAGTATAGGCTCAGTATAGGCTCAGTAACAACCATTTCTTTTTTACTTAGACATGAGGTGTATCATCAGGTGCAGCAAAAAGAGTCTAAGTCAGGAAAGTACCTGCTCATTTTTGGTCCTATCTGATTGTTGTGTTGAACACTTAGCAAGAGTAGGTGCTTTCGAAAGCCAGATATCTCATTTTGGAAACCAAACTCTTCATTAGGCCATGGTGCTGTGCGCAATAGGCAGAGTGTAGATGGTGATGTAAATGGCTCTCAGCCGCTGAGTGCTTGCTTTTGGTCTGTCTGGAAAACTGCCTAATGGCGCCGGTTGTGCATGTAGGGGACAATTCAACTGGTTCCATCAGGCCATTCAATCAATCACTGAATGGCATTTTGAGAGGCTTTCATAATGTTTAGCTTAAATGTGAAAACAGGACGTGCGTGTGTTCAAACCCAGGAGTGTGCATGTGTGTTAGAGCTTCTAGTATAGAGCCAAAACTTTGCCAGGGTTTGGAGGATGTGGGGGTGTAGAAGCAGAATAAGTACATGAGCTGAATAACTAACTACAGATGAGAGCGTGGGTGGAGTGAGGAGAGAGAGAGACACTGGGATGCAGAGAGAGGGATGTATAAATTAGCAATGAAACAGGGCTTGTGCTCAGTAGGTGAGAACATAAATTTTCCATTAGAACAGAGTGCGTTAGATAATCTAAATATCAAAATGTGTATGTCCTTCAACAGTATGTGGGTGTATGTTTAAACCTTGCCTAACGGCTGAAACCACGTGGGTGGACACAGAAACGAAGCACCAGTGACAAAGTAAAGCCAATGAAAGAAAATCAAGAAAAAGTAACTGGTGTGTCTGACAGAAAGAGAAGAAAGAAGAAAAACCGCACCAGTGGTCAATTTATGTGGTGTCAAAATAATAAGAAAAATAAGTTCCCCGCTGCGAAAATTCACAAGAACGCCCACTCAAGTCGGAACAACAGCTCGGAAAGTTGGTGAAAATTGTGGTACACGACTTGTCAAGTTTTTGACGTCACACATCCCCAAACATGGTAGACCGAAAGTAAATGATTGGTTGATGGTATGAAACTTAGTCTATATCAAATTATTTCTTAGAAGTAAAGCTGACAGCAAGTCAGTAAAGCAATACTTTAGAGTTGTTTAAATGCTCTGAGCAATATAATACAGCCCTTCATCTTTGTGGCATCTCTGTTGGTCCCATATTCTGACTGAAAAGCACATGAACACACCAAAGTTAAAAGATCAACCATCTGACGAGCACAAGAAAGCATGATTGAGTTAAAAAAGAAAGAACTAGAGAGACAGTGCTTTTCTCAAAATCGCAAAAATGAAGCAACTTGCCTTGTTCTCATTTCTCAGCTGTCTTCTGTAAATGTATACTGAATACATTTATTGCTTTCTGAGATTTTAGAGAAAAATGGTTAAATAAAAAGACAGATTAACAGTAATTATTATTGTGCAACCCTACTTGTTTCACACACATTTTCTCTCATTTGCCTTGGGAAGACTTGCAGTTGGTTGAAAATGTCATTAACATAACTAAAGGAAGCGGTGCAGTTTTCTTGCTTTTTTTTCTCTTTTGATGACCACTACATATGCCACTATGACCATGTAAAATGTATTCTATAGAACAGTAAACACACTGGGAAACTAAGAAAAGACAGCAAATAAATAAATGTTGTATTTCATATTGCTGAGACAATCTATCCATGTGAATTTCCACTTCTGAAAAACTTACTTCAATTTCTATTGTATGTTTTGCCGAGGTAAACTTATTTTTTGGTAGATAATTATTAAGCTAAGTCAGTAATACATTTGTTAACTAATTTAGCATTATTCAGTAGGAAGCCACAGAGAAATTCTGTGATGAGTTACAGGAGAGTTATGGTTGCTCTTTTGATTATGTAATCCTGTCTTGCCCTCTTCAGCACAACATTTAAAGGCCAGTGGGCCACAGTGAAAGTACTGTAAGAACAATTAGCAGGCATTTGTGCTTTGCATAAGTGTTTCCATTTTATGCTACTTTTCAATTCAAATGCACTTCACATTTTAGAGGGACACATTTGTTTGACAGCAGTAGTTATCTTGCATCTGCAAGATAGGGTTTTTAGGGTTTTATACAGGAAACAACTTATGGTTTTGTAAGAATGTTGATAAAGTAGGATGCTTTATTTTAGACTTAACCACCTCAGTGTATATAAGCTAGAAACTTAGACCAGCTTCAACACTAGATGGATTCTTTTGTTGCATATTACTGCTACTGGAATGTCGTGTATCATATTCAAAACTACATTTTAATGTTTAAGTATATTTGGTAATAACACTTCTGACTTACAATGAAGTATTTTTATTGCATCAGTGCTATATTTACATTAGCACAATGTGAAAACGTTTTACTGCTGGCAGTGATTAATGGAAATATGCTGGCTTACATTTCCTTTTGCTCATATTTCCATAACATTTGGATAGAAACTACATTGTCATGCCTGTAAAACATTATTCAATTGGAAGTGAATTTCAGATTTTGAAGGTCACAGAGAAAGAGACAAAGAAGCAGCGAAGTGGAGAAGTGAGAGGAATGCCCAGGCCCTGGTGTAATTTGATGTAAGGGTCTGGAGGGGAGAAGAGGCCGCCTGTCCAACCAGCCAGGGTCCCAGCAGGTGCTTGTCTCCTTTGCCATGCATGACCAAATTTAGACAGACTCCTAATCCAGCACACACAGGCCACCAAGCCAAACCGGAGGAGGCAAGGAGGCATGTGAAGGAAGAAGGAGGAGGTAGGGAGCTGAAGGAGGGGGTGAGAGTGGGGGCTAAATTAGGTAGAAGAGGAGGAGAAAAGGCTGAAAAGTGGAGGGAGGGTGTAGGACAAGAAGGAGGAGGAGGCAGTGGAGGCTAAATTGGGTTGCCATGGGACACCACTGGACAGCTGAGAAGGCAGGATTCCTGAAGTGAACTGTAAGAGTCCAAGACTGAGAAAGAGAGAGAGGAGAAGATGGCGACAGGGAGGAAGGAATGGATTTAAGAATATGAGGAAATATAAAACAATAACTCGAGAAAGTGTGAGAAAGATGAGAGGGGTGACATTTGGCCTCTCATCAGAGGAGAGCTGTTGGAAACTAAAGTGGTACTAATTGAAATCAAGGATTCACTTAACCTC
Source organism: Amphiprion ocellaris (assembly GCF_022539595.1). NCBI lineage: Eukaryota > Metazoa > Chordata > Actinopteri > Pomacentridae > Amphiprion > Amphiprion ocellaris. The sequence goes on from NC_072788.1 coordinate 13,858,360, forward strand.
AATGAAAGCTGGAGATACTACCATAATCCCAGGTTCATTAAATTCAAAACACTTATCAGCAGAGTGTGATTTTTAAAAAAAAAACAATTAACTGCCATACCTTTGATACTAAAGGTATTATTTCTATTCCTCTGCATCTGTAATGCTTTATTATCTCATCCCCTGGGTTTATGGTAATGCCTGTGGTTGTCTACAGAGTCCACCGGCATGAAGTCACCCTCCATCCTGGCATCACCCCCTCCCTCCTCTCCACTGTCCGTCCACACCTGTCGGTCTGGCTTGGCTCAGCTTGGCTGGGGCCTTTTTACAGGTCCTTCTTGTAAAATGAGGTCATGGTAGCCCAGCTGAATGCCTGTCATAACTATGCCCCCGTCCCCCCCCCCAAGGGGAATCAGGGCTGCTGACCCTCAATACAGCTGACATGCATATATACACACATGTTCCTACCAACACACACACACACACACACACACACACTCCTCTTCACATCTGAACAAGCTTGTAGCTCTTAATAATGTCAGCTAGCTCAACTGTCCATCAAAGAGCTGACGCAACCACAGCGCTGCCTGGAGCTGCTGCTACCAGCCTCAGAGGGGAAGCCAAGAGCAATATACATTTTCTAACCTAACTTATTGAATATCTAAACTTAACATTTCCCATTTGTCTGCTTTAAGGAACTTTCCATCCTTCAGTACCGACAAGAAAGCATCCAGGTGTTTTAAAATATAAACTCACTTCAACAAGTGAATGAAACACCCCAGACTTCAAAGTATTGGTCATGTAAATTTTTTTGCATAGGAAATTATACATATTGTTTAGTTCTAGCTTTAAATAATTTGTCATATCTAAAGATATTGCAAAGAAATGTCTAAAAGTGTAAATAACATAACTGTTGACATTACTAATTTGGTAACATCGGAATGCATATTAATAAAGGTGTATCTGTTATTCTTGAAAATATCTCTCATACTTAGATTATAGTCACTCTTGCTTCACTACCCCTTTTCTCCCCCATCTCCCCTCCTACAGTACACGCTGGATCTATCCAAGCTGCTTTGTTTTCCATGTACAGTCAGTGATGTGTACTAACATTACGGATGGCACTTATGACCATTTTTAGAGAATAGTATTGAAATATTTCACCAATTAACCTAAACAGTTAGTATTTATAACATGATTTTAGAGCCCAGATTCTAGCCTAAAGATGTTTCCAAACACTTATTCTATGGAAATTCTACGGTAGGAGACAGACACCTTTAGAGCTTTAAGAGCTACAAGGACAAGGACTTTATGTTTTGTGACAATGTGAGTTACCCCCATACTTTCAAAGCTTTGGGTCTGTGGAAACTTTTACGCTGAACAAAGTCGGATTCTGCTGCAGACTGTAGCACTGACTGTAGCCGGCAGCAGTTACATACTGATGCAGAAGATAAGTTGTAAGGAATGATTTTAAGCTGTTCAACAAAAATGTAAACACTACCTGTCCCTTTAAAATATTGATATCGACTTTTTTTCGATGTTACTCGTTCTGCTGACAAACTGCAACAGCCCTAACAACCAACAAATTTTTATTTTCAGCAGACACAGACAGCTAGCAGGTCACAAATAGATAATGAATTAATTTGAGTAAAAAAGTATTGGATTAGTATTGCTAATTCTACTTTTACAATAATAACTATTATGGCAATAAGGTTTTGCTAATAGTTAATTAGCAGAAAAGGGTAAATTTCAAATAAATCTTTCATTATAAGTCAGTGCAACCTGACATGGGAGCCATAGACTAGGATTATATTGTTATTACCTCTAACATAAATCTCACACACTGCACTGTTGTTAACCGTCAGCTGAGACTGACTTGATGAGTCCAGAGTGCTCTTTACACAAACTGAGCTCCTTTTCTCTGCCTCAGACTGTCCTTAGACAAAAGGAACAAAACCTGAAACTCTAGACTTCTGCTAATGACATGGATAATTACATAAACCTGCAGGACAGTCTTAATTTACACCTCACTGGTGTCCAGTGTTTTTCCTTGGAGTGTGTAGATTTAATTACAGAAGCCTACAGTAGCTGATTCCACTAATTAGCACCTTCAATCAGACCCAGCTGATTTAATTAGAGAAGTATGTTGGTGGAGTGTTTGTGTGGAATAAAAATGGGCATACTGACTTGGTTGCAGAGAGCATTGCCTGCACTTTTCCTTTTACAGCTATCCATAATCTGTGTAGTTTTATGCTTAAGTGTTTTGAGATTTTATCTGCTGACAAAAAGATACTGTAGAATGAAAATCTATGAGGCCTGTGATGCAGGAAACAATTAGAAAACAATCAGCAGAGCTTTAGAAAAGGGGTGATTAGGAGCACTTGAGGTAGAAATGCAGTTAAAAAATCTATGGTAATTCATTTTATGAAGTTTATGTTACTCAGAGAATCATTTTGCACAGCTATGATGGACTACGACAGAACATTTTTATTGCAGTTTCGAACATTAAGACCATAACCTCATTCTTTCAAGTCTAGTTAGTTTAAATAAAAGTCCTGATGTAGTGGTTAAAATGCACACAGAGGTATTCTGTTTCATTCTCTTCTACTCATTCCACCGTTCTGCCTCTTTTGTGCATATAGTCAGTCTTTTAAGACTATCCACCACAGCAAACATTTTGTATTCCTAAAAATGAGTAACAACACGTTGTATTTCTGAATGAATATCTGCATTGTCAGAAAATGCTTAAGAAAGAAGAAAAATTATCAACAACAAAAAGCAAAAACATTTTACTAAGCTATAATTGCTCTTGCAGTTTCCTGACCATCTAATCATTATATGACCTCCTGTATGATGAATAATGTATATCTTAAATTAACATGCAGAAAATCTATATACAGCATACATGTCTTATAGTAATAAAACAAGAAGTATTTCTATCTAACTGCCAGCGTAAAAAAAGTCGGCCTGCAAGTTTGACATTGTGGACTCCATTCACACCTGTTCACTACAGCTACCTTTGCCATACACCTGTTCAGCAGTCATGTCCAGCAGTCTTTCATGCACACAACCACGCATGCCACATAAACTGATCACAGCCCACTCACATGCAGTGTGCACAATAATAGCTGCACATAAAAACACTGTGTTCTTTTGTTCATAAGGTCGCTACATTTGTGATGCACATGGACTCATGGATTCCAAACTGGGATGAGTAAGATCACAAAGTAAACTGTTGTCAAAGACAGTAATATAATCTGTAATAATTAGAATGATCATGTCATTGTTGTGAAGCTGGGATCTGAAAAAAATCTGCAGTTAAGTATAAATAATGCATATTAATAACACAAACCTCTCACAATATCCAAGTTATACTTCAGAGAAAAAGCCTTCAGCCACATGTGCAATAATAGTCACATTCATTTTGGACCACCACCTGACCAGTCCACCTGTCAGACAGTAACAAGTGTTTGCACTGAGAAAGAAAGATGCACCCAGTGTCAACAGACCACAAGTCAGTGGTTATTAAAAACACAGACACAAAGCACAAACAGTTCATGCTTCCCTGTATTGCTCCTGCTCATCTCTGTCACTGGATTTTAAAGTAACAAAGATTTACTTCTATGCAAAATCTGAATTTCTAAAAAATTTTAGAATGGCACTGGTGTTTTTGATTTTTCTTTTCTCTCATTTAGCATGGTTTAAACTGTTTATAGTTACACTCAAAGCAACTGTGCATACACAAATTTATACAAATATAACTTAGCAGAACATTGGTCCTATTATAAAATCTCTTTTTAAAAATCTCTTTCTAAAAGATGCTGCAAATTAACTATAAACACAATTAATTATATGACACTACTATGGTAAAATGTCGACTTTCCACTGACACCACTCAGTCTCAAAACCTTGGTAGCTGCTGTAATTGACCAACACTGACAGACAGAGTATCAAATTAAATGGGCTGTGTTCATCTTTCACCACATACCCAAGTGGAGGGACAGAACACAATTTGCTCATCTGTCAGAACTGTGCTCCCCACATCAGTAAACTCTCTACCATATCAAACTCAAACACAAAAAAATGTCACATTATCGACATGAGACTTCTACAAAGTGGGGAATCAGCAAAATTCAAACATATAGCAAATATTAATAACTGCTTTACATTATTAGAAGACTACAGAACGACTGACATGATGACATTTTTCTACTTTTGCACACACAAAAACTGTGGAGAACACTGTGACAGCACTTATGTAAGTCCTCAACCATAACACTTCTGACAGATTCGAACAGTCGCCCTTGAGCTACATCAGCTCTGAGTGGACAAACAACACTCCCATCACCGCTTCTCATCTCAGGGCAAGTGTCAATAAAAAACTGCACGACCATTTGCTGTGGATGTGACTTGTTGGGAAAAACGACAACTCAAGCTGGACTATCTATGAGAATCAACAAGGTGCTTTATATATATATATATATATATATATATATATATATATATATATATATTAAAAAAAATTATTGTTATTTTAGAGATGACACATATTAAATTGTAAGATTTTTTTTAAGTATAAAGTTATATGGTAACCGTAAAAAACGGGCCCAAACTGTAAACAATGTCCACATCAAAAATCTGTATTTTTATAAATGATCACTTGTGTTTTTACAACACTTAAATGTAAAATACACAATTTTTACTGTACTTTTACTTGGAAAAAAAACCTGTACATTAAGGATTTTAAAAATCTTACATTTTTTTCAACTGTTAATTACAGATAATATCTAGAAAAATCACATAAAGCAGTATTATTTTCATGTTGACTTAAAATATAAATCTAAAATCAGTATTTTTTAAAATAGTTATTTGGTCTTTTACTATTTGTGACTATAGATTATTGTTTTACTGTATTTTAATTTGATTAAAATATTATTATTTTGCAGATATTTTTCTGTATTTTCAGTTTGTTAAATTTTTGTTCAGTACAGTATTACACCATTTATTGTATGTTTTTAGCGCCCTTGATACCCGCTTTTCACATTTGTTTTGCCTGAATTTCTCTCAGAGTAGAAACACAATTTTCTATTAAAAAAATTCCATTACAAAAATAAAAGATTCTTATATGTTAATATTGTTTTAAAAAAAATAACAAATAGTCAGGAATGAGAAATTTTATGAGGACATTCAAGTTCTACATTATCAAAGAATAAGTGAACAACATAACGTGATGCCATCTTTGATACTCAATGCCACAGACACATCTCAATCAATACCAAAAAAACACCACATAACAGCTGAAGCCAACTGACATTTGTGGCAAAACACACTCTGCGAAGAGGCAACAAAATATTTCATCAGACCTCACTTTCTTGCCTCAGGGGTCTCTTGTAAACAACAATTGCCCCAAGATCCTTCACTGACTTTTGACAGGTGATAAAGTGACATGTGGAGGGAGAGGGGAGAGTTACAACACATAACAGGTGTTGCCGATATTCAGGAGCCACCACCAGCTCCCCCCTTACCAGCTCCCCCCTCTACCCCCAGCTACTCCACTTCTTTCCCTTGTGGGCTTTAAATACCCCCCATCCCCTCCGAAAGAGACACGGAGCCCTGAACTTGGGTGCCACTCAGAAGATTTGGGGCAATGACGTAAGAGCCAAGCGTTTACCCCCGACCCCAAATACTCCTCTGACAGGCAAACTGAACTCTCCTGTCCCACCGACTCACCTCTAATCCCCCCTTAACGTCTAAACAACTGTACATACAACTTCTGACAAACTTCCTCTCCTTTTCTAGAATTAGACTTTGTGATTTTAATCTTTGTTTCTTTATACTGTCTATTTTTTCCATGTTGGGTCTACAGAAGCTTTCTCAAGGGATTGAGACTATTCACTGCTTTGATTTAAACAGTCAGGGTAAACCCCCTGGCTTATTTGCTTAGATTAATCAGTATGTTACAAAAACTGACATTTACCTCATTTTTAAAAGAAAAACAGTGGATTACAGAATTAAACCCACAAATGTAATTCACAAGTGTCTGTAAAGAAAAAAAAAAGTCAGAGGACAAATGGAGACAAATCTGGACAAATATAACACAAATACTGAAAAATTAGTCTTAACCATCATGATCTAAAAAAAAAAAAGAAACAAAAAGTTGTTAACAGAGGATGTCATCAACCAAATTAAATAATATAACATTGACAAGCAAAAGATAAAGCTATACTTATCAGGCTTTACTGATATTTTGGGGGGGCTGGCTGAGGCAAAGACCTTCTGCATAAATTATCTGATATTTAATCTTAGAAAGAGATATTGCAAGGTAAGAGACAACCAAACAGAACAAATTTTATTTCTCCTCAATGAGTGTCAGATAAGTGTACATTCAGTTGAATCAACACCGAAAACCAGATGATAAAAAAATCTTAGTGAATATTATGTAAACAAGATTCCTTTTTACTAGATGGAACTGTAAGTAAATCAGTCCCTTACATGAACTTATCAGCCCTGCTTTCCACTTCTTCTCTATGAAGGATTAACGGGCTAATACCCAGAAACCCTGCTGACAACAAGGCTACTACTGGCCTCCAACGCAAGGCCCGAGTCCAAACCCATGGATTTATGTCTGTGTTTAGAGGATAAAAGGCCTAGGACACCTCTTGCAATCAAAATGTGTGTGTATGTGTGTGTCAGCACTGTGCCAGATGCCAGCGAGATACACTGTAGGCACAGGGGATTTTAGCTGCTGAGAGAACAGGCGGAGCAGGTGATGAAAGACAATAGTTCTCCACCCACAAACACAGTGAGTACAATGCTAATATTTTAAAGATTTAGGGATGAACAGAACATAATGCTGAAAGCTATACTCACAACGCACAGCTGTGTTTACACATCAGACAACCTGTGTGGAAACAGCATCACCTGCAGCATTTTAATGCCAGAAAGAGGACATCAGATTCTGATTCACACAACCACACTAAGAGCATCACTATGCAAACTATGCTATGACAAAACCCTGTGTCACATGGAAACACAGGTACAGTATGAGGCAGTCTTAACCAAATGAAGTGCTCCATTTGTTGTCTGCCCATGTCTGAACAACGCAAGGGAACAGACAGCTAACCTGGTTGAATCAATCACTTGCTATGGCACAACCATCTGTGCTGTCGTCATATTAATTGCTTCGACAGTATGAGGACACACCGTGTCCTGCTCAGCTCCATAATGCTGCCTTACATTGTGTTCCACTGCTACAAGCTTCCGGGTTGCTGTGCCACCAGAATGATGATGCCAGCCACAAGTGCCAGCCAAAACTGGACAATGTGTCCCTACAGCAGTGTCTCTGTCTATACAAGTGTTCAGTTTTCAGAGGTCACTGACATTCTGACAGGAAACAAAAAGCAGATGGATATCTTTCAATTGGGATTAACAATATAAGAAGTAAAATGAAAGTAAAGGACAGGAGAGTGAAAGCAAATATTTAGCGGAAACAATTACTCAATTTTAGTACCACAAAGAATTAAAGCGTGCCATTTTGCTCGCTGTGTTTGACGTCATTTCAGTCCACTGGCAGTGTCATGCAGTCCAACGCGGGGGAAGATGATTAGTATTGTCTGGTAGTGTAGATGGATTACAGAGACTGCAGTTGCACATGATGGGAGGGATAATCAAATATTTGTGATTCAGTTCTTTGTGCAAGCCCCGCTGTGCATCATAAAACAACTTTGTACTTCAGCACAGCGATGCTTAGAGGAGAAATGCTAATATGTTGTGACATTTAACATGTTCATCATCTTATCTGTCTGTGCTAGCAGTCTAACCTAAATATGACTCAGACTTTTGGGAATGTCATTTGTTTTGCAGAAACTGATGGTGGTACTGTAGTCAGAGGACAACAAAGTTACTAAAACTCATTCTGTCTGTTCCTACTTTTATGACAATCCATCCAATATCAGCTCATAATAAACAAGAGACAAGTCAGTACTGTATTAATCCCCTGGGCACTAAGAATTTCTGTTCAAAATTTCATGTCAATTCCACCAATAACAAACAATCAATAAACTGGTATCACCATCCTTAGAACTGCATGGTTATATTCTACCTTCATGGTAGCTGGTGCTATTTCTGTCACTTTTGGTACATTGCTAAGTTTAATGACTTGGAAAACTATCCAACAAGGTCAAAAGTTATTTTTCATGGCACAGTGATTTCAAATTGTCAGTCGTAGTGTGGGTAATAACCCTCAATTTCTGCTTGCACTGCACACACACACACAATCCCACACACAGCATTCTTATCTTTCACTGTTCACTCCAATACTGCTTTCACCCTCTTTCTTGTTACACGAGTCAACAGACGAATTGACTGACTGCGTGATTGATGGCGGAGAATAAAGGTGAGTGTACAGGTTCATGGTTGGCAGCAGCAGCATGTCGAGTCTTTTGTCATTTAATGAGTTCTGGACTCGGAGACTGACGACGAGGGAGATGAATTGGTGTAAGTGGTTGTGGAGGATTTATGACAGTGCGGCTGCCCTGAGACTGAGGACGGGTTGGGGGTAGGAGGAGGGCTGTGTCTAATTTCAGTGGGCAAGTTCTTTCTCTGAAATAAGAGGCAAAACTGTCCAGGCAAATCTAGGGTCAGCTAATTCCACCTGAACAGAAACCTTGAGCATGGGGACCCGTTGTGTGAAACTGATCTAATGCTGTCATGCAACCCAGCCACATTTCCCAGCATTCATTTAGCCAAAAGAGCGAGTCACAGATGACCTTGTGATTCTACTTTAGCTTCCATTAGAGAACCACAAAAAAAGTTATTTAATGCGCCAGTCAGATGATCTGACAACTCGAGTTTCATTTTGTTATTTGTAGTTTGTGAATTTGAAATGACTCCAGAGTGACCACATGTGATTGCTGCTGGATGCTTCGTCATTCAGGAAGTCCTAACTTAGCGCTGACTGAGAGCTGCGAGCACAAAGCTGCTAACACCTAAAGCAAACCTGATGCAACAACTAATAAACACCTTTCAATGTGCATCACACCACAAAGGCTAGTTGTTAAAAGAGTGTACAAAATCCTAATAGAATATGCAGTAAAGTAACATACATATAGCTACAGTTCAGAGCAGTATGTGAGTGTAGCTTTTTAAGCCATTATGAAGCACATAATGATATCTTCATGATCTCAGTCCAATTATAAGAGACCCATAATCTCAGCAGACTTCAAACTGATGACTGTAACTTCTGCTACCAGCGACCTATAAATATCTACTGCATGCAGCCAGCATTCAGACCTAACATTATGAGCTCAGTTCACTTTTTATAAAGACAGGCTCAGTGTGTAGATCATCTCATTACAACAGAAAACTGACTGGCATAAAGGCTGCATTTGAGCCAGACACCATTAGGGTCTGAGGTGACATTTTGTAGCTGTTTGGCCATGTCTCCTCTGTGTCACATTTGTTGCTGAGGTCACACACTTGGCAGCTTGTTGCTTTCTCCCTCCTCAGAAAACAAGTCTCCATTTTCAGTTTCAACACCAGGACTGAGCCTGAAGAATAATAATTGCGAAAACTGGCATGGTTGCCACTCAAGAACAATTTCAGTGCTTGGCAACACAAAACAGCTATTTTTCCTACATGTACACAACTGCAAACAAAACCTTACAATGGAAGTAACACAACTGTGAACCAGGCAATTCTTTCTAACTAATCCGAGCTTTTATTCTATTTGCAGAGCCACAGAATGGCTCTGATCAGATCAAGAAGGCTGCTCTCACAACCCATTAATCATCATTTCTACTTTCACCGTGTGGATTCTGACACTGTGCCTGTATCGTGTGTCTGCGTTTGCCATTACAGCATTCTGCAAAAGTCTTCTAACTGTGTCCACAATTCTCATAAGAACTCACCCAGAAATCTCACTAGAGACACACTTGTATGCAAATAAAATACAGCGTATGACTATGAAGAATATGTAGCACACATATGTAAGCACGCATACATATACTCCTCGGCCCTTGCTACGGCCTCTTAGGTCTCCTGCGCCTGCACTAAAGCAGTTTATAGAAGCCTCCCTACATGGACACAGCTTCTGGAATAGAAACTGCTATTTGATCTGACTGCAGGCTCTCTCACCTCTCCACTTACGTTTAACCCTCACACAGACACTCTCTACATATAACTCACAAAACAGATATAATATACCACTGCATTTATTAATCCCATCATAATGGCACAATTCACTGGGAACAAACTGTGAAAGTTTGCACAGCAATTTCAATGTTTTACTCAAATTCTTATTCAACACTGAACCAAAGTTACAAACTGTTGTGAGAGTCAACAAAAGTGATTCATTATGTAAACATATTCTTAGTCAAAAAAATTAAGGCAAGCAGCAACTACTGTTCTACAGACTGTGATATGGTTTTCCTCTCGTTTTGCCTCAATCAATATATTCAAAGAGACACCTTGATGTTTTTGTTGATAAGAAATCTTAAACATGCTAAATATTTAAAACAGTAAAAAAAAAAAAAAAATGCTTGTGCAGTCTTATTTTAACTACTACAAGACCTCTATGTGTGCTCTACCGATCTGGTGTGTGAAAATATGCTGTGAGGTTCAGGGTAACTGTTCCTTTAGTGGGATCACATGACCCTGACGAAGTGAATCATGGGAGGGAATCTAAGATGCCCCCTCTCCCAGTTGCATTTTGGGATTGGGCACTGAAGCCCAGACAGTGAGTACAGATCAGTGGAGCAAGTCTAATGCGGCGAATTACAAATCAGTTCTGCAATTTCTTCACTAATGGTTCAAATTTAGAGAAGGAGGGGATGATGTCTGAGCAGTCCTTGAGCCAAATGAAATATTTCTTTCTACAGCTTACATAAGAATCGTGTAATTTCATTCTCTAAAAAAATAAAAAAAATACCAGAGACCTGGATGAACACATCCCACTTCAGATGAAAAAGCAGCTTATGCTACATTATTATGCAACAGCCCATCTCTTCTGTGAAGGAAACACATGGCAGATGCATGATTAGTGGTAATGTGATTTCACTCTCTTCAGCGTAACTGTGGAACTCAGAGTTTAGATAAGGACACAAAGGGAATTAAAAGGTAAAGGACCCTCATGCTGCTAAAGCACTGAAAGCATTTGTTGAACTGTAGATTCTGTAAGTAGGGCTACCAATATTACTAGAAATATAGAAAACATTACTGATTTTGAAAGCAAAATGTCTAGCCATGTTTCCATTATCCAGAGAACAGAAGAGGTGCTTCCACAGCAAATTTCAGTGCAAATCTGGACAACCTGGTGACTGCCGCTGCTTTAGTATCGTCTCAGAACATCAGGTATGAGATGAGATCAATGACCCTGTCTGGGTGCCACACTACCAGCTGAGTTGTTTAAGTGCAAAATGAGATTAGACAAGAATAGATTCAATTACACAGCACCCTAAGATCTCTCCTCACCCACACAGAGTGACATTACATTAGGTTGAGTGGATAAATATCACATTACTGACTATAACTTTATCACACTTGAATGTGACGATGATCACTCTTTTGGACACTTCATTCATTTTACACCATGTGGAATGGAATTAAGTATACAGCAATAGAATACAGCAGAAAAGGAACAAAAATATCTACATTTTATTCCAAATCTAATTTAGAAACTGTTTGAAACTATGGAGAAATAGCCAAGACAAGTGTATATTTTTACAGAAACAGGATGAATCAGGATGTAGGTGTGAGTCATGGGAACAAATGTCCATAATTATAATTATGCTTTGTGCAATTATGCCACTTTTCTGGGGATGATTATACAATTTCAATGCTGCTGGGTGACAAGGGAATACAAAAATAGATTTTTGTCTCCATATGATCACATTTATTTTTCTAATAACTTTAAACAATGGAATATTATGAACACATGAGCTTAACCTCTTACTTTTTTCAATTCTTTCCCAAACATCACACATCATTGTCAAGTAATGTCGCATTACTTATGACAATCTTAATTTAGGACATGTCTCCTATTAGAATTTAAACAGTAAAGTAATAACCAACAATGTACAATGTACCACAACAGACAAAGACACTGGTTGATTATTTTGAGGATTTTTTATAGGACAAACGCATCCTTTAACATCACCAGGGGCCTAATTTTTTCTGTCTGTGCATGTGTGTAAGCATATATTAAGCATTCACCATTTGCTAATAGGTCAGCTGAGCCTGTAAGGCTGCTGTTAACTCTATGTAATGGATATTTATAGGTTATTGCTAGCATAAGCTTCACTAGGCAGCTACTCATTCACTTAGTTAACAGCTGAGCTCTTAAACAATGTGAAACAGAAAACAACTTTGTGGTAAACCTTTTAGGGAATTGACATTTTCTATTTAGTTTAATCATTTCAATGCATTATACAAACACAAAAAGTAGCCAGACTACAACATAAGGATGCAAGTTATTATATGTGATGCACACAAGAATATCCAACAACTACTACTGTTTTTTTTCTAAAAAACAATAATGCATTCAGCATTACAGATGGTCCTGTTGGTGGAGTCCTCTGCAGTGAGCATGAATCTTTAACCAGCTACTGATCATGCTAAAAATCATTACTTTTCGCAGATGTGCTCAAGTAGAAACTCTTCAAGTAGTCAGTGCAACATCTGTGTGAGGCAGTTATCAATACGCTTTGGGAGTTCAGAAAAACATCTACTTCTGTCCTGAACTTGGCCTGTTGGCCTCAGCTCTTGAATCAGCCCAACAGCTCAGCCTTTCTTATTTCTAAGATTGCAGCTGCTTTCAGTAAAGAAGATTGCCAGGGCAGAACACAGCCAGATCTCATCCCGACACCTTTCACTAGATGCAATATCTAACACAATTTTTGCCAACTCCTATTAAATTAAATTCCCCGTCCAAATTAAGCCACAAAACATTTCATTAGCATCTACAAGTGATGCTTCATGATAAATATAAACTGATGTCAGGATGTACAATTCAGACACGCGCACATGGACAGGACACACACAACCCAGCACACACTATTTCTAATGTCCAGTATCAGATTCGGCATCACTGTGTGTTGACAAACACTTTACTACACATCAAGTGGTGAGCAGCTTTTTCCACTGAAATTTCAAGGATAGAAGAGAGAACAGGTGCTGCAGGGCTTTCCTTTCATATTCATTACAGTGCAAAATGATGCACTGGCTATATTTATGGGCTGATATCAGCTCCTTAAGCTAGATTTTACATGCCGAGAAGAGCAAGGAGTACCATGACCTATTCCCATGGGAGGTTGAGGGGTGAAGACTAAAGGCTTGCTTGGCTGCACAGGCTTGTTTAAGGCCTGTTAGATCACCTTACACTTACAAGATAGTGAGGGGCACAAGAAGAGAAAAAGAGTAACTCAACCAATTAACAAAAGAAAGAAAAACAAGGTGTGCCAATGACTATCTTAAGAATAGCAGCGAGAGAAAGTGCTTGACGTCACTGGAAAAGTGGTCACTGGTTTAAAAGCAAGCAAGAAATGAAGACAGGGTGGGAGGGAAGTCGGAGCCAAGCAAGTTAAAAAGTATTTTTAGGAAGATGTTTATTTGTAGGTCTGTGAAACCAACCCGGGGTGTAGAGCTACCAGCCTTGCCATCTCTCTCCCTCTCTCTCGGGTACCATCTGTTGAGGTCTCTCAGCCTGTCACTGTGCTTTAGCTCTATAGGTAGACGACATTTTGCACTGACAGAACAATTCTGCAGGTTCACTGCAGCTAGTGCCATTTGAATATGTCCACTGAAATGCTGCTCTATTCTTTTCCTGTGTTGTTGTTCATCAAAAATAAGCATTACTAGAATAGATCAGGGTTTTGCCCGTCTCAGAATTGGCCTTGAGATCTCAGAAATCTATGCATTTTCTGCTTATTTCTGACCATTTCATAGACAACATCTAAAATGCCTGAAAAAATGTAAGTTCTCCAATCCTGGCTAAAAACAAAACATATTTGTCATATATTTGTATATTTTGTTTATTCTCCTCTCTTGTCATATTAGTACTGGTGATTTTCTGAAATCTTTAAAGGGGGCACAAAAATTCCTCTATGCAGGAAAAACCCCGACTACACAATTAAATTAGACTGTGGCAACATAAACAACACTTACATTGTAGTAAGCTGGAAAACACAAAAGTGCAGTGATTACCAAGTTTGAGAATACGAGCAAAGTATGATTTTTTTCTCCAGATGTTAAGAACCTACAAGTCTTGTAACAGCCCCTACTGTAATCAGAAGACATTTCTGGATTCCTGAAATACTCTCCTAAAAATATTACATCTGCTACTCGACAAACATTTTCCTTTCACCTGTGACTCTGTAGTTCAGCTAAATACAGATGGCAGCCGGAAGTGACCCCTGCCTCCTTGCTTGTCTTATATTCAAGCTGCAATGATATATCAATTAGTTGTCATCTTATGTAATCAGACACCATTTTGATAATTGATCAAGTAGACGGAGTAACTTCTAAGAAAAAAATCTCTGCCTCTAGGTTTTTACATTTGAACTTCTGCTGGTTTCTTAACTCTTCTCTGACTGCAAACTTATTATTTTTAGCATAGTCGCCAAAATAAGACATTTGAGACAGTTATCGTGGGTTTTGGGAAAAACTGATTGACATTTTTCATAGTTTTCTGGCATTCTGTAACTCAAAAAACAAATTAATTAACTGAGAAAATAGTGTGCATTTGCATTAGTAGCAGCCCTGTGTTGTATTAGGTGCACTTACCTATTTAAATGTTTCTGTTATTACATATTTTCCCGTTTAACACTTCTTGATTTATTATTCAAGCACAACATAAGTAATCTGTTACTTCTGACTGCCATCTGTGTGAGCCGACTTCAAAGTGGCAACTTATATTTGTATACTGCCAAACTCAATCTGTTTTCGCAACAACTACATAGAAGAATCTTTAAAATATATTTAACAATGCGAATTATCAATGTAAATGCCGACAATGTTGTTAAACATGGCTAATAATCATAAATGCAGTGTAAACGGGTTGGCGTAATTAGAGCAGACAAGGCAGACATTTTAAACTGAATGTTCAATTTTAAGCTATATCCGGGCTCAAAATGCTTTCTGGGGTTAGCTGTGATATTAGAAAGTCTAGCGTTAAGAAATATTCATAACTTAATGGCACTCCTACACTATAATTTGTTTTCTACCTGGCAGTGGTGTTTAGTTATTTTCGGGCAAATGACAACAGCTGCGGTCTTTACTTTGAAATGAATCATCCAACATGGCGACCAGCTAGCAACTAGCAAAACTATCCTAACTTTCGTCAACCAAACATATACCTTCCTACTCCACTGACAAAGTTGTCGCGGGCAGTTTGTATGTCAGGTAAACATGTCAAAGACAAATGAGGAAACTGTATTGACCTTTCCTGGTGTTGTTTTTGTCCTGGTTTCGCCGCGGCAGACGCTACTTCTGCCAGCTGACTTTTAGCTCCGGCAGCTCATTAAACGCACCTGTCGGTTCGTCCTCCAGGCCTCAAGGCCCGGATGTCCGCCAGGAGACCACCGTCCTCCTCCACAAGCTAGCGCAGTAGGGCTAACAATGCCAGGCCACAAATTATTTTAACGGCCTTTTAAAAATAGATTTCTTGTACTTTTAGGGTGCTAAATTCAGCATTTATCAGGGCAAGTTATTTTATCAACCCTTTTTGATGTTTCTTGTACTTTAAATATACTAAATCTAGCACAGATGAAGCCAAAATTGCATATTTTCCATTTTTCCCCCATTTCTTCTACTTTTAATGCCCCAAATTCAGCATTCATCCAGCTAAAATACATTATACCATTCATATATAATATTTTTGTACTTTTAAAGTGCTTAATTAAACATTACTCAGCAACATTAAATATATATATATATATATATATATATATATATATATTAGGTTGAGTGGGCTATTGCTAACTTAGATTAGCCTGCATACTGACCTACTTATAGGACTAAAATAGCAGCTGCTAATAATTTTTCTCTCCCACCAACCTTTTTCACCTCAATCTCTGCACTCAGAGTGTTCAACAAAACTTGAAACCTGAAACACGGTTGGCATAATATTGTTTAAAAAGTCCTCTATATTTTACAAGTTAAGACTAAAATGCTGGGAAAAGACTGGGGAGGGTGGTATTATATTTAGACAGTCTGCAAGGCAATCAGGGGTAACTGAAAGACAACACTGAGAAAGTTCCACGGCCTAAAATATCTGCCCACACAGCTTCCAGCACGACTGAAGTGCCAGGTGCAAAGACAGCTAAGGCGCAGATGCCCAGTTTCATATTGGGGCTGTTTCAGACTTTACGCAATTAGAGTGAGGTCAGTGGTCTCGAAAATAATCCACTTTGACATGTTAACGTGTTAAAATGCATTTTAAAAAGCCATTCTCTGACGTGGATATGAGGGAATGGTGTAAACCTGTGCGTAATTACGCACGGCGGTACAAGCGCAGCCCGCTGCTCAGAGCCTCCACATCCAAACGTACCTTTCTCTGCTGCTTCTCCCAGGCAGGGTCCAGCAGCAGGTCCCTGTCCCAGTCCTCCTCTTGGGTCATATACGCCTCTTCATGATGGATCGTGTAAGAGTTGCTGTATGTAATTTGGGTTTCGACAGCTGTCATCGTTCCGCCTTTTTTAGGACTTCTCACGTCCCCCTCAGCTTATTGTAAGAAACAATTAATCAGCAATAGAAACAACGACGACGCCGTGAGGGCAGGAACCTCCTTGAGACGAGGGGGTCTCGCTGTCGGGGGAAGAGACAGTTAGGGGCTGCAGAGACCAGTCTCCACTGGTGCGAGGTGCCTGTGCGGAGGTGGTGCTCCCACTACCAGAAGACCCTGCTGGCCGGTGCTCCTTTCCTGGTCAAAAGTGGCACACGTGACCGCACCCCAATAAGTATGGGAACCGGCAGCTTGGGCATCAGGTTCTGACCCTAAAAAGGTGTAAAAGGCGGGGTAGTGTCCCGGCGGGCAGGGATAAGGAGCTTGTGAGTGGTGTGGAGGTATGTCAATAACGCCTCCTCTCACCAGAGAGGTTTTTATGGCCTGTGCAATGCACCTGTTGCTGTTAGTGATCCTCAATGGCAAACCCAGGCCTCTGTAGTTTCTACCCACCTCTCCCATAAAATAAGATCAAACAGCTGAATCTAAAATTCTCAAAAATTATGAATCTATACAATTAAAATACAGTTGTTGAATAGTTTTAACAGGTCCTGCTTCTGATTATGGTTCTCACTTTGGGCAAAGTAGTCCCACATGGGCCTCCACTGACAGCAGCTCAAACCATCTTATTCCATGCTGCTAAAATTAGGCTGCAGGTAAATGCATGCGTTTTGCTGTATAGCTCCTATCATGAAGATACCCGAAAATTTATAAAGGGACATTTTTAGCATTCGATACTGTTTCAGTGCAGATTTTCAGTTGCAATAAAAGAGATCTAGACAGATATGAGAAAACAAGGATTTATTCATGATTTTCATGCAGATTGAAAAAAAATGCGTCAACATTTTTAGAAATACACGTGAAAAGGCATATATACATGTATACGCATACACAACCGTACAATATAATTTGCGTTTATATCAGGATTTGTCATTCACAGTAAACATGTCGACGCAAACATTTGATCTAACATTCATCAACTAAAATCCCCTCATTCAGCTTTGTGTCGGAACAAATTCCTTTGAAATGAGCGGATCCAGATTGCTATCCTCTGGAGATGACACATTATTCAGTCACCCCTGATGTCTTTGGAAACTAGAGTGATTTATGTTATAATTAATCAAGCATTAAATGTAACTACACTAAGCTTGGTCCATTAACCTACATGAAGAAGCTTAGCTACTGTGTGACTATTTACGGTTACCATCATTCCTGTACGACTACTGAGGAGAGGGAGCTGAACGGCTGATCTCTGTAAACACTGTACCACTATGTGACTTCTGATAAAGAAATGGATGGTGGAAAAAGACACACTTGGCTCATGGTGGCTATGAAACATATACAGACAGGGGGTGGACAGAATAACATGAACACCTCATAATGTAAAGCAAGCCAATGCACCACCACTTCATAATGCACTTTTTAAAAAAAAATATCCAAAATTGATGTGCTTTATCACCATTTACTCAACACTGTGAGCTCCTCGAGTAAATAAACCAGGTAATATTACATTGAGCTGCATTGCATTCTGCAGGTGTTCATACTGTGTCTGTCCACTCTAAATGAGGTAATGTCTGAGGTAAAACTACTGATTTAAATAAAAGTTGGGCATCTTGCGATGTCTGTGATTCATATCTAAATTGTGCGAGAAGAACTACGAGATCATGGGCTCATTAACTAAACCTGCTGAAATTCACCTTGCAAACTGAAAGGCAATATGGTCTATAGGTGTTGTGCTCAAACTTAACTGGAGTGGCTTCCAGATTGTACATCTCAGCTGATATCTGCCGCAGAAGAACAGATTTAACCTGCACAATCCCATTAAAAACAACACAATACAGAGACGTGTGCGTATAGAGAGTGTCTGAGTTCTTCGGCTGTCCAAACCACAGAAGGCAGGGGCAGTTTGGGTGAGGAAGTGGAAGTAGGGAGGAGGCTGCAGCAAGCTTTGCCTGTCAATACAGCGCGACTGTGAATTCAGAGCGGGGGGGGGGAGTTTAAGAGATGCGTGCGTGGCTGCATTCACCCAAGCACTGGAAGCCCAGACTCGCAAGCGCCAGAAGAAGCCTTTAGTGAGGAGTTGGGATAGTGGGAAGGATGAGGTGGCTGGAGGGAGAAAATTGGAGCATCGTGCGCCCTGATCATGGAGGCTGAGAGGGGAGTCAGTCAGTGCTTTTCTATTCATTCAGCAGCTGCATTGTTGTAGTAAAACTGGCCTGTAGTCACACTTTATCTAAGATAGCATATAATGTATGGCTTTTAAAATATACAAAAATGTATAGATGTACATAACTGGAAAATCAGTTTTGATGAATTTTTGCACTTCAGCAGTAAAAGATCAAGTGCATCCATGATACTCACACCTCAGCATCAAAGCCATATTATTAGGACACACTTTGGACACTACAACCAAATGAAAACAGTCTTTTTAGAATAAAATTCCCAGTGGTGTTAATAATAGGGTCCTCCAAGATCAGGAAGGTGAGGTTAGGGAGCAGCTTTGGACGAAGGATCCTACCAACTCACCTTGTAATCAACTCATCTATTCTTTCCTCTCCACCTCCTTTTTTCCTTCCCTTTGTTTGTTAGGCAGACAGAAGGCAGCGCCATCTTTGTCTCGATTCCATCTCGCAGCTGTCAGAGCAAATGCCAGACAACTCGTGTGACATACTGAAAGCCAGGAAGTGTGCGATTGTGTGTAAGGACTAAGCTCTCTGTCTCAGCACAGGGACAGTTTAACAGGTAAGAGCACATACAAGTCAATCAGAGCACATATCCAGCCAGTCCAGCTGATCCCAGCATGAGAGAAACAGAGCTGCCCTACCAGAAAAGTCCTATAGGAATCCTGAGATTGATGAGAATCTACAGGTCAGACTGGCCTCATACCTAGGCCTATCTTATAGGACGTTTCTGATTGGCACACAGGCTGTGAGGGACCCAAAGGGGAGCGAAACCCTTATAGTCTGGGGTCAGTTTATCACTTAATGGGGCTAAGTTCTTTTGGGAAAGATCCCTTCCACAGCCATGTGGTGCAAACCCAGCATTCAACAGTTTTAGCAAAGCGACTCGTCCAACCCTGAAGTCTCTCTGTGTCATGTTACTGAGTCCGGCGGCAGGCCACCACACATACACTGTCCATTGGCACGCCCAGGCCTCTACGGTAACAAAGGAGGATGGGGAGTTTGGGTCAGGTGGGTGGTTCTGGGAAGTGTTGAGTCCGAGCCAGAGCCACGAACCCAGATCCAAGGTGGCGGCGGCGGTGGCGGCGGGAAAAAAAAAAAAGCGCTGTGTGTGTGTGTTGTGTGTGTGTGTGTGAACGGCGGAGAGGAGAGGCGCATAGGGACAGTAGGGCGGGGTCAGGGAGGGGGAGGAAAGAAGGGAGGGATAGGGAAGGAGGGATGGAGGGTGAAGGGGGTGAGGGCGGCGAATACGGCGGTGGAGAGGAGCTGACTAGCGGGCAGGGGAAGGGTGGGGGTTTGTCCACGGCATATGCCAAGCCTCACCAATCAATGAAATACCACCCAAAAAAGAAGCTTCTAACACATTTACGCTCTCTTTAACACACACACACACACACACACATCCATCCGTCCATCACACCTTTCATTCACTAACTCAGACACCGCCGGTCACCTTGTGTGCTGATGCGAGACAGGACTCAGTCTTGTGGAGGGGTCCTAACCCCCACCCCCCCCTGCCCACCACCCCCACCGAAGGAGAAGCCCCAAGGCTATAAAGGTGTGGCACTGCCATTGCAGCAGAGGAGGAGTTACGGATTGGGGTGTGGTGAGGGGGAGAGAGGGGGACGAGGTGATGGCAGGGGACAGGAAAGGGGGAGGAGTGTTTGGGCAAGACACAGTCAAAGGAGGGGGCGGCAGGTGGGGAGAGGAGAGGTCAGTGCTTTTATGATTTTTTTTGTTGTTGTTGTTTTTGCTGTTTTTCATTTACCTTGGTGGTGAAGAGAGAGAGAACAAGTTCCCACTGCGGTGGCGTCGCGCTAAAAGGCGTCCCCATGGCTCACGCTGCCACGCTCACGCACGGCTGCACGCTGGCCGTTCCAGGTGGCACGGTGACCTAATTCAGTTGAGATAGTTAGTTCAGAGCTGGACTGTCGAGGGGCTTTTTTTTTTTTTTTTTTGCGGCAGAGTTACAGATTATCACACATGCAGGTCTGAGAGTAGAGTGGACATAGAGACACACGGAGAGGGAGAATTTGGTGCAGCAGGGAGAGACCAGACCAGACCAGACCAGACGTACACCCATCAACCCCAGGAACAGGACTGCTCCACAGATCAAAATGCACCCAGGCCATTCTATCTGTGTGCCTCTCCCCAGCTCTCAATGTAATTTCACTGTGTGTATAATGTCGCTTCTGCATGAAAATCAATTAGAGAAAGGACCGCAACAAGCATGTCTTGCCAGAATTAAATACTGAAATGCATTTGGTCAAATGCAAACCCCTTCAAATATATTTTGGTTTTCAGGGTTTGAGAGGCTGGAGAGAGAAAGGAGCACCAACCCGCACTTACCCAGACCAAAGAGAGCAAAGCTGGGCCAGCATCTACACCTGTCTCCCCCTGGGTCCCCAGTCAAATGGGTCTGGTGGTCATTTTACACAAGAGAAACAGATAGTGGAGAAGAACAACATAAAAAAGAAGAAGGGGAAATGTCCAAACCCTTTGCTTTCTTTTACCACAGTAGTCAGCCAAACATTCTTTATTATAATAAGGTTTATAGTATACATATTCTCAATAAAAAGCATGCTGATTTTTTTTTTAAACTTATCTTTTGTCTTTTCTTTAAAAAAAAGGCAAAATTAAAATACTTCTCTAAAAAATACGGTCTGAAACATGGCAAACAAGACATTTCGCAAACCACATATTTCTACAAAGGATGCAACTGGTATGTGTTTGTATATACGACACAGAAAGATTACACTGTGAGATGCAAAAGTCACTTAACCACTAAAAACCACAGGAGGGGAGGGAAGGGAAGGAGGGGAAACAACGAGGCAGTAAGGTGATTTCAGAGGGTCTGTCTGTGTGTGCATCAGACCGCTGTCAAATAGTAGTTGCAAAAAAAAAAAAACGCTTTAGTGATTGTTTTCAGTAATTGCAGAACTGTATGTGTGGAGTTTGCGACTCAGGACAAGGTCATGCATGTGGAAAGTACATGTCCAGTATTTTTTTAAGCTCTATCCCAACTATCTGGACGTTGCAAACCCCACCTATAAAATCCAACAACTAAATTAAAAAGTGACACAAAAGTGTTTTTGCAATTACAATCTAAAGCAGGTCTGGTATTTAGATAAAAGGATGACATTTGGGGCAACTAGAAGACACTGCCCCATCTCTCACTTCATTGGTGCTCTCACTGTCATTTCTGCTTTAAAACCAGCGGCTAAATGCGAACCTGTGAGGCTCAGATTGTGGCTTTTTTGAAAACCATATGATATGAAACTAATCTACTACAGGAGCGCAAGTCTAAGAGAAAGCTTCGCTGCTCATAGCCTTCTGGATACTAAGCTCTGGAGGGCTCCTGTTACCTCCATTGAAATGATTAAAAAGTAATGACAAAAGCACTTAAAATGGGAGATCCCTCCACTTAATGCACTTCACTCAAGGCTTATAGGCACATAATTGAGCTTGTCACATATCATTATGTTTTCCAATAGGATGCAGTTTAAAGATCCTTTGTAAACAGCTCATTCAGTAGTCACACATGGGTTTTCTCCATTTACAATTCGTTACATCCCAGGCTGACTTTACATCATATGTAAACTACGATAAAACAAACAAAACACAAACTATTTTAAAAAAGGCCTCTGAACATGAAGGAGGACTTAATACAGACTATCTACAAAAGTCATTGAAATCTGGCTCCTCCCTCTCTAAACTGCTGACCCTGTATCTTTACAAGGAGCAGGAACTGCTGACTCGGTGGAAAGTGTGGAATAGAATAGAATAGAACAGAACAGAATCTACACTGAAGAGGTAGGCAGCTGTAGTTAGAAAGAGAAAGAGAGGTGAAGCAGTGTCTTTCAGTGTTGTGGTTAGAGTAAAGGTGGGGAAGGGATTCAGAAAAAAAGGGTCAAGGAGAGATCCAAACATACATTACAGTACGTATATGTGTGCTTTACGTTTTTTTTCAGCAAGGCGCAGTCTTAGCTGCTGCGTTTGTGCGCTGCAAGGTCAAGAGCCCGCACATCTCACACATACTACATCCACATCACACTCAAGACAAACATCCCCCAACACACATCAACCTTGGTTCTGTTGGACACTATGCAATGCAGCCAGTACACAATATGTGTTAATCTGACCTCCCATCTGATTACAATACAAACTCTTCAACATAAGGCAAAAAAGGTTTCAAATTAGCTGCCCTAACTGATCATCTAGGCCTACAGAGAATGGCTGATGTGGTTTATCGTAGTTTTGGCCTTAGAAAATCATAACTGGGTTGCAGAAATAAAGGCATATGAAACAACTGACCTGGTCAGTCTAATACTGGCACAAGTGTGAGACTGGCACAATAAAAAAGTAAAACTGAGAAGCATAAAGAATGCCCATACAACAGATAAGAGCCTTCTTTTCATGGCTGCACTGTGTGTACGCAAACTGGACCAAGGTTAGCCGATCAAGTCCCTTGTAAAGCAGGCTAATAAACCCAGGAGCCCCCACTTTAAAACCCCAACCCCCACACATACATACACACATACACACATACATACATACAGCTGCTGTAAGGTGGTCAAGTTTGGGGTGGGAGAGAATGGGGGAGAGGGTTCAGGGCAAAGAGGGAGGAGGGGGCAGAGAGTTGTGTGCGACTATCGGAAGGGGGGCTCAGGCGTGTGAAGGGAGAGTTCGGGGCGGCGGAGGATGGCCTCCTTGCGCGTGGGCGGCGGCAACGGCGGCTCATACACCCTGGGCGCAGCCATGGCGGCTGCCACTGCCGCAGCGGTGGGGACCACTGGCCTGAGGGCGTCCAACGTAGCGACCGGCTGGGCTGACATCGCAGTTACCGCTGGAACTGCTGGCACAGCCGACACTCCCGGCATGCCAGGGATGGCTGTCACTGTGCTTGGTGGTGGATAGGCGTACTGGAACTGGGGGTACTGCTGCAGCTGCTGGTAGTACTCAGCGTAGTACCTGAGAGAGAGGAGGAAGGATGGAGATAGAGAAGCATGGGTTGAGGTGAGGAGAAGAGGGTTTGGGTAGGAAAAGGGACAGTAAGAGCATTTATGGAGGCACGTGGCAAGTAACAAATGAGTGCTAAACATGCAAAAAAAAATTTAAAAAAGCATCATCAGCCATGAGAGATGTGCCAACAAGGCTGTGTGAGCACAACCAAAAATCTGCAAAATCCAATTCCTAATGGTAAATTATTTAAAAGTATAGTTGTAGAGAAACTGACACTCAAAACTCTCTGGGAATGTTTTAGTGATGCTGCATAACTGATGTGAAACTGAATCAAAGCTCTTTTCCTACCTGGCCATGGGGTCCTCTGCAGCCTCCACCGCCTCTTCAGCTGCTCTGCCAGCTGGTGTGGGGAGCAGCGGTCTGCGTGGTTTGGCCCTCTGGTACATAAACGGCTTCATCACAGGGTCTGGTAACAGAGGGGCTGACCTCCGTAGGGGACTACGGTCCCTCTCACCAGACTTTGCCGCCGCTGCTGCTGCAGCAGCAGCAGCCACTGACTGCTGCTCAGCCACAACCTGCTGGCCCTGGGCAAAATAATGTGCCTGTCTGGCAGCCTCAAAGAGGGCCGTAGTAGGGTCCGCTGCTCCCATGGCGCTTATATGAGCGTAGGCTGGTGTGGCAGCACCATAAATTGCTGGAGCTACAGAGTAGGCAGGATTGACTGCAGCCGCTGCTGTTGGCATTTCTATTCCAGGAGCAGCAGCCAGGTAGACAGGAGGGTTGGCCACCGCTGGGGTGTAAACTGGAGTCGTGTAAGCAGCAGCGGCAGCAGCGGCAGCAGCTGCGGCAGCAGGAGATGCAGCCACCTGGCCATAGATATTGGGCGTCATCGAGCTGTATACCTGTGCGGCGCCTGATGTGAGAGCTGCCTGATTGGCCACCGTTCCGTAAAGCTGATTGGCAACATTGGCACCATAAACCTGGCTGGCAAGGGCACCATAAACAGCTGGATTCACCGGGTTCCCATCAGTGCGTGTGCCAGTGGTGATCCCTGTGAGAGCTGCGTACGTGGGATCAAAGGTGGAGGTGTTGTAGACTGAATTGTGCACACTTTGCTGGACTTGTAGAGGAAGGCCGGCGGCTGCGGCGGCAGCAGCAGCCAGGACTGCCGCCTGACTCTGGTACTGCTCCAGAGAAGGCTTCCCCACAGGGCATTCTCCAGCATAGTGGCCCTGCTTCCCACAGTTCACACATGGGATTTTCCCAGTAGGTACCTGTTTGCTGGGCTGGACCTTCGACAGCTCTACAGACAGTGGGCGGCCCTTGAAGGAGGTGCCATGCAGGGCCTCGATGGCCTGAAGCGCATCTTCCTTGTTTTCCATGTGAACGAAGGCGTAGCCTGCAGAAGAGGAATGCCTGGCTGTCATTGAGCGCAGGGACAACAATTAGGATCACAGTGGCATCGCCACAGTCATTTACTTATTACTTCTATGAGAAAGTAAGAATTGTGCCACAGGACACCACCTTGTCCAACAGGGACGTTATATTGCTTTACACACTGAACTTTGCACTGTTTTATCTTAACATGTCTTGTGGTGAGAGCTTTTGCAAACACACATCAATTCAACAAGTGGAATAAGACTGTAAATTGCAATCCCTTACCTGTAGAACTCAGCTATACACAATATAGCTCCACAATTTAACAGAATCAAACTCAGTGTGGAAGTGATGTGACTGGAGCATTTTAAAACAACTGAAATATCACTTAGCTCTTTGCTTACCTTTGACTTTGTCACACTCGAGTACTTTCCCAAATGTCTGAAAAAGCTGCTGCAGGTCTTCAGTGGTGCACATCCCACTTAGATTACCCACAAACACCTTGGTGGAGTGCAATGGCCTTCCCCTCGATTCCTCGACCACCAAATTGCGACCGCGAAACTCTCGCCCATTGAGCTCCCGGATGGCACGCTCTGCAGCACCCTCGCCCTGCAGATGCACGAAGGCAAACTGTCGCAGAACACTGCAGCTGACCACCTGGCCATAAGGTTCAAAGATGGCTGACAGCTCCTCTTGGGTGGTGTCCAAGGCCAGGTTGCCCACAAAGAGCTTTACTGTGTGGCTTTTGTCCATGGCGCTGCAGAGAAACACAGGAGTCATGCGCTTGACTGTTGTTGAGATAAGTGAAAGGACACAGTACAGCGATTAGCTGTCCTACATGTAACAGTGACTGAGTGAACACAAAGGAACACCTTCAGCTTTATATCAGTCTTACAAGGAGAAGCAGCTGCTAGAGTGCAATTATCTGAATAGAGGGGTGGACTGCAGTACACAGGCAAACAGTCGATCCAGCTTTTTATTGTATTTTTTTCAAAGCTTAGAAATGTCTGTGGGAGAGAGGAGCTGAATTTTGTATTAAAACTCTGACCGGAAACCTCTATTTATTGTACAGTGATATAAACCAAAAGCCTGAAGATAATAAGCACACAAACAACATATGTAAGAAGCTATGACTCAAATACAAAAACAAACACTGGAACTTATGAATTGAAGAAACGTTTATACAATTACTCCGAATAACAAACCCGTGGGCATGAATGAGTCGTCACATTCAAATTTTGCATATTAAAAACCACAGAGACCACACATTTGCCTGTGAACTGCCCACTGAGGTGAGATAAAGTCAGATCAGAACAAGGCAGGAAAAATTGTGTGAGTGAATGACAGATGTGCATCTATATATATGTATAAATATAAAAATGAAACAAAGGCAGTTTGAAGACGATTTTCAAGGTTTCACAGAGAGAACCTCTTCTGCACTTGAGAGCAGACTGTGATTATCCATGCAGCTATGAGTCACCCTCACACATCGGAGACAGACAGGCAAACAGAGCATTTTGTAACTTCAAGGGAGGGCACTGTTCATCATTTCACACTGCATTTACACCGATCTGCCGCAATAGTTAAACCACTGACAGGAGAAAAGAATGGCATTGATCATCTTGTTACAATGCTGCATTCTGCTGGGAGACCTTGAGTCCTGGCATTCATGTCGATGTTACTTTACCACGCACCATCTACCTAAACAATACTGCAGACTGAACATACTTCGTCATGGCAACTGTGGGCCAGTACTGATTACTAGTAATCAAAACAGGTAACTGGTATATATGTGTTGTAAAAATGTCCAAAAATGTCATGTCAAAAATTTAGAATTACACAAATTCTGATTTCTCTGTTGAAATGGCTTTGTTTATGTATCCTTTTCTTTATATATATATATATATATATATATATATATATATATATATATATATATATATATATATATATAAACCCAAAGTGGAGACAACATATAGGGAGAAGCAGCTGCATCAGTACCCCATTTCTAAATACATTTATTGTATTGGGAATTAGCTTTAAGAAACAAAAAAAAACAAAAAACAAAAAAGCAATACAGATTATTGGAAAATTGAAGAATATCAGCCAGTCAGATAATTGTTGACCCCTAATAGCACCAGTCTTAGACAGCAGGACAATGCCCATTGTCACAGCGCAAAAACTGCTCAGAAAGCTCGAGGAACAAGTACTGAGCCAACCTTCAAACTGTTTTTAATGTTGTGGCTGATCAATGTACGGTGAGGACAAAAGGGTGCCTTAAATTTCCAATTCTCTTCCTCAGCAGTCTCTAAATCTACAACAGCTCGAGAAACACAACCAAGGGCTCAAAACATTAAGTCGGCCTCCTAACTCCCCAGATCCCAGTGCAACTGGGCAGCTGTGGGGTATGTCTGGACAACATCCTGGTGCCACTCACCAGAGGTTTCGTGTACATACCCTGATGGGTTGCAGCTGCTGTGGCAGCATGAGAGGGGCCTACACAATATTAGACAGGTCACTAATATTTAGATAGCATTTAATGTTTTGGCTGATCGGTGTAAAGTGAGGACTAAAAGGCTTTTTATAATACAAAAGGGTGCCTTGAATTTCCCAATTCCCTTCCTTAGCGATTGCTAAATCAGTTAAGAGAGTTTCTACAGGTTGGGCAACACCTTGCTTCCTCCTAAGCAACTTTTATGGCCGGCTATAAATCAAAGGGCAAAGAGGAACATGACACCAGAGGATGACATTTCTATTTTTTGGTTAAGGCTCCAGTGAGCTGGTCCTGACTGAATGAAACGCACACATCCGGCTGATGAGAGAAAACACGCTCAAAGAGATGCATGTTAACAGCTCCACGGTGCGTGTTCAAAGTGTGTACCCCGGTTACATATGGCTGCT
Organism: Amphiprion ocellaris; assembly: GCF_022539595.1. NCBI lineage: Eukaryota > Metazoa > Chordata > Actinopteri > Pomacentridae > Amphiprion > Amphiprion ocellaris. Next base: position 13,886,476 of record NC_072788.1, read on the forward strand.
GCATTAACACTGGGTTCATCCGAGGCACAACCAGGAGGGGGAAGCTGGTTTTCTGATGACGCAGCACGGCGCTGAGTCAACACATTTCCAAACGATCTGACTCGTTCACAAGCGAAAAACACAAAAGACGAGTTAAGTTGCTCGGACGGAAGAAACATGCGGTAAAATGCGATCGGACACACGGGATGCTCGTTTCAGCTAAAACAAGTCCCGATGCGAAAACAGGCATGAAGTCGAATTAAACACACTTACTGTAGTAAACGACACAGCGACTAATAAACAGACACTTAATGCCTAATTCAAAAATATGCTCCTCAATAGGAGATCGACACAATGCAACGAGAATCACACATTTTTTTTTCTCTTCCCTCTCAGCACAGGAATGAATACAGTGAAACACCGAGTGATTCCTGAGCAACCACATCGTCTAATAGTGGTGATCGCTAAATACACAGCAGTGGTAAACAGTCGAGCTTTAAGACGAATCGATTTAATTACCTCCCATGCGGCTCGGATGAGAATAATGCTGCAGAAAAGGCGATTAAATAAAAGGATCTACCATCTTACCTAAGCGGTGCTGTATTTCAAAATGGTAGCGCCTGCTTCCGTTTGAACGTCGGGCATTCTGCTGGAGAGGCTGCAGAGGGGGAGGGCTGCTGCTGCTGCTGCTGCAACCAGGAGGATGCTGCTCACAAAAGCAACACATGAAGTGACTCAAGCACACTCACAAAGACCCCTCATAAGCCTGCTTCACTTATTACAGAAGCTGCATTAATAAAGGCCACCTCAAAGGGCCCCCTCTGCTCCAAAGGGACGAGCAACAAGTGAGCGAGTTCAATTAAAAAGCTCATTAGGTGCCAATGAAAAAATGTGACACTTGTCTTTTTTTGTTGTTGTTTTAGCTTAACCACAGGGGACAGTGCATGTTGTAAATTAAAAGCTGATGTGGGTTTTGTGTGATCAAGTCACTCTAATCAGCTACATTCAGTAGCAAGTGAGAGGACTGCAATTCTAGGGGCCCTTGTTTTTTGTTTTTTGTTTTGTTTTGTTTTTTGTTTTTTGTTTTTTGTGTTTTGTTTTGTTTTGTTTTGTTTTGTTTTGTTTTGTTTTGTTTTGTTTTGTTTTGAGACAAAGGTGAGATAACTTTTCCAGGCCACAAACACAACCAAAACATAAAAGTCTTGGGTGTAACAAAACTAGTAGGAAGTATAATTTGAACGGAATAAACCTTTTAAAAAGTGCTTGGACATTAGAATTTCAGGTGGAATGAACCTTCAAAATGATAAATTGTATGTGTGGTGAAATAAACCTTTCAAACTATAAGTACTTGGATGGAAAGTAGTATTTTGAATGACAGAAAGCTTTAAAACTATAGGTTGTATTTTATCTAGAATAAACCTTTCAAACTATAAGTATTTGGGCAGAAAGTACTAATAGGGTGGAAAAAACTTTTAAGACTTGAATAGACGTAGTATTTTCAGTAGAAGAAACCTTTAAACTATAAGTTGTATGTTGGGTAGAACAAGCCTGTAAAATTATAAGTATTTGAACAGAAAGTTGCATTTTGGGCAGAATAAACCTTTGAAACTTTAAGTACTTGGATATAAAGTAGTATTTCATGTGGAATAAACATTTTAAACTATAAGTACTTGGACAAATAGTACTTACTGGGTGGAATAAGCCTTTAAATTTATAAGTACTTGAACAGGGAGTAGTATTTTATGTGGAATAAACCTTTCAAACTATAAGTACTTTGACAGTAGTACTAATTAGGTGAAATAAGCCTTTAATATTATTGAGCAGAAAGTAGAATTTTAGGTGAAAGTAACCTTTAAGACTACAAATACTTGGATTGAAGCAGTATTGTCAGTAGAAGAAACCTTTAAAACTATAAGTTGTTTTTTGGGAAGAAGAAACCTTTTAAACTAAGTACTAGATAGAAAGTATTATTTTATTTGGAATACCCCCTTTAAACTATAAGTATTTGGATAGAAGTAGTATTTTCAGTGGAAGAAACATTTAAAACTATAGGTTATATTTTATGTGGAATAAACCTTCAAAATTGTAAGTACTTGAGCAGAAAGTAGAATTTTAGGTGAAATTAACCTGTAAAACTGTACATACTTAAAAGTAGTATGTTGAATAGAAGAAATCTCGAAAACTAAGTACTTGATAGAAAGTAGCATTTTATGTGGAATAAACCTTTTAAACTATAAGCACTTGGATAGAAGTAGCATTTTCAGTAGAAGAAGCCTTCAATACTCTAAGTTGTATTTTGGGCAGAATAAATTTTTAACACTGTAAGTACTTGGATACAAACTAGTATTTTATGTCGAATAAACTTTTTAAACTATAACTATTTGGACAAAAAGTACTTATTGGGTGGAATAATCCTTTAAAATTATAAGTACTTGAGAGGGGAGTAGTATTTTAGGTGGAAGAAACCTTTAAATTATAAGTTGTATTTTATGTGGAAGAACCCTTTAAAACTAGAAGTTGTATTTTGGGCGGAGTAAACCTTGAAAACTCCAAGTATTATACTTGGACAGAAAGTAATATTTTAAGGTGGAGCAGACCTTTAAAGCTGTAAGTTGTATTTTGGGTTGGACAGACCTTCAAAATGATAAGTTATACATGCAATGAAATAAGACTTTCAAACTATAAGTGCTTGGATGGAAAGTAGTACTTTGGATGGAATTAACCTTTAAAACTACATGTACTTGGATAGAACGTAGTATTTTGAGTGAAAGAAAACTTTAAAACTATAGGTTGTATTTAATGTGGAATAAACCTTTAGAACTACAAGCAGTTGGACAGAAAGTACAAACTGGGTGGAATAAGCCTTCAAAATTATAAGTACTTGAGCAGAAAGTAGCATTTTGGGTAGAATAAACCTTTAAAACAATTTAAAAGTCCAGCACTTCAGCAGTTCGTAAATTTGGCAGGTAGCGCTCCTGCGACAGATAAGAGTCCAACAAGTGTTGTCCTGTAACTGCAGACTCATAACACCAGCTAAAATACCCCTCAACAAAAATAAAAACGGTCTGAGATATGTAGCTTTTTTCACTAGCGTGGTTTAAACTTTAACAACTGTATAGAAGGTTATCGAGTTGTCCAACTGGGAATAAATTCTTGACCATTGCGTCTACTTCAAGTGCAGCTTTAAAGGATAACAATCAGATAGTGTGCCCAGTGATTATAAAATGTCACCTTAAAACGCAGTTTAATTCAAATGACACGATGCAACAGACGACAAGCAAAAGACTGAAGCAGAGATACTAAAAATGCTGCTTTTCTCTCTACTACATTACTGGATATTAAATATATCTGAATTCTGGAATTCTCCATTTTAAAAAAAATCCTCTCTATATTATTGACAATAAAAGCAATCATTTGCAGCCATCAAGTCACATTCGCAGCCCAGGCACCGAAATGGAAAAGGACACCGACTGAACATCTGGGGGGGAAATTCAATAAAGCTTATTCAGCCATCAGCAGAACAAGATAGATGCTCACTTTGGAAAATCAATGCAAAATTTGCTACACCCCGCTTTCACATGGCCAACGCAGCACACACCATGTCCCAATATTGATGTCTTCACCAAGAAGGAAAATATGCTGAGTGGCAGTAGGTAAAAGGTCAGAGAGGGAAGGAGGAAAATGACAAAAAATTATCAGTTCACCTCACTGTACGGCTTTAAGTTGGCTGCAGCAGCAGTCGAAGGAACTCCACACTCCAACCCCATGTTGAAAAACAGAAGAGCACACAATCCGTCAAGGCCTCCTCCTCTTGCCCTTTCACTGCAGATGGAATTTGACTCTCCCTCCTGAGCTCTTTTTAATCTCTTACCCGAGTCGCTCACACCACCTTATGGATTAAAGATGAACAAATTGAAGGAGGAGTTTTGTTGATACAAATGCAGTTAAAGATGGTGCAAGTTCCCTTCATGTGTTCTGAACTTTTCAAAGTAACATCAACTCATGCAAGTCTGGAAAGTCATGATCCATCATGTGGCCAACGACATTTATCGATTACTTTTATTTTGCTATGTAGTTTGTTTTTCTGCGCTAGCTGTCCTCTTTACAAAAATTGGAGTTTAATTTGACACAGGTTAGTAGCAACATCTCTGCCAGATGGTTATTAGTCTATGTGACAGTGAACTTGATCAAGTTCTTTGTCTCACCATTTTCTGACACTAATTAAAACTCTAATATGTGGAAATATCTTTTAACAAATCCTGTTTTCCATCTAATCTGGACTAAAAATGTTTCCATGTACCGTATCATCAGATAACTGTAGAAGAACTGCTTTGTGTGCAGTTATATCAAGTTGGCAAACACCGAGTTAGGTGATAAGAGTAGCACTGCTATGTTTGTGTGTAATTACCTTGGACATTTTCATATTAAAATGAAGTGTGTTTGTGTCAGCGTCGCACAGGTAAAACAGAAAACATCAAATCTCATGAGCGTCAGTTTAGAACACAATCATCTAGCTTATCAGAGGTGACTTTTACAAAATCCCTGCCTGCTTTAGTGCATTTAAAACGCTCAGAGGACACTGTGTGTGTAAGAGCATTTGATTTTATCATAAAGAAAAATTTCAAGAAGTTAAAGGCATTTGGTCATCAGTCCAGCTGTCAGGAAACCTATTCCTCAGTGCTCTCAGCGTCTCCTTAGCTTCAGCTCTGACCCTCTGTCGACAAACGTCCTCTTGGTTTCTCTTCAACACGCTCTCTCCGCTCAAGCTGCCACCAGTGTTTGTGTCTGAGGTTCAGAGGTGTGCTGCCGGTGTCTCTAGGTTAGCTTTGCTGCGACCTTTCCCAGCTATTGGCCGGTCTCTCTCCTCCCATAGCGTGACCCCGTCACAGGCACAGATCTGTTTGGGATTTTGGAAAAGGCCTGCTGATCGGGCGATGATCCCACAGGCCAACCTGAAGAGGAGAGAGAGTGAAAATATGTACATCGTCCAGACCGGTTTTGTTCCATGACAAGCTCTATTCACAGTTTTCACATATTTATTTATCTACATTATTTTAAATATATGAAGCATCAAAATGTATTCTTGACAGTTGAAGTTGACAAAGCAGTCTTGACTCAAGCTCCATTTACACGGTGTCAACTTTTTAGTCAAGGTGTCATTTCAGTTATTTCTGAACCTCTTAAGTGGTCGGTTTATTTGAACTGCGTTTTGCTTTTATGCATCTTGTACATTGCATAATCTGGAGAAATATGTAAAATTAGACATATTTTTATCTAATGGTGAATTTAAGGGCATCATAAAAAATATTGTGAAGGAGACGTGGTTGTTTTTCTTAAGAAGATGTGTTTTTGTGCAACTGTGGATGTGTATGCATTTTAATACGATGCCAGTTTGGACAGCTGCTAGATTTTTTCATCTCCATTGGACTATTAGGTAAAATTAAGGTTAAGAAGAACTATTTATCAAATTATTTGCAACTCTACCTTTTTAACAACTTGTATATATTTATTTTGACAGGGAAAAATCAACCATTTACTTGCTCAATCAAGCAACAGCTAAGAAGCCTGCTCGTAAGGAAATTAAACTGAGGGGATTACTGGCACAGAATAGGGCTGCATAGAGCAGAAATGATATGCAGATTAATCAATTAGTGACAAAAAGGATCCGCAATGATTTTTTAAGTTAACCGTTTACATAATTTTTAAGCAATATTTGCATTCATTCATATTGTCAAATGTGATGCTGGTTAACAGTAAACCAGAGTTTTGGACAAGAGCAAATAGAATATATTAACTTGGGTTTTTGATGCTCTTAATACACAATTTTCTAACATTTGACAGAAGAAATAATTAGTTGATCAATAAGAATAATTACTGATGAAAAACAACCCATAATGATCATAAGACCGTAATAATAGCATGGATTAATTACAACACAGCTATTAATGTTAATTGCACCAAACAGCATGGCAATGTTACTAAACTGTCTTCAATTCTCTGTTTTAGAAGCTATATTAAGCCAGAATAAAGACAGTAGAAAGGTCAATGGCAGGGCTGTCAAACATGCAGCCCACGGGAAAAAGTGTAAAAAATTACAGAGAAGACATTAACTGCAATTTGTAAATTTGTATAACTACTTTAAAATAATTTCTAGGCCATGACAAGTTGTTTTGATCATAACATAAAATATTATATTGCTCATTGTTCCTTTGTCATTTTGTGTCTCATTTTTGTAATATTTTGTCTTGTTTTTTTTGTCAGATTTTTAGCATTTTTATCAATTGTCATTTTGTGTTTCCTTTTTGCCTCACGTGTTTTTTTTATCTCATTTTTGTCATTTCCTGTTTTGCTTTATTCGTTATGTATATTGTTTTTGTCGTATTGTTTCACGCTTTTGTCATTTTGTCTTGTTTGCCTTTTTTTTGTCGCTTTGTAACTTTTGTCACTTTTTTGTTTTGTTTCATGTTGTTTGGCTCATTTTTTGTAATTTTGCTTCTTGCTTTTGTCATTTTGTGTCTCATTTGTGTAATATTTTGTCTTGTTTTTTAAAGTAACACTATAACGTTCAGTTCAAGATACCTGTGACTAAATGTTTTGTTCCTTTGTAGACGCTGTGATCTGTAAGTTGCAATGTGTAAATGAAAAACTGAGGCATACTGTTGTTGAAATTGAACTTACTTTTGAATAGCGTTACTTTTTAATCAACAACTAAGTAAGGAAAAGATGGGTTTTATCTTGCTGACATGTTTCAAATACATCTGTGGTCTTCCTCAGAGGAGGTAGGAGGTGGTCATTTTTATCAGGTAACATAATCCATCTATGAATTTACTTTTCTTAAGAAGTTTCAGGCTTTTCATAATGTCTTGTAGAAAGATAATTCCTTAAATGTTAATATTTTCAGAATCTGTATATGTAAAGATTTACACAATGGCAGACTAGCACTCACTCTTTTATAGACACTGAGTGAACAAGTCTGACACAACATCATCACAAACTACATCCTAAAGACTAATCATGGATGGAGTGCGTTTGTGTTACTAAGTTAATGTGCTGTAAAATATAAATAAATCCATGAATTAGATGAACACCAAACTCTCTCTCAGCTTCCATCTTAGGTTGTCTCTGTAACACACGGCTCCTTCATGCTCACCTTTCACCAGAGTTTCCAGTCTGTTTGGAGAGAGGGTGACCACCTCGACCCAGATCGTCCTCTCCTGCATCCACCACCAGTGATCGACCAATCACATCCCAGACCTGCAGCGAGGACATGAAGGTACGGTATTAGGCTCTATTTGCTGTGGCTTACTACTTACAACAAATGATCGGCTTTAAATACAGGTGAGAATGAAGTGGAGATGCATTGAGGTCTGACTGGACACAAAGGGCCACATTTTTCAGCAGCGAATGTGTCCTGGCCCACACTGAATGGACACAGACCAGACTGAGGTTCTCTGCATTAGCGATAATACACACTCATTTGCAGAGGATGTTGTCTGTTTTTTTACAAAATCATCAAAATTATACCATTTATCAAATGCAAAAACAACACTGGTGGATTTTCAACTTTTCAATAGTTTTTGAACTACTCCTTTGTTGTGTGCTGTTTTGCTAGAAAATTTAATCAGAATTTGTAAAATAAAAAGAAAATGTATTAAATTCTGCGATCCTCTGTGCAACTGTAATGCCATTAATGACTCAGCTGTGACCAACAGTCATACGAAAAAATTCAGCTGAACTGTGCAAAGTGTGCTTGCACCGAGCAGACTGGAGACAAGTATAGAAACAAATTAACATTTAAGAAGTAAAATATCTACAATATGTAGAGTTGCCCTTTTTCCAGTGTACGTAACACTTGTGGGCACAATGTTATGTATGTGGATACCAGGTTTTCAACTTTCATTTTTTCCTTTTACATGTTTTTTGACATTATAACTGTGCCATACTACACAAAAGAGATTTTTGGGTTCTCTCTTTTACCCTTGGTTGCGTGGTTTCCATAAAAGTGCAAGATTTTATACTGCAGTAAAAAATGAGCCCACAGTGAGTAAACTGCTTGGACTTCAGAGTTAAAGAATGACACATTTTACTTGCCAGGTGTGAACTGACACACTTACCGCTGTCCAATTGTGATCACATCACCCAAGACACATGTTAATGTCAGGTGTGAACAAGGCCTGTGTATTTGTGTGTGTTTGTGTTACCTTAAGTTGACTGTCCTCTAGCCTAAATGAGGCTCTGCCATCTGGTCCGGCGACAATATTTCCCAGATCACCTGCATGCTGTACAACAATACTGCAAGTGAAAATTATACTCAACCACACAATACAAACACCAACAACACAGAACTATAAAATTAAATACACAAGGAGTACACAGCATGGAAGCCAGGAAACTCAAGAGCTGCAGCTTTTTCACACTCTCTACTGAAAATTTAGCACCTGGAGCAGAACAGCTCAAAATGGCTCCGGTGGGACAATTCTGGTAATCTGAGAGGGATATCACTTCTTGGGTTTGACTCTTACTACATCTCAGGAGAGGCCCTGTCAGAGTTTATGATACGACAATCTGTTTTCTTTTCTTTATGTTTTGCTTTTCTAACTCCAAAAATTCTGGCACAGCCGATCTACAGCATCAAACAAGTAGGCTTCAGACTTATTAAAATGAATGACTGCACAGAGAGTAAATTTATAGGGCTATAAAGAAGAGACATGACTGTACCCTTTCAGAGTCCCCTGGACCGCCATGTTGTCTCCCAAAGGGGTTATAATGCTCTCCACAACTGCAGAAAAAGAAGAAATGTGAATTTCAATCAAATATGAGTAAAACAAGTTATTTTGTGATGCTATTTCAGATAACATTCAACAGTGTATGTTTAATTGTGTGTGCTGTAAGTAGGAAAGATAGGCGTCTATGTTATGAAAAGTTTTTATGATAAGATTTTTTTTTTTGGGGTGGAGTTTTAAATTTATATACTTCCTCCATACACTAGCTGGTGCAGATTTGAATGAAATTAATCCAACGAAATTTCGTTCAAATATGCACCAGCTAGTGTATGTTCTGGTTGACAATAAAAGTGGCTTTTCTATTCTATTCCTGAAACCACAGTCACTCTTGTTTTTGACCCATATTTGCTTAAATGTCATTATGTCAAAGGTCAGAAAAACAGTAACAGTAAGTCGAGGACTTTATGTTTTTGTCATTGACATGTCTGGTTGTGGGCACCCCTGTAGCTCAACTGGTTGACCCATAAAAAGGGGCTATAATCCCCAACACAGCAGTCATGGTTTGAGTCCGACCTATGGCCATTTACTGCATGTCTTTCTCCCACTCTTCTCCCCACGTTTCCTGTCTCTCTCTCTCCACTGTCTACTATAATAAAGGCTAAATAGAAGGCCAAAAAAAATCTAAAAAAAAAAAAAAAAAAATCTGGTTCTTTGTTAAAA